>NW_012109585.1:6444054-6511026 GCF_000951045.1 Mandrillus leucophaeus
TCTTTCTTTCTTTCTTTCTTCTTGTCTGTCTGTCTTTTTCTGTCTTTCTTCTCTCTGGGCTATAATCTGGATAATGCCCTCTTACCTGTTTTTCAGTTTACTAAGTCTCTCTTCAGCTGAATCTAGTATGCCATAAACCTTGCCATTGATTTTTTTATTTAAGTGTTGTGTTTTTTAAATGCTACAAGTTCTACTTTATTTTTTTAATTCAAAACTGCTAGATTACTTTTTATAGTTTCTTATTTCCTTCAGATATTTTCAAGCTTCTCTTCTGTTTCTCTGAATCTTAACAAACAGTTGTTTTATAATCTATGCCTGATAATTCAAATATCTAAAGTCTTTGTGGTTCTGTTTCTTCTGGTGCTCATTCACAGTGCTTTGTTTTCTTATATGCCTGGTTTTTACTGTGCATGTTTCAAAGTCCTTGAAAAATTATTCATGGTGATAATTGAGGTCGAAGATGAAGATGCCTGCATTAGCTTCTGCCAGTTTTATTTCTCTTTCATTCTCATTCTGAAAATATAGGCTCTAGGGCCACAGACTAGTGATGAAAGTGTGCCCTGTTAGACTCCCTACCTCAGGCAGGCTTGCACTTTGACTTCTGACTCCTCACTCTGTAAGACCATCAGAACTGAAGTCAAGATTTACAGGGCTGGTAAATATTCTTAGAGCAGAAGTGGCTTCAGTGTTCTATACACCTCTTTTGAATTTTATTTCCCCTTTTTTCTCCCCTTCAGTTTTTACTCCACCCCTAGTTTATACTCTGGTACTTCTTGACTATCTTATCAAGTCATTCATGCCTTTTTTCAATTCAAATAAACTGGGCCAGTATATTACTATAAATGAAACTGTTTAGTTTATTTTTGTGACTAAATGCATTCTCCATTGCAAGCTTCTGTGATACTTGATAAATTCATCTGGGTCTTTTCCCATTTCCTGAGTTGTATTTACATTCTGGGTATTTGGAGGCATCGGAGAAGAGAGAGGCATGGACAACAACAAACCATGTAATCATGAATCAGTGAGGGCCTTCAGATATTGGTTTTATATGTCATTGCAAAATCTTCCCTCATTTCTCACCCAGGGTTCTTCCATCTGACCCTCTCTCAGGTCACAGACACCCCTCCATTGGGGGAAGAGGTTGGATGGCTCTGTTGCCCCTAGCCATCCTGTTGCTCCGGGGCCAAGCTGGAGGTTCACAGTGATCTCCGTAAGGCTTTCTGGCCCAACAGCCTAGATTGGCCACTGTGTGGTCTCACCCACCTCTAGCTCCATCTGAAAAGAGGGTACCCTTCCACACTGAGATCCTTTAAATCCTTCTGGCCAAGAAGTGGGAGGGACAGGACTTTTCCTAGAGACGTTCACTTTCCCTCTTGCTGGCCTCACCCCAAATACTCCCTCCTACCAGTCTAGGGAAACTTTTTCTAGTTGGGCTAGAGACCTAGTTCTAAATCATTTTGCATTCATTTCCTGTGTCCCAAATCCCTTAAGAGTTTGGGCTTTTGAAACTCAAAAGTTTTTTTTTTTTTTCTTTTTTTTTTTTCTGTTCCTGACCCCTCCCTGGAAGTCTCAGATATATCACATTCCACCTATGGGAACTGGGGAAGCCTTGTGGATAACAATTTACCAGGAAAATACAACTGGGTAATATCTTCTAACATTTTCCTTTAATATAATTGTCATCATACCATTTTTCCTTGACTTCTTGGGAACTAAGGAAAGTTATAAGGAGCAGGGCCCAGGGACCACAAGCAACAAGGAGGGGGATAGGAATTTGGATAGAAATCCTGTTCTCTCCTACTCTCATATTTCCTTTTTCACTCCTCCAGTGTGGGCTGTGAGCCCACTACCCAAGGAGGCTGCTTTGAAAGGAGCACTGCTTAAGGTCCTTGCTATAGTTGAAGCACATGAGGGTTCCATTTTAGTGAGTATCTATTCCAGGGATTTCACTAAATGGTTTCAGAATCCTTAACCTGTTGCAGCAGCAGCCATATTGCTGCTCATCAACCTCCTAGGACCAGATTTTTCTGGTTATCCTCCTGACAGCTCGTTCTAGACTTTATAACTTATTCCTCTGCCTCTGTCTGACTCCAAAACAGTCTTGGAATTCTACCACTTAGACCAGGACAGCTGGCATTCCACAGCTCCATGACACCTCTGGGCCAATGTCTCCCCTGGGTTGCTCCCTAAAGACCTCCAGCTTACCACATTCTAAGCTGGATCATCTTTCCCTAGTTGAGCCTCCTCTTCCCAAAGCATTTCTCACCCAGTGACTACCACCACCATCCACCCAGAAACTCAAGCCGCATGGTCATCCTCACCTCCCTTGCGCCTCACCCTCACATCGCCTGCTCACCTCACCTCTACCTCCAAGAACTCTCACAATCCTGTTGGGAAGACTCTTCCTGGCCCTTTCCCCTGCCCCAAACCTCATGGCTTCTTCCTCATTGTCTACTATAGGCTTCTCACTAGAATCCTGCCCTCCAGTCCTGCTCTGTCGATCTCTCTCCCACCCAGAGCCAGATGTGATCTTCTTCAATTTAACTCCAGTCATCTCATTCCCCTGCTTCTCAAAATTCTTCAGTTTCTCTATGGCCTTGTGTCCAAGGTAATGGCCCCTTGTTCCTCCAGCCTTATCTCCCATCACTCCTGTGCCCCTGAACCCTGGGTTCACCCAGCCTGAACGACTCATGCTGCTTTCTCTCCCTCCCAGGCCTTTACACAAGTTTTTCTTTCACTCTGGAATGCTGGCTTCCTCCTCTCTTGCCCCCATACCACCTCTTTCTCTTCAAACCTTAGCTCAGACACTGCCCCCTCCAGGAAACCTCCATGACTGGGTCAGATAACTGCTCTGGGCTCAGATAACACCTGTGCTTACCAGGTGGATTGTAGACTTTATCCTCGTTTAATTGTCATTTGCTCATCTTTCTCATGACACTGTGAGCACTGTGCCTTATTTCCTCTTATAATCTCAGCATCTAGTCAATGCCTAGACAGTAGTCCCATCATAAATCCTAGTTGACTGAAAGTGATTGAATATCTTCTTTTCTTCCTTCCTTCTTCTTTCTCTTCTTCCCTCCCTCTCTCCCTTTTTTCCTTCCTTTCCTTTCCTTTTCCTTTTTCCTTTTCTTTTCCTTTTCCCTTTTCCTTTCCTTTGCCTGTTTTTCCATTAAGGTCTCAAGTGTTTTCCTTAGAAGAGCTTTTCATGTATTAAGATGAGAAATATTTTGTCATATTTGTGGAAAATATTTTCTCCAGCCTGATACTTAATTGTTAATATAATTCATGATGATTTTCACACATAAAAGTTTTAAATTTATATGAGCACATCTACTGGCCTTTTGGCCTTTTTCTGGTTTCTTTTGGGAGGATATTGAGTAGGATGGAGTATGAGGGAAACCTCTGGGGTACTGAAAATGTTCTAGATCATGATTGAATGTTGCTTACACAAGTATATATGCATATGCAAAAATTCACTGAGTTGTACACATATGTATATATATTACTATATACAAGACATACCTAGGCCAGGTGCAGTGGCTAACACCTGTAATCCCAGCCCTTTGGGAGGCCGAAGTGGGTGGCTTGTTTGAGCCTAGGAGTTCAAGACCAGCCTGGGCAACATAGTGAAACCCTGTCTCTACAAAAAAGTACAAAAAATTAGCCAGGTTTTGTGGTGTGTGCCTGTAGTCCCAAGTACTCAGGAAACTGAGCCAGGAGAATACTTGAACCCAGGAGGCGGAGGTTGCAATGAGTGGAGATCATGCCTCTGCACGCCAGCCTGGGCGACAGAGTGAGACTCCATCTCAGGAAAAAAAAAAGTAAAATTCATTCTTTTATGTTGCTGAGTAGTATTTCATTGTACGGCTATACCTCAATTTGTTTATCTATTTATTTGTTGGTGGAAATTTGGGATGTTTCCAATTTAGGGCTGCTACACCTAAAGCTGCAGTCATTCATGTACAGGCATTCATTATATGGACATATACTTTGATTTCTCCTTGATAAGTTCTTTCATTGATTTTTATTTAGAAAGTCCTCTACCATTCAATGAGAGGATAAGTATTTAAACTTTTCTTCTAGTTGTTGGGCTTTTTCTTTTTTTACATTTAGCTTTTACTCCAGCTGGAATTAATTTTGTTGTGATTAAGCATGAGGCAGGGATCTCAACTAGCTTTTGTTTTGTCTTGTTTTGTTTTTCCCAAAAAGCCATTTTCTCCATCACTATTAGTGAAGAATTGATCCCTTCCCCCACTGATTTGTAATCTATAACTTGCCCCTCTTCAAATGTAATTATAGCAATTGGAACAATTACAGGAATTGCTCTGACACACACATGTCCATGCCCCTCTACCATCTGTCAATTATTTCTGAGTATCCCCAGAGCAGTATCCATGGTCACACACAACTCATACTGATGCCCACACATGCTCAGATGTTAGAATTATTCACTCCCAGGTACAAGTGACCACTGATCATTGGCAGGAGATTTTAGCAGAGTTTGTCCCATTCATGTAGTGATGCAGGTGTTGGCAGAGTGGGCAGCCTGGAGTGAGCCACAGTGAACAGGGCAAAGCAGCTGGCCAACCGTTTAGCCAGAACTTCTTCCCGCTGTACTCTGCTGAATGAGGCTGGAAAGAAAGCTTGGTTGTAGATGGTAGGATCCTTGAATGGCAGGACAAGGGCTTTAGTTTACAGATGTCTGCTCTGCCCACAATCCTGCACTGAGTGCTGAGTACACAGAGGTGACTTATCTTTAGGCCCTACCCTTGAAGCTTACCAACAAGTAAAGAGACAACTATGGTTCATTCATTCCACTATTTATTGACCGCCTACTAGTTGCCAGACACTGTTCTAAGTGCTTAGGATATATAAGAAAACAGCCAAAGATCCCTGTCCTTGTAAAGTTCAGCAAGGAGAAAGAGAGACAATACTAATACTACATGTGATTTTAGTAAAAAAATGTATGGGATGTTAGAAGCTGATAAATGCTTTGGAAAAAGTAGGACAGAATAGGGGAACCAAGGATACTTGGAAGAAGAGGAAGGAGGGATAGCGATGTTAAATAAAGTAGTCAAGGCAGCACTTGGGGAGACCATTTGCAGCCTCACTGGGAATTACACTGTTGACCAGGCATGGCAGCTCATGCCTGTAGTCCCAGCACTTTGGGAGGCCAAGGCGGGCGGATCGCTTTGAGCTCAGGAGTTCAAGATCAGCCTGGGCAACATGGTGAAACCCCGTCTCTACAAAAAATACAAAAATTAGCTGGGTGTAGTGGTGGACGCCTGTGGTCCCAGCTACTCAGGAGGCTGAGGCTGGAGAATTGCTTGGACCCAGGAGTGGGAGGTTGCAGTGAACCGAGATTGCACCGCTGCACTCCAGCCTGGGCAACAGAGTGAGACCCTATCTCAAAAAAAAAAAAAAAAAAAAAAGAGAACTAAACTGTTCAGGGCCTTTGAGAGCATAGAGGGGTGCCCTCCATGATGGCAGGGAGTTTATGGAGGGCTTCCAGGAGGAGTGTCCCATGAGTGAAGACAGTGGAGAAAGGTATTCAGGCAGAGGAAGCAGCATGAAAAGTGAAAGAGAAAGTGGCTCCACAGAGAGCCACAGGCCAATCATGGCTTCAGGAGTGCAGGGCTGTGCGCATGAGGCATGGCCAGCCTGGGTCATGGAGAGCTTGGGTGAAGATCACAGTCCAGGGATTTTGGTCCACAGATGGTCCCCAGTACCTACAGCTGTACCCTTGGCCAGGGGTTCAGTGGGGTTCCCCAGAGCCCGAGGGGTGCTCATCAAACCCGTGCTGAGTGCAGGTCTACCCAGAGCTATCCTGTCCATCCAGGGCCAGAGCTGACCCTCCCCAAGACATCCAACTGGCTGTCACTGAATGTGCCCCCTGAATCACAAAGTGCCCACCTTGGGAAAGGCTGGGGTGTGGGTAGGGGAGCGTGGGCTGGCATCACATGCCTGGCCCTGTCTCTGAAGTCGTCTGACTGGCTCTCAGCCAAGACCAGCCTTGTGGGACAGTCACTGAGACTGTGGCTGTGGCTTCTGATCTGAGACGAAGGCAGGAAACTGTGGCCAAGGCCCCAGTGACAACATATGCTCATCAAATGGGAGAAAGGAAGCGTGTGCCAGGAAATGTGTACAGCAGCCCCACCGCCCCCAGCCCGGACCTGAGTGGCCTTGGTCCAGCAGAGTCCCAGGTCTGACCTGAGGCCTGCCGTGGCCCACTTTGTCCCAGATGGCATTACCTGCCGCATAGTGATCAGGGTGGTCACTATGGCATCAGGAACTCCAGACCCCAGCAGATGTGGAATGTATGACCAAAGGCCTCAGGATGACTTGAGATCTCCCCACACACACCCCGCCCCAGGGCCTCTCTGAGTTGGGGCTTCCCGTGACTGCAGCCACAGAGGTTTCTCAGGCCCCTTTTCTCTGATGCTTTTTCCATAGAACATCTGGGAACTGGTGTGAACCACCCTAATGAGCCACAGTCTCTGAAAGCCTCACAGATCTCCCCTGAGCCCTCTGCATCTGCGCCCACACCTCCATTATGCCCAGAGGCCTGGAGGAAAACTCTGGCTTCCAGTGCAGTGGGGCAGAAAATCCCACACCAGCGAGGCCACAACCACCTTCTGCTTCTATGATGGCCACAAATGTTGCTGGAATTCACCTTCTGTCCAAACACAGTGCTAGGACCTAGGATACAGCAAGGAACAGGGCTGGGCCTGCCGACAAGGAGTTCCCAAGGGAGGGAGAGAGACAGAAAATTAAAAAGCGAACACATGCACACATAAGGTAATGTCCCATAGTGTCCCTTCATCCAACAAGGTACTGCGACAGTTTGGGTGGGTGCCATGAGATTGGGCCATAGGCCAGGCCTCCCTGAGGAGAGGACATCTGAACTCAGACCTGAATGGCATAGCAAGAACGTGGGTGCAGTGGAGCAGGGACGGGGCCTGCAGTGGGAGTGACCGGGGAGTTTCCAGGGAAGGGGAGGCCAGCGTGAGTGGGCGGGGGCCATGGAGAGGATGAGCCAGAAAGGTAAGCAGAGCCAGAAAGGTAGGCAGGGCTGGATCGTTCATGGCTTTGTGGGCCTGATAAGTACTCTGGATTATCTTCCAAGTTAAGAGAGTTTCAGGCAGGCTAGTGACATGATCTCACTTAGGTTTTTCAAAGATGAGCCTGGCTGCTGTGGCGGAGTGGGAAGCAGGGGGACAAGAGTAGGAGTGGGGTGACCAGTGAGGCACCTGCCACAGCAGGACAGGGAGGTGGGGACAGCTGCAGAGCAACCAGTCACCCACGGACTCTGCATGTATCGTTAAAACAGGGCCGGAAGGAGCTGCTGACAGGCGGGCGAGATGTGAGGTGTGAGAAGAAAGAGGCAAGGGTGAACTGGAGAATTGCAGTTGGACTGCATGGACTCCAGTGACCGAAAAGCCCAGAGGTGGCACAGGTTCTGGTGTGGCTGGGTCAGCGCTTCTCCATCAGTTGGTCTGTCCGCAGTCTGGCATCCCTCAATAAGGCAAAATGGCTGCACTGGTTCCAGTCCTGACATCCACCAGCAGAAGCTTCTACTGTCAAACCATTAAACAAAGGTCCTGAACTTTTGTCTAATTTAGATGACCAATCACGGTGGCAATGATGCAGGGTTCTACTAGTTGCTTTCACACTAGGACTATCTGCCTACCAGAGCAGGGAGGGTGGGAAGGATGCCAGGAAAGCGCATCTGCACCAATGTCCATGGGGCTGTGGTTCACTGGAGAGGCCACTTGATACCCAGTGGGAGTTACCAAGAGGAAAGGCGGATGTAGGAGTCTGAAGCTCCGGAGAGATATCAGGGTGGGAAATAAGAATTTAGTTGTCATTGGCGGGTAGACAGTACTTGCATCTGTGAGGCTGGGAGAGGGAACCAAGAAGCATGTGTAAATTGTGCTCTGAGGACTCAGCCCCATAACATTCCAGCACTTAGAGGCAGGACAGCTCCTGAGGAGAAGCAGCAAAGGAGAGAACAAAGGAGCATCAGGGAGGTGGCAGGAAAGCCTGGAGCATGTGCTGTCATGGAAGCAAGAGAAGACAACACTCAGGAAGCTGTTTCCCTGCAGCTGAGAGGAAGGCTACCTGGCAAAAAAGCAAGATGAGAACAAAGACGTGGACCCTGGATTTGGCAACATGGTAGTGTTAGTGACCTTGACAAGTCACGCCTTGGAGGACAGGCCATGAGGTGGAGAAGTGGGAATAGTGAATGCAGACGGCTCCCTCAGGGAGTTTTGCTGTGAATGGAAGAGAAAAGGTGCGGTATTTGGGGGTAAAAATGGACTCAAGTAAGAGTCTATCATGGCTGAAGCCAGTGCCCATGTGGTCCACAGCTGTGGTCCAAAAGGACATCCAGGCCACAGGACAATCATTTTCTTCTCTGTTCTGGATTGAACTTGGACTCAGAGTGGCCCTGGGCTAGGAGCCTCTGTGCCCTATCCCTCTGAACCCCTTGGAGTCTTTCTGTCAGAGCACACAGCCCACTCTGCTGTAACTACCCATGCCTACCTCTTCTCAGCAGCCCAGGCTGGTCTCAGGCTGGGGACAACGGAGTGGAGGATTAATCCCCATTCACAGAGGCATCAGCACAGATGGAAAATCCAGGGCACTGAAAAAGTGATTGATAGGGAGTTGGGGGCATGGGCATCACTGAGTTGGGACTGGACAGAAGTGGAAATAAAGGATGAGGGAGAATAGAGGCCCAATGGCCAGCATGGCAGGGAGAGTGGCATGAGTGCTGGACCGTTCTGAGGCTGTGTTGTGTGGGATGTGTGTGGGTAAAAGTCATGGAAGGGGAGAGCCGGGACACAGAGGTGATGGACTGGAAGAAGAGAGCAGGAACGGGGTCCTAAAGTTCTGGGCCATCCTTGGAGGCTAGTGGTGCCTGGGCTGGGAGAAGCCCCATAAGCTGGTTCCAAGTCATCACACGTGGCGTGATAAAGTTTGGAAGCATTCATCTCCTTCTGAGCTGTGTCATTTCTTCACTCGTGCCACCGAACTCCAGCCCGTGGCCCATCCACACCTGGGAAAGAAGCCACATGATTAGCTGCACAGATCAGGGCAAGATCTATCCGTGACTGACTTAGGAGCCACATGAAACCCCAATGACTATCAGCACTCCATTTTCGGGAGGATCACCATAACCAGCTCTAGGAGAGAGAGCAGGGCTGGACTGGCGGTCAAATCAGGAGCCGGAGCACAGGGAGTAAGTAGATGATCTGTGACTGCTGCTGTCCTGCCCATCTGCCAAACCCACCTTAGTGTGCTCTGTGAGAAGAAACAGCCCCTACCGAGGACTTCCAGGAGCAGCATCCTGGGCCAGATCAGGACAGGAGGTGAAGGGAGGGTCTGTGAAGACTTCCCAGGACATTTGAGATTTTCCTGCTCTGGAGTCCAGAGGACACAGGAAGGCTGTATGGGAGCAGAGGCTGGGGTGGAGGTCGCTGACGGGGGATGGGTTGAGGGGCCAATGACCTGACATCTAGATGTGTATAAGAGACAGGTATTACAGGGGTCAGACTATTGCCAGGGGATTGCAGGATACTCCTAAGGGTGAGCAGAGGTCAGAAAATGGACCTCATGCATCTCAGAAAGGGCTTGGACTGGGCTGGGTTGATTGTCATGGGCATGGTGGGTCTACAACATCTCAGGATGTGGGAAAAAAATCTTGGCCACCCATTACCTGGGTACTAGAAGGAACCAAAAGTGACACATTTGATGAATAAAAAGAAAACAAGTGGTCAAATAATTACTGACCAATTCTGAAGGTCAATTTCCAAAAAGTCAGCAGAGGCTCAGAAAAAAAACAACTGAAAAGGCCAGATTAGGAAGGACTGAGTCAAGCCAGTGGGCAACCTGTCTGTCCCGGCTGCTTAGGGGACGCCTGGGTCTCAGCCATGCCTGGGGATGAGATGACACTGACTCATGGGAAAGACGCTGTAATCAGGATCAATATGATTTTGCGGGGGAGGTTGTTTGAGAAAGACCTGCAAGATGTTCCTTTGCCTGAACTTTCTTTCCTCCCACCTCTCATTCTGTCTTATCGGGATCCCACACCCACCTCTGCTGCTGAGACGTCCCTTCCCCAGTGCCCCCTCACCTCCATTCCCAGAGCAGCCGACCCCTGAGTCCCATCCAGCCTGTCTTCTCTGCAGGGGTGGGCAATGCGTTTAGTGAACAACAAACCTTGTGATTTTGGAATCCTGATTATTACACATGTCTTAATTTGCATTCCTTTTCAAAAATATAACTTCATTTTTCTTTCTGACTACAAATGTGATATATGTTCATTATAGAAAGTTTGGAGAACTCAGAAAAGCACCAAAAAGAGTATAAAAACCACCCTCGATCCCAGCTCAGAGGTCATTATTTACTTTTGACACATCAATCTGTGTCTTTCCTGACTCCCTTCCAATCACATCTTCTTTTTGTTACTTGGAGCCATACCTTCCATTCTAGTTTATAAATTTCATAATGGAATGTAAGCTCCATGAGGACAATGGTTTTATCTTCTTTGTTCACTGTTGTTTCCTAGTACATAGTAGTCACTCAATAAATATTTGTTGGAAGAATGGATTTCATAACCCATTTTAATTTAATGCAGTGCAGTCATCTTCTGGCATTATTTTCCATTCTCTTATGCCATTATTTTTACTGGCTACATAGTATTTGTCCTATGAGTATGCAATAATTTATTTCTCTAATCCACCATTGTTAGATATTGAAGTTGCTTCAAACATGTTATATTATCAGTAACATCAGGGTGAACATCTTTGAATATTCATATATAGCTATTTTTTGCACATATTTCCTTAAGATAAATTTCTAAGGGGGACTTGCTGGGTTTACCATGCTTACTAAAATTTTCTATGTATTTTGCCAAATTGCCTTCCTTCCCCAAAAGGGTGATCTAAACCCACGTCCTTAACCCTTTCCAATAGAATCTATTATCATGCTTTAAACTCTGATAACTGACAGAAAAGGTGTACCTTATTTTTATTTTTATTGGTTTTTTTCTTTGGTTACTTTTGGGATTGACAAATATTTGCTAGTGATTTGTATTTTTTATTTTCTGAATTGCTTAGTCAGCTTCTTTTGGGGTGTGTTTTTCCTAATTGATTTATAAAGAGTTCCTCATATAATACATACTTTTTTGAGTTGAAAAAATTTTTAATTTTATGTGGTATTTTTATTTAATATTTGGGCTTTCTAATTAATTGATCTATCCATTTTTGTACTTGTATCACAGATTTTATTTTTGTGCTATTCATTGTACTTATTCACTATGGCATTTTAATACTTATTATTATTCTCCTTTCACAAATGTTTCTCAGCCAGCATTGTACATGTACAACTTTCAAATGATATTTAGATTCACATTGTTAACTTAAAAAATGAGACTACATTAAATACAAACATAAGTTTGGGAAGAATTGATGTCTTCATAGCATTTAGTATTTTAATCCAAGAATAGAGTTTACCTCTTTGTGCATTTATGTCCTTCTATAAAGTTTTATATTGCTCTTCATCTAGGTCCTGCGCAAATCTTAAGTTTATTCCCAGTTATTTTCTATTTTTTGTTGCTTTTTGAATGAAACATTTTTCCTATAATTTTTGTGTTTATTTCCATATGTAATAAATATTCAGCCACCTCATAAATACTCCTCTTAAGTACAAAGCTTTTTAGTTGCTTCCCTTGGAGTTTCTGCCCTCTAGGCACTCACTTTGGGTCTTTTCTCTTTCTCTCTTCCATCCACATATAGATGCAGAGCTAAATTTGAGTCATCCAAAGCATAAATACAAAGCAGTGTGGACTCCTGTTCTCAGAGGAGTGCGCTCTTCCCCCAGTGAGCTCATTGGTGCTTATCTTGGAAAGAGGAGTCTTATGTGGAGGCATAGACTTGTCCAGGTTGAGACAGGAGGGATACCCAGCCAGGGAACTGTGAAAATAGGTCCACGGGTAGGAGCAAATCAGTTAGGGGAAGCAGAAAGCACATGGAGGGAGTAGTGATGAATATGGCAGGAGGTTCAGCAGGACCAGGCCTTGGGAACTTGGGCTGGCCGGAGGACCTGGACTTTATGCTTGGGCAGGGAAGACCCACCCTTGAGGAGCACGGTGATGGGAATAGAATAATGGCCCATGGAGGAGGAGGGGCTGACTGTGCATAGAAGGGGGCTGGCAGGAACAGAGGTGCCTGGAGGAAGGCGCAGGATGAGTACGGGCCTGTGTGCCAATGCTCCTTTTCCTTCAAGAGCCACTGTCTGCCCCTGCCCTGCTGAGGAAACCCTTCTTGGTCCTTTCCAAGGGCACAAATTAGAGGTCTATCCTCCTTGCTCCCAAAATGCACATGCTGACTCTGGCACAAAAAGTACTGCCCCAGGGTGAATTGTTTTCTGACTCTCCACCAGAACAGGCCCTGTTGGTGTTTACACCTGCTCAAGGACTTCTCTCTTACAATCTGAAATTCTATAGCACAAAATTTTAGTGGATGCCTTTATTGAGTATCTCTGGAATGCCAGAAGGCTGAGCGAGATACCACGTGCATGCTGAGTGTAGGAGGTGACATAGTGTCAGGAAAGGGTGGCCCTGTGGGTTTCAATCTGACTTTTCACAGGTGTTTGTGGCCAAGTCACCTCCCTTACTCCTCACCTCACAGTTTCGGGGAATTCACCTTGTGAAACTGTGCTCTCTTCATTGCACACTTGGCTCAGTGTGTCTGTCCTGAGTGTTTTACATGTCATTACTTTTTCCTTGTTTGGGAGTTTTCATTGTACAGATTTCACCTTTTCTTTTTGGAAATTATTCTGAGTGAGGTTGGAGTGGAGGATGTGCTGGTATATTGGGTGGATTCCCTGCTGCCGTGTCATCACTGAGAGCTCATGGTTGGCTCTGGTATTTCTACAAATGCAGGGGATCTTGTTTCTTTCCTTCTGGGATTTGCCCCTACACAACCACAGCAAGGCTATAGTAGCTTCAGTGATGAGAGCAAAGGCTCTAGTTACTAAGTTTTCTGGGGTTACCCTTGCTATGTTTTCCTACTACGAAACAGAGTGCCTCCCAAATTCAGTTTGCCTCTTCCCAAGAAATTAACTCTTGTGTTTCCTTTTCCACATAAGAAATTCTCTATCTCTAATTTTAATAGATTTTATTGATAAAAGATGTTAAATTGTTGTGAATTCCTCTTTGTATGATCTTTGCCAGTTTTCCTGTTAATAGGTATAATGGAAAGAACACATGCTTGGAATTTGGATGGCTTTGGGTTCAAATCTCAGGCCAGCTGTGGAGACCTTGGGCAAGCTATGTCAGCTCTCTAAACCTCAGTTTCCTCATCTGTTAAATGAGATGTTAGTCAGTGCAAGTGACCACAAGCACTGTAACCTACTCAAGCCAGCTAAAAGGGAATTGAGATTGATTAGTCAGTCATCAGAAGTATCTCACATGTTGCAAATGCAGGAGTGCAGCTGGGCTTCCAGGGCTGACTAGAATCAGAGTTGCAGGAATGCTGGGAAATGAGGGCCACTGAAAGGTCAGACTCCATTCTGGACTGGCTGAAAACCTTTATCTGGGCTTTGAGATGCAAGATAGTTGGTTTTGAGCCCTCTTCTAGTCTGATTTTTTGCACTGATTTTCCCACCTGTCGTCTGCCCTATAGAGAATCTAGCAATGCATTCCTCTGTTTTTCATCTCTGCTTCTCTGGGCATATTTGCTTCATTTGTCATGTTTTCTGCAGATATATATTCTCTGCAGAAAAGGACTAAAGTCCCAATTCAGAGTTCCCAGGGAAGAACTGTGATGGATCCAGCTAGTTATTGGACCAATTAATTATTGGTCACCCAGACATTTCATAGGTGACCAGTGAATAGGGTCACATTTCTGTGACCATGGCAGCTGCTATCATAAAGTTATGGATGGAATGAAGGGCATAGTGAGAGCAGGCATTCTCTAAAGAAGTTTCTGCAGAGATAATCCTAGCATCCTTATATTTTAGTGTAGGCTAGGAGTAGAATGTGAGTTCATCATGCAATTGTGCTTGGATGATGCTCAACAAGTCTGTGGGTTCTGCCCCTGGCTGCTTGTTCCGTATCAGCCTGGCACCTTGGAGAGAGATGCTATTTTATTTTCATGGAATTTCAATTTATATAGTTAATCCATCTGTTAAAACTTCATTTAGGATTATGGTGCCTGTATTTATATTCAATATGGGCCTATTCTTAGTTCAAAAAATTTGATGTCACATCAAGTCTTGGAATTGTGTCTATATTTACCTCATAAATTGAGTTGGATGACAAATAATGTTTTTATATAGTTTTAAATAATTTATATGCAGGAATTATTTAATTTTTCAACATTTTAAACATTCTCCCTAGGGAATAATGAAGGGTGCATTAGGGAGGGAGTTAGAAATCCATGATTTGGTCTGGTCTTAGTTTTAATTTTCTGTGTGGCCTGGGGCAGGTTCCTGCCCCTCCTTGGGCCTCTGTGGAATTAGAGAGGACAGGACAGCTGGCTCTGATGGCTTCTCAGGCCCCTGCCTTGCTGGCCTTTCTGGGTGGTCTGCCACTGGTCCTTGGGATTGTTTCTTTTGTAGGCCCCTTCTGCACCTTTCTGGCGCCCTCTAGCAGATTTCTAGTGAGTGACTTTTTTTTCCACTTTCCGGTTACTCCCCTGGCCCTGAGGGTGTCCTCCCAAAGCACAGGTTTTGTTTTCCACGGGTCTGGGTGCAAATTGGCAGGGTTCAGTGTCTTAGGTGTTAAAGTCTTGGTTCCCTGTAATAAGCTCTGTGAGTAGGACACATTCTGCCTGCCTCCAGAGAATGCACCACCCTCTTCTGGAAATTCTCTTTTTTGACTTCCTGGCACCTGGCTGCCTCCTAGAGTTCTTCCTTCCACCACCTCTAAAGCCTCTGGCTCTTCCCCCTTCTCTCCCTCTGTAATATCTTCCCAGGCTTATAGGAGCTACCCTGAAAGTCCTCATGGCCACCTCCAGCCCTGTTCTCTCTCTCTCTCCAGCCCCAGCTCACTGTGGTTTTCTAATGGCCACGAGAGAAAGGGGTTCTGGGGTAGGTGCCAAAAGACTTCAGGGTCAGAAGGTGACAGGTCCCGGGAGGAAGAACTCTTTACTCATACCCTGCTGTCAGGCTATGTGGGAGGTGGCATCACTCTGATTTCCCTAATTATCTTCCCATGACCTGCTTATCCTTCTCCAGCACCCCAGCCCTCACTGAACCAAGAGACACCGGAAATGGCTTCTTCTTATAATAGATTTTTCCTTGTTACAAAAATGTTTATTCATTGTAGAAAATTTGGAAAATACAGATAAATTTAAAGAAGAAAAAAGCCTTATTATCCCATCACTCACTGATAACTAATATTAACCTTTCTTCTATTTTTTTCCATGAATATATAACTGCTTCTAAACATCATTTGAATAATGCTGACTGTACTGTTTTAGAACCTGCGTTTTTCAATTGGCTGCATGCCATGAATATCCCTCTGTGTCATTGTGCAGTCTTCTGCATCATCGTTTTTGTGGGTAGCAAAGCATATGCCATCCTATAGATATCCAAAAATGTTTCCAACCTTGTGATTGAGCATTAGGGTAGCTTCCAATTTGGCACTACTGTAAATAATATTGCAATGACAATCTTTTTGAACAAATAATTCCTGATTCTCCCCCCCCCACACCACCACATGCACACATTTTGTATTAATTCCTGAGCAACCCACCATTGATAGTCCAAAGGTAAGAATTTTTTGAGGTTTATATTACACCTTACCAAACCCCCCCCCAGAAAGGGCTCTCAGGATGTCAGACCCTCAGATACATAGTTTCTTAACATCTCTATCCTGCTTTTATTGTTTAAAATCATCTGGCCTGCTTGGTGGGCTTGAGCTGCTTAGGTGGTCACTGGGGAAAAGGGTCTGGATTCTCAGTGAAGAGAAAAGGGATTGGAGTGGCTGAGGGGCTTCCAGATGGATGAGATTGGGGCTTATGGAATGCTGGTCCTCTTTCTTATCACAGGGATCAGCACCCTGCGATGCCACCATAATCTCTGGGAGAGGGAGACAAAACATACAGGCAACAGCTTCACGTTTTGCCTAAGTGGGCAGTTCGGCTGAGAAGGGCAGCATTTCTTTCTTGAACTGCCTGCTATGGCTTTTGCTCTTTTTTCTTTTTCTTATTGATTTGGATTACATGTCAAACCCTCTGTTGCCTGTGGCATAAATATTTTTGCAAGTTATCTATTGATTCTTTAGATCTTTGTAATGGTAGCCTTTAACATGTAGACATTTAAAATTTGCATGTAGTCAGATACCTTCAAATCTACTAGTCTTTTCCTTTGTGGTTTCTGCCTTCTCTGTTGTGCATAAAAAGACTTTCCCCATCCCCAGATGGTGTAAACATTAATCTATATTTTCTTCAAGTTTTATTCATTTTCAGTCTTTAAAATGTAGTTTGTTTCCCATCCAATTCTGACCTCGTGTGAGTGGGAGACATATGCACAGGTGTCCCCTCAGGAACCTGGAGGTGCCAGTGCTAACTCCCAGCTAGCTGACCAGTGCTAGTTGACCAGTGCTAACTCCCAGCCAGTTGACCAGTGCTAACTCCCAGCCCAGTGGACTCAGGACAACTTCCAAGAGCTCTATCTTTGCCTTTCCATAGCTCTGGGGGAAATCCCAGACACCCTTCAGTTATTTAATTGGCGTTTTTTTTTAAAAAAGAATCTCATTGGTTTTGTCGGTCTGGTTGAATCAACAGAGAATTTTCAATTAAAAGAAACCCTCCCAAATAAGCGGGGTTAATTCATGCCTGACAGATGGACAATGGCATTTCCACAGGGCAAGTGCTTTCCATGCAGGCAGGGACCTTTTGTTTGTTTACTGCTACATCCCCAGGACCTAGAACAATGCCTTGCACATAGTGGGGACTCAGCATATACTTGTTAGATGAATGAATGCGTGAGTGGCTCTCAGGTATTCATTGTTTAAAATGTAAAGCGGTAATAACATGGGAAAAAAACTCATGTCAGGTTTTTAAAAAGCAACATAAGGGCCAGGCACGGTGGGTCACGGCTGTAATCCCAGCACTTCGGGAGGCCGAGGTGGGCGGATCACCTGAGGTCAGGAGTTCGAGATCAGTCTGACCAACTTGGCAAAACCCCGTCTCTACTAAAAATACAAAAACTAGCTGGGAGTGGTGGTGAGTGCCTGTACTCCCAGCTACTCAGGAGGCTGAGGCAGGAAAATCGCTTGAATCCGGGAGGCAGAGGTTGTAGTGAGCTGAGATCATGCCACTGCACTCTCCAAAAAAAAAAAAAAAGCAACATAAGATACTGAATAAACAATATCCATAATTCACTTATTCATTCAATGAGTATTTCTTGAACTGCACTACACATGTGGAAAAGACAGGGTTGATGTAAAGATTAAACAAGTTAGCATATTGTGTTAGGCTGCTAGAGCTGCCATAACAAAAATACCACAAACTTAGCAGCTTAAACAACAGAATTTTATTTCCTCATGATTCTGGAGGCTGGAAATCCAAGGTCAAGGTGATGGTAGAGTTGGTGTCTGGTCTGCAAGACCTCTCCTTGTCTTGCAGATGACTGCCTTCTTTCTGCAATAAAGGTCTCGTAATAAACTTTCTCGCAATAAAGTTCAGGCCTTTATTCCTGATGTCACTCTTCTTATAAGGACACTAGTCCTATTGGATTAGTGCCCCACCCTTATGACTTCATTTATCCTTACTTACCTTAAAGACTCTGTCTCTAAATACAGTTTCATTGAAGGTTAGAGCTTCCCTATATGAATTGGGATGTGGGGGACACAATTCAGTCCATAACACATACGTAAAGTGCTTAGAAATAATGTCTGCCTCATACTAGGTCCTATGTAAATGTTGGATATTATTATTGTTGTTAGAAAATATACAAAACTGCATTAGTTATTATTGCATTCTCACTGGGGGATGAAATTACAAGTGATTTTGTCTTATACTTTTCTATAGTTTCCAAAATTTCTATGTTGAACAATTTTACTAATCTGAGGGGGGAAAACACCACTATTCAGTAAAATACATGGTTGAATATTGTTTGCAGCTCTCCAACCATTATATCATGTGTTAAAAGCCATTGCTCCAGAAGGGGTAGCTATCCTTGGTGGATTCTTTGTTGAGTTTCAAATTTTTGGTTCAGGTCTCCGAATTTGTGGTTGTTAGAATACAGAGAAGCAAAGACCTGGCTCAGCTCACCCAGCCCCATCAGCCAGAGCTTCCACTAGGAGATGCAGTAATGGGGACGGAGGATGCATCATGCTGTGTGCCAGCCCCATAGCCACACCCTCTGGAGGGCAGGAAAGACCTTCAGCAGTGGGATGGTGAGTGGATCAGTTTGAGTTCTTGGCTCCAAACTGACTAAACAAAGTCTGGACTGACTATTTTAATCAGAAAAAGAGTACATTAAAGAATATGTTCACTTCTAAAAGGCTCAACTTTGGGGGCAGTTCAAGAAACAGGCTCAAATTTCAGTTTCTGAAATGACTCCCAGAATCACCTACCATCCATGGCTTCTGTTACCACCCTGGTGCCAGCAAGGTAGATGCCATGTGCATGACTTTCTCTCACTCATTTCTGGCTTTTATATCAAAGGCTCATGAGAGTGTTTCATTGGTACAGTCTAAGTCACTTATCCACTCCTAGCTGCAAAGGAAGCTGGAAAAGTGAGTTTTCTGGATTCTACCAGAGACACTTGCAACTTGGGAAACTATCAAAATGTAGGAGAGAATGAATGAAAAATGAATAAATGGTAGTCAGGAACCCAGAACTGCTGTGTGACCTAAGTCAGTTGTTTGCCTTTCCTGACATCAGTGTCTTCTGCTCTGTCAAATGGGATAATATCCTCTGCATTCTTTGGGCCAGACCCCGTGCCAGGGCTGCAAATAGATGATTAGGCTCCTACCTGCCAGCCCTCTCAGAGATGCTGGTCTGGGAGGTGATGTGTGTGAACATGGCTGGCCACTATGGTGGCTGGATTTGCTGTCTAAGGACTAAGAGGGTATCTAAGGGCTCCCCAGCCTGGCCTGGGCATTTCTGGGCCCTGGGTTCCATGGATGCCACACCCGTGCAGTCTAGGGCCTGAGTCACAGTGTCTACCCATGCCTGCAGATGGTTCACAGATGGAGACTCACAAAGAAGGAAGAAGACCTTGGGAACTCAGGACAGGAAAGAACAAGTCCCATTACTCAGTGGAAGGAATAGGCCTAGAGAGGAGAGAGACCTCCCACAACCAGGCTAGGGCCTTTCTGTCCCTATCCCTCAGGGGAAACCAAGCCATGCTCAGAGGAAAACAGAAAAATACTTGGCTAAGCTAGAATCAGTCACAGCTCCAGTACTGGTTTTTGAATTAAAATAATCACAAGTAGCAGAGACATCTGTAGGGAGAGTAACAGGATGCGACATCCTGCTGGAGGCCAAGCTAAATGTGTCCCATGACATCACTCTGAAGAGGAGGCTGCCAGAGCCGCATAGTGCCTGGAGTGCTCCTGCAGCTGAGTGCCGCAGAGGCCTGAGGCTTGCAGCCTGGCTCCTGGCCCCCTTCTCTGTGAAAAAATGCTCTGTTGGCCCCCTGGCCTATGGGGAAATTACCTGACCACCTCCCTAGGCCAATCTGGTCTGGGGAGATATGTTCTTTCTGCCCAGCCTCCTGGTTCTCCTGGGTCTCCTCCTCAGTACCAGCAGATCTCCAGTCACTCTGCTATCAGTGGGAGTGCAGGGGTGGGGGGATTCTGAAAGCCATGTTACTTGCTGGGAGGAGTCCTGCCACACAGCCTCTGTCACACCCTCTTGGAGGAGCCCTGCCAAGCTTGAGATCCCAGCAAAGTCCCTGCCAGGCTGTGGCTGAGTTCAAGCTGGAGCAGCTCTCCCAGGAGTCCAGATCCTATGATGGAGCAGGTGTAAGATCCTATTGTAAAGATTGGAAGTGACTCAGAGGCACACATCTGCACACTTGCACCACTACAAGGTACATACAGGCCTGGGCACATACATGCCATGTACTCGTACTACAGATACAGGTCCCCACACACTCACACCCAGCTGTTGAGTTGTGAGCACACATGCACTCATAGCTGATGGTCTCTAGTGGGCCTGAAGAGATCTCGTGCTCTTCCACTCTCTGCTTCCTGACTTCTGCTCTCTGGTTTTCTATCCTCTTCCTCCTGGGCTGTGGCTTAGCCAGTTCCTGGCCTGGGAGGGCTGCATATAGAGAAGGCCGGGCTGCCTGAGCGCTGTCCTCGGTGCTGGAGTCCTGGTGGGCTCTGCATGCTTGAGGAAAACAAGCAAGGGCATCGGGAGGAGGTGATCTTGCATGGAGGTGTAGATGTTCATGGGGTGCCCACCAGGATGCCTACCCTTATTATTTCAGAAAATGTGCAGCTGGGCTTCCTCCTTTCAATCGCAGACACTGAAACAGGTGTCCAAGTCCTCAGCCCAGCAGTGTGGCCATCTGTGACTGTGTGTGGCTATATGGCCATTCATTGTGACTATGAGGGGCTTCTTGAGACCTCGTGTGCCACATACAGTTGTGTATGAAGACCATGATTGTCTGTTTCCTTACGAGACACCTGTGATTCCATGTGGCTGCCTGTGACCATGTTACTACTGGTGAACACATATGGCAGCCTGTGACCACACTGAGTCTCCTGTGACCTTGTGTAGCCTCAGACCTGAACTCGTGCGTCCGCAGATGATCTGAGCACTATCTGGTCTAGCTGCCCGATTTGTCAGAGCCTAGATGAACCCTTGCCACTCCCTCTCCTCACTGGTTTGCAGAGGTGGCACCTGGAGGCTCCCCATGTCTGCAAACTCGGGTTCTAGGGGGCGTTGGGGTCAACGGGCACCGGCCCACAGGAGTGTGCACCTCCTAGGACAGGTAACCGCGACCCAGCTGCCATTCGAGCCTGCCCAGCCATAAAACCCAGGCTGCTAGTCCCGCGGGGGCAGGGTCGCTCGTTGATGGGGTGGGTGGCGGCGGGGTGGGCTCAATGTCACGCTCTAGCGCTCGTCGCCCGTGCTCCCTCTTCCAGCCGGTTTCCCCAGAACGCCAGGTACTGACGTTGGGGAGCGGGACCAGAGAGGGCTGGTTCGCTCTGCGGCCGGGCCCCTCCCCCGCCCGGGAGCTCGGCGGTTCCGACACCGCGGTCAGCGCGGGGCAAGCCCCAGACCTGGCCCGGTTGCTGGGCAGGGAGTAAGGCTCGGGTGCGAGCGTGCGCTGCGCCCTCCCCCTTGAGCCGTCTCCGCAGCGGCGCGGGGAGGCGGGAGCTGCGGAGCCGGAGGGCGGGGGCTAAAAATACCCGGCAGCGGCGGCGGCGCGGCTACTGCTGGGGCTGCTGGGCTGCGGGGCTGCGGGCCGGGGAGGCCGGGCCGGGCCCCGCTGACCGCCATGCTGACCTTCTTCCTCGTGTCGGGGGGCTCCCTCTGGCTGTTCGTAGGTAAGTGCCCGTCCTGTCCGCGTCCGGAACTCCCATCTCCCGCAGGCTATGAGGTCTTCGATTGAGGTGGGGGTGTTACATCTCCGCGGCCGCCAAGCCCCCATCCCCGGCTGCTGAGCTGTCCCGTCAAGGTCCCCAGGGCCGCCTAGGTACACCCTCCGCCCCCAGTTCTCGCGGGCTCCGGGCCGGGTTTGGGGAGCACCTGGGTCTGCGGAGGGAGATGGGGGCTTGCTCACTGCGACCCACTATAAACCCCCGCCAAGTTCTTGCGTCCCCCTTCCCTGATGGCAAGGACCATCCGCGGATCAGATTAGGCCGAGCCAAGGCCAGGGACAGACATTGCGTCCTTGTCCATCTCCTGGGACCAGGAACCCAGGGTATTGGTCCCCGAGGTCCCACAGCAGGTCAGCTATGTAACCGGGACTGACCTGGGCTTCCTGATCCCAGCGAGGGGCTTCCTCACGACCCCTCCCTGCCCGTCCTTCAGCCAGAGTACAAGATTTCTGTAAAGTAGGATTCACCTGACTCCTCTGCTCTGCCCAGGGCTGCTGTGTCTCCACTGTTTCCAGACCCCTCCCCTCCACCTCACAGGAGTCAGCCTCATCACTGCACTTCTTAGGGGGCTAAGAGGAGCCCTGCTGGATCCCGCCTCCGCACTTACCTCCCCCAACCCCCCATACACCCACACCTGGAATCTCACCACAGGCCCTTTTATCTGCCAGTTCTACTACCCGCACCGGCTACTTCCCCTCTCTGAGCCTGGGGTCCTCCAGAATATAATACCACTAAAGGATCTCCACCTCCACCCCCACCCCCATGTGCAGATTCAGCCTGATAATTTATGTGCAGTGCTTGATCCTTAAATTGGCCTTAAACCTGTCCTAGTCCACAGCAAATGCTCTATGAATGTTAGTGTTTATTATGATCTCACATTCAAACAGCACCATCAGAAGTGGTAATAAAGCTCTTTATGAGCCAAGTAAGGGGAGGAAGTTGACCCTTTTGAAATCCTTACCTGATAATTTGTACGTGTTATTTAATATTCACGGAAAATCCTAGGAGGTCGGTGGCACCATCCCTTTTTTTACTGAGTTCAGAGGTCAATTGACTTGCCTAATGTCACATGGATATCTGGCAGACTGGGATTCCATTCGAGGTTTTAATTGATCAACCAATGCTAAGAGCTTGGCTGGCTCAGGCCTGAACCTGGAGGGTTGGTGGGCCAGGTAATCACTTCCTCCACCCCTACCATTGCCTTGAGTTAGGCCACAGGGACACTTCCTCTGAGCTGAGGGAGTGAGTGAAGCCTCCCTAATCCCCTCAGCTCCCTAAGCTCCTTCTGTCTGCCAGTGTCTGTGACCGGCTGTACAGGGGCACTCTGGTCCTGAGGCACATCCAGCAGGCAAGGACAGGGCTAGAGCTGGGGTTGGAGGTAAAGGGCAAGGATAATTAAAATAATGGTGATGGTGGTCGTGACAGCCACCATTTAATGCCTGCATGATAGATGGTCTCAGAACCTCTCCCCACTGCCAGGACCCCTTTGCCCTACTGTCAGGAAGCCCCCACCCAGCCATGGGTCCAAGGTCAGCTCTCTAAAAACTTGGTCTTCTGTGGCTGCAGGGAGGTGTCTAGGAACTGCAGGACCACTTGTGACCAGGGTCATCAGCAGCCTGTGAGAAAAAGTCCCTCACCATGTGGGGTCCTTGTCTGTGAGCAGGGTTAGCTGGCACTGACTCAAAGTGGAGTCCTGTTTCCTTGTGGAGCATTTCCTAAAGTGGTCAGCTGCCTCCTCTAATGGGAAACTGGGGGCTGCCTTGCTGAGAGACTATACAGGCCTCAGAACCGTCAAGCAAGAGTGATTCTTGGGGCAGGTAGTGGCTGCTTTCACAGAGGCCAAGCTTCTCAATGCAAAAAGCAAGAGGCTGAGGCTGGTCTATGGTGCTCATTGGATAAAATACCCCAGACAAATGCTGGGGCATTTTAAGTTATGTGTCCATCCTCCTTGAGACTTCACCTGGCCCCCAGCCTTTCTCTGGGGGCAGAAGAGACTCCTGAGTTAAGAGCTGTAGTTCTGTGAGCACACCTGAGAACATGCTCTGCCTTGTCATCTCCAGGGTCCCATGGTCCCATGGCAGCTGCCAGATCCCTTCCACTCAGTCAGTAACAGGAGGCAATGTCTCTCTTTAGTAGAGTTATGTGCTTTCTGCCACCTAACCTGGCCCTAGGGAGACGAGGTAGGGCCAGGCAAGGGCTTCCCTCAAGGGCCCTCAGGGAGAGATGACATGAAGTCGGGGATGGGGGTGTGGCATGTACCAGGAGGAGGAGCTGATTGTCTGGGGGAGGTAGCCATCTGTTCTGGGCTGTGTCTGTCCTGTTGCCTGCTGGAGAGGCCAGCAGAGTACTGGGCCAGTCCAGATCTCACCTGTGTGCTAAATACTAAACAAGGAGACAAGTAAAATAAGTCCAGTATGAGTCAGATGCTAGGTCTGGTTTGGGGAAGCATGCCCTCAGTGCCATAAACACCTAGAGGACAATGGGAGCAGTGGATTGGAGCTTCTGCCTGCCTATACAGCACCTTCGTGCAAAGTAGAAAGAAGTCCCACCCTTGGTGGATAACTATAAAAGGGCACACCTTCCTCTAGGCTAAGGCAGTCCCATGCTGCAGGGTCCAATCTGTTCCATCATATACCCAACCATCAGTGACCTCTGAGTGGGCTTCTGCAGTATTCAGGGGAATTTGTTAGAGATAGGGAGGCCAAGTTCCTAGTGGGGGAAGCCAAACCAGCGGAGTTTGTGGAAAAACTGCAATGAGGGCTGAGTCTTCAGGGTCTTGTGTCTGAGCAATGTGGGTTGTGGGAGAGGATTCTGGAGAAGGTTTTATTTGGGTGACAGAAGAGCCCTCCATTTAGCTGCTGAGTCAAGAGGAAGAGAGTGGAGTCCAGGAGGGTAGTAGGAGGTCATTATGATGTTATGGATAAGAATAGATGTGGCCCAAGGATGGCTTAAGTCGAGGCTGGGCTCCAGTAAGGAGAAGAGGTAAGCCCCCACCCCTGGTCTTTGCCTTAGGAGAAGTGGGGCTGGCCCTGGTGGGGTGAGACAAGGTTGCCGGTCTAAAGAATGATTTGGCATGCTCCTGGTTATAGATGCCTAGGGCAAGCGTAGACTTGCACACTTTGGCTTAGTTCAGGTCCATGAGATCCTCCCCTTACCCCATTCTGGGCTCCCATTAGGGTAGAGAACTGACTTGAGGTCTAGGGCCACCCCAGGGGTTTGGAGATGGCAGTTATGAATTGGGACAGATGGTGGAGCTCCAGGCAGAACAGGTGGCTCTGTGGCCAGCTGGGGACATGCCTCACAAACGAAGCCTGAATTTGTACAGGGTGCACCAGCATGGAGCAGGATTTTGCCCTCAGCACCTTCTCACAGCTCTCTAGCCTGTATGGTAGGAGCATACTGACACCAGGGGGCAGCAGAACCCAGTCATTATGCTCTCCAGCTGGTGTTCTGCCCCTTGTGATTACAAAGATTTATAGGTTGACCTTCAGAAGGCTGAATGTGGCTCAGCTACAGCCCCAGATGGGACTCAGGACTGTCCCATACATGGAGTGAGTGATCACGAGGCTCTGGCTTGTTTGTAAAAATGGGCAAAAGTTACAGGCTTTCGTATAACAGAAGCTACGCTGTGTATCCAGCTAGCACTGGGCACATAGTAGGCACTCAAATACTCATTAAGTACTAGGTGTGTGTGGAGGCGTGTTTTTATGGGATTAGCTGCTGCAAACAGGCTGACTTGGCTGCTGTTTCACTGAGCACCTACCATGTGTCAAGCACCCTGTCTATGATTCTCCGAGCTTTCCTTCCATCCTCCCACAACACTGTGGGCTGTTATCCCCATTACCTAGGTGAGGCCCTGAGACTCAAAGAGGTTCAGTGGTGAAGCAACTTGTAACAGCTGTGAGTCAGGCCACATTCTCAGACTTTCAGTCCAGGAAGGGACCACTAGGCATGATCAGTCAACCATGTTAGCTAAAATTATAATAACTTGTGTTAGGCTTTCCTTAAAGAGGATCCAGGATTCTGACATCAGAAAGGGAGTAGGGAAAGAAAAGGCATTCCAGGCCAAGGGACCTGTGTAAGGGAAGATTGGCAATAGGAATCTGAATGAATCTGAATGAAGTTGAAGGACAAATTCTGCTCGGCCAGTGAGGTTGCCAGAGCCGGACTCTGCAGGCCTAGGATAACAGGCCAAGCAGCATTGGCTTTATTCTGTGCAGTGGTTGCGTCAAGGAGGTATGGGTAGAACTGGACATGTGGATGACCAAGGTGACACTATTCCTGTGCTCCACAAGCCTCCTCCACAAGTCCCATGGTCTCCTTGAGGGCAGGGCCAGGTGTCTCATGTCTATGTCCCCAATCCAGAGTTGGGCACACAGGGTACATAAGTGTTTATTGCATAAACTAATGATATAAAGAGTTCCCTGAGAGTAATTTATTTTAATAATATGTTTTATAAGCTGTTTCATTACCACAAGTCAATCAGTAAACAACAGATTTTGAGTGTGCTCCTGCTAGGATGCCAGGCTTTGTGCCCAGCTGGGGGATGACGCCAATACGTTAGAAGCAGTAGGGAAAAGCAGGTGTAAGCTCCTTGCAGGCAGGGCCAGGTTACCCTTCACCGGAGAACCCCGAGTGCTGAGAATCAGTGCAGCCTGGAACAGAAGGAGGTGCTCCAGAAGTGTTTACTGAATGAATGAATGAACTAGTGAACCCACAGCTTCTGGGTGACCGGTTTTGTGGAAGAGAGTCTTCTCTGAGGGCTATTGCTTCCTTAGAGCTCCAAGGTTCCAGTCTCCTGATAGATGGGGAGCTTGGGCCACTCTGCCAAGCCTAGATGAGAGGAATTCCCAGTCAAGGTCCTCATCTCACTGGATGGTCTGGTGTGATGGCCCCATTCCTTGCGTTGACCTCGCCAGAGTTCCCACTAACCATCCACTTTGGTGGGGTTAGGGGAGTGCTATGGATGAGATGCTGCTTTGAGCCCTTGGGGTTGTCCTTCAGGATGCCCAGGGGTGGTTCCTCATCATTTGCTCGGCTGCCCCAGGAGATCCGTGGTAGGCGTGGTTATTCTCGGGCCTGCTTCCTTTGTGTAGCTCCTAATTCATGTGAATCTTGGGGCCTGGGACAGGCAGAAATGGGAAGATGAGAAGTGGATTGGAACAGAAATTCCAAGCCAAGCCGAGCTATCTATTCTGAGACCCAACCAATACTCTCAGAGCTGGAAGGATTTCAAATCCCAAGAAGTCCCACCTGACCCTATTTGCCAGCTCTTCCCAGAGACACCCTTCCTCTCCCTGCACCTAATCCAGGTATTTAGTAGGGGGTGTCCGGGGGAGTTGGGAATGGCTTCTGATTTGCCATCTGCCCATTTAAGCCTGTGTTCCGAGATCACTGTCTCCTGGGAATTTAGAGCAGGAAGCCAGACCAGTGAGGGAACAATCAGCATCTTAGTACTCAGCCCCTGCTATAAGCAAATGTGGGCTGGCACCTATTAGGGCCAGGAACAGACTTAGTAATTGATAGCTATTGGATAAATGAGTGAGTAGACAGGCCCAGGTTGACTGGGCAGCTCTGAGACAGACCCTATTGACCAGTGCCTGGGACCCGACCTCACTCTCAGCATAGCCTGGCCTAGCAGTGCAGGATGTGGATTCCAAGTGACTGATCAAGACTCAGTCCTGCTACAAAGCCCTGCTTTTCCCACCAACTCATGGACTGTTGTAGGGGCTGAGACTCCCCTGTGGGACTCCTCCTGCCCATGCACCCCTGTCCCAGCCTTATCTTTGCGGCAGACCATTCTAGACACTGACTGCAGATCCTGCTTGATAAATAGGCAGAAACGTCACTGGGAGAGACAGTGAGGTCAACCAGATATTGGATAGAAAGGGCAGCTGAGGCTGCACAGCAAGGACAGTCAGAGCTGGGACAGAGAGCAGCAAGGTGGGATGTGAGCTGGCCAGTGAGATTGGACAGGGAGGTTGGCTGGAGGCTGGATGGCAAGGCCTTTTGGCCAGTGAGAGGAAGGCAACTGTCAGTATGGAGAAAGTGGACTCAGTGGAGACCCATCCAGGCCTGCAGTGACCCCTTTGCTTTGGAAGGGGCAAAAGCTCTGGCCACTCTGCCCTGCCACTAGAGCTGATGCTGCATGAAGCCACCTAGACCCCAGGACCTGGCTTAGTGGCTGGAGAACTTCAGTGTTCATGGTGACTGTGCTTTCCAGCAGATGGGCTGGATGTGATTCTCTGGGGACACCTTCAACTCATGCATATATATATATAAACTTTTTTTTTTTTGAGATGGAGTTTTGTTGTTGTTGCCCAGGCTGGAGTGCAGTGGCATGATCGCGGCTCACTGCAACCTCTGCCTCCTGGGTACAAGTGATTCTCCTGCCTCAGCCTCCCATGTAGCTAGGATTACAGGTGCCTGCCACCATGCCCAGCTAATTTTTTTGTATTTTTAGTTGAGACGGGGTTTCACCACATTGGCCAGGCTGTTCTCAAACTCCTGACCTCAGGTGATCTAGGTAATCCACTCACCTCAAAATCCCAGCCTCCCAAAGTGCTGGGATTATAGGTGTGAGCCACCACGCCCAGCCAACTCATGCATATTCTGCAGGCCAACTCCCCTAAGCCTAGGTCTGTCTGTGGTGGCAGGGAGGGTTTAGAGAAAAATGGAGGGTGGGCCTTCCCCCATCCAGTAGGCTGGTAGGGGATTTGGGTGCATGTGTCCCTGATCTCCTTGCCGCAGACCAGATGTGGAAGGCTATGACCTGTGGGGCCAACTTTTCCAGATCACTCTGAAGTGTCCTGTCTCCTCTGCCTCCTGCTTCTGCTCCCTGGACAGTTCCATGACCTCTCACAGAGACATGCCTGGCACCTTGGCTTCATGAAGATACTGTGTGGCCCAAACGAATAGTAGTTTCCTTTGGCCCCAGAGGCTGACAAGACATATCTCCCTTGGATTTCAGGAGATCTATGGAGCATCCACCAACCCACCTATTGGAATTTAAAATCAATTCCAAAGTGGTTTTGTTCTAGATGTCCTCTCAGGCTCAATGGCCACATATGTGCTTGAGATCTTGCTGTGCTATTTCTCCTGATAGTGGGAGTCCGAGTGGCATCCATGCTCCACAGGGCACAAGGTCTGTGCTGTGGTTAATGGGCAACTCCTGGTGACAATGGGGTGTCAGAGAAGCAGTGTTTTGTCTGCTGAAAGTCAGCCAAAAAAAAAAAAAAAAAAAGATTGAAGCCTGACCTTGGCATAGAGCCTTGGTTGAAGAAGGAGCCCGAGTCCTGGAAGCTATTGATCCCACACACGGGGCTCTGGGCCGCCCTCATCTCCACCCCCAGCTCGAGGGCACTTGCGGCAGCAGGACTGTGGGCACCAGGCAGAGGACACACGTGGCCTCCATTCTTAAAAGTCCTCTCTGTGCACTGCAGGGTCTTCTCATGTACCAGCACTTTTTTCTTCCCATTTCTTTCTCCATGTTTACCATCAACACTGTGAGAATGACTGAAGTTTCCTTATACAAAAAAAGAGGTGCTACTTCAGACTCAGCCACTACTATTTTTGAAAAGCACAAAACCAACAGAGCCTCAGAGGGGGCTGACCCTCTTTCTGGATCCCACCTCCATCCCCCCGACCTTACATAGTGCTTTCCTCAGCAGCCACCGAGGCCCCCAGCTGCCTCTCCAAAGATGGTGGGTTCCTTCCAGTGGGGGCAAAGTGAGAGCCCCAGTGATGGGTGTTCACAGTGGGTCAGTGTGAACAACACCCAAGGACCTGCCTGGGCCAGCTGGGGCCTCGTTTTGCTTTGGTCTGAAAGACATTTTTGTTTTCTGGTGAGAACAGCCCCAGCCTGGCCAGGAGCCGGCCAGCGGCAGGAATACAAACCCTTTCATGTGACAGACCCAAGTGGAGTGATGCCCTCCTGCCAGCAGCAGGCCCTCCCCTGCCGCTCCTGGGAGATGGCCATTTGCATATTTCCCATTCATCCTGGCCTTGAAAAGGAGGCCTGAGTTCCCAGTGCTCCCTGCCCACTGAGGGCTGGGCTGCTCCAGTCTGGTGTTAACTCTGTGGACACTGTAGGTTCTCACAGGCCAACAGCAGAACTTGACCGCTTGCTGCTGGAGGGAGGGCAGCTTAAGGCTGCAGCTGCTGTGCTGCCTGACCTCCAGAGCGGAGATTCAGGAGGTGGCAGATTCCTGTTGACCAGCACAGCCTTTTGCTAAACTGGAGAAAATTCAGATTTGTTTCTTCTTGTGGCATTCAGAAGAGGAATTTTGTCAGACTATGGGGATGCCAGAATATTCAGCTATTTACCAGATTTGCCAGAAAGTGCACCCTTAACCAAAGGCAAAACTCTTTTTGTCTTGCTCACTTTCTAGTCTACAAAAACATTCAGTGACTCTTTAATGGTAGGTGAAGGAGCCATGCCGGATCCCGGCTGCAGCAGCAATCCCTTTGCCAAGGGTAGAGGAGCACAGCTTGCCTGGGGCACTTTTGCATACCAAACCCCCAGGGCTGAGTGCCATTAGCTTATGGGCTGTGACTCTGAAGGCATGAGGCAGATATACAGTACCCATCACTATCTTTTTCCTTTCTCCCCACAGCTAAGTGCCATCCTGCCAGCCTCAGCTTCTTGCCCCCGTCCTCAATGCAGCCAGGCCTCTGCTTCCTTTCTGCCACTGTGTGAGGGCTCCTGCCAGGGGCCCTAACATCTTACAGGCTCTTCCTGTGACTTACCAACACACTTCTGTCACTCTGCTATAGCCTTCTTCTCCTCCCTTTCCCACCCAGCTCGGATCCTCTCCTTGCTCTCCTTCCCTGGCTAAGGATGTCTCAGGTTCTATCTTTTGGGCATATCTCCCCTAGCACATGTCCACAGGAGACCAGCAGGGCTCCTAAGTGAACAAGCAGGCAAGCAAATCCCTCTCTTGCTCCCCCCACCTTAGTGACCCCCAACCATATCTTGGCAGGACCCTTCCTACTTCAAGGAGCTTCCCTCTAGCTGGAGGAGGTTGCATCCCATCATGCTTGTACCCCAGCCAGCTGCAGTTGAGCTCTGAGTGCATGGCCTTGCCATGAGCAGCCCATATGCCCTTTACTGGTTCAGGCTTGGTTTGCAGTGTGTCCTAAGTTTGAGCCAGTGACAGAAATGGATCATTGCTCCTGAGGCCAGGGCACCAGCAGTCCTAACGTGGACATGGCCGGGAAGGCAAAGGATCATGTTACAGCCACAGGACTTGGCTTCCTGCACAGAAGGACTTGGCCAGGGAGTGTTCCTCTGCCTGTGAGGTGATCGTGGCCGTGGTCAGTATTCATAGGGTCCTGCCTGCTGTCCCAGGGCTTGGCGTGGAAGGAACTGAACTCGTCCACACCATCAGTCCTGGTTGTCATACCCTGTAAATATTTCCAAAGGGACCACTGCTGTTGTTTTAGCTCCTGCTGTCCCTCTTTGCCCTGAGAACTTTGTCCTGCCTGATTCATGGTGAGGACAACCTTTATCTCAGAGCGTGTGAAAGACACTGTGTATCTGTTTGCTCCTCTCTTCTCAAGGCTATTCGTATTTTAAAGTTCCTGAAAGCATTGTTTGTGCCTGGCTTCCTGGTGTTAGCATCAGGAATGTGGACCCAGATTCCCTGAGCGGGGCTTAGGGTAAGTGAGATTTTTGAGAGGTACTGTCATGAAGATGGGGAGGCCAGCGGGCGGTGGAGGCCGCTAAAGGGAGGCTTGTTCACAGTGAGCTTGGGCTAGTTGCAACAGGTGGCTCTGTAAAGTGCTCAGTCACAGCCAGGCTTAGTTGGGCCTTTCTACATTCAAGGAGCTTAATTGAACCATCAGAGCTATGATCAGGCTCCTTGGGGAGGCTTGGCAGGTGATCCACCATGTAACCTGGCAATCCCATATCGTATCCTGGACCTCTGTCTCATGGGGGATGCACAGTGGGTCTCACTTGGCAATTTCCAAGTCAGGGAGGCTCTTTGCTCTATTTCTGCCCTGGTCTTATGTGGTTCTGCGAATCTAATTAAAACCCAAGAGGAAAATGGAGAGCAAGCCCCTCTCTCACAGCAGAGACAAGCTTGAATCCCTGTGTGGAGAGGGTAGGTGTTAGGCAAGTGTGGGTTGCTGTGTTTGCACCTCTGCAGACAGGGTTGCACATGTGTAACAGTGAAGGCTGTGCATTTCTTAACCTGGCGACTGGGCTGCACACTGCCTAGGACAAAACTACTCCCTCAGCTCTATGCCTCTGGCACTCTGTGGGATTTCCCACCGACCACTGGATTTCCTGCCCCAGAGACTGCCTTGAGAAGCATTAAAGGAAGCTTTTGTATTAAAAACATCTCTGAAGATATCTGGAGAAAAGTAAGGGTCCTGCCTAGAAGAAAGGGGAAGTGACTTTGTAGGCTGATCAGGGGTCCTCAGATATTTGTTCATTTTAATCAGGGTGGGTTGGGGGAAGCTAGGGCCAAGTTCCAGATGAGGGTCGCTGAGGCAGGAAGCTCTCCTCATGGCTCACCCAGATGATAGGGTGAGTAGTGGAAGCCGTTATCAGCTCCAGGGAAGGTGTTGCAAGCCTGTGGGCTCCAGACTTGCCAGGCAGTTAGGCAAACAGCTTTCAAGAGGGAGCTCAGAGCACTGGGTCCTGTCCTGGGACATTCTTGCAGCAAGGGAGCAGGGTTAAATTTGAATGGACAGTGGCCCAATGCAGGCAGACTCGTAATTGCCCAGAAGCACCTGATGTGAGTAGGGCCTGGGGGCAGTGGTAAGCTGGGTCCTGTGGCCTGGACTTGTCTTTTACTTATGAGCGGCTGTCACCATGAGTCTAGCTGTCTGTCTTATGATCAGAATGAATGTCCAATTCAAAATATGCAGTAATCATAGTTGTGTGCTCAGCCGCATGTTAGCCTGGAAGTAGGAGTGAAAATGCTATGGAAGTAGCCACCCACAGCCCTAAGCCTCACAGATCTTGCAGTAGTGAGACCTCCGGGAGTCCCTGGGACCTCAGTCTCTCAGTCTGGCAGAGGTGCTGCAGGACTTCAGAGCTCAGCTTTGATCCTAATAGGCAAGGGTGTGAGTTCTGGCTCCAGGGTGGCCATTCCTGTGCAAGCCAGGCAACAATATCTGTTAGTGCAGGCCTGACAGCAGGGCTGGTGTGCTGCCCTGGGGTCTTGTGGTGGAGATCGGCCACTATCTTCCACCTGCTGGCTCTGATCCTTGGTCCAGAGTGTCCTTACTCCCCAGAGCATCCCTAAGCAGATGTTTGATCTGGAACTGTGTTGTTTCTTTCCTCTTCCCAAGTAGATTGGCTGTGACTGTGACCTTGTGGGGGTGGGGAGCAGAGGCAGCCCCTGGGAGCGGCTGGAGGCAGAATATCCCGGGTGGCTGGTGCAGTCGCTCTCAGTGCCGGAGAGCTGGCATCCCCACCCCCTATTCCCCACTACTTCCTGTCACCCCCCCACCACCCCCTACACACATAAACTCATGCTCACTGCAGTCCCAAGCCCATCGCAAAGGCCTGGCCCTAATCGTTGTCTCAAATGGATGTGTGAGGAGCCTTTGTTTTTAAGAAACCCACCTGGCAAACTCTCTTTCTGAACTGCAAACAGGGTGAGGTGAGGGGAAAAGCAAGGGGGTGCAAGCTGAGGCTCTGGCACACTGGCAGGGTGAGGGTTAAGGCTGGGTTGCTTGGCTCTGAGCTGATCTGAGCCAGCACCGCCCTGCATGCAGATGGAGGTGGGGCTGGCGGGGGCCTTGAGGGGCCAGCAACTCCTTACAGAACTGCTCTGTGCCCTGGTCCCTGCCAGACCTGCTCCCACAGCCACCAGGGAGCCTGCGCCACCACTGCTAACGCCTCTACCACCACCCGGCTTCTCAGAGCAGGCGGCTGTTGCCATCGGCTGTCCCCAGGAGGGCAGACTCGGGGCAGGGCCTTCACCACTTTGTGCTTTGATCAAGATGTGGTAACTTCTTTCCCTGGGCCCCACAGGCCCTATAAAGGGAGGCTGGTTCTAGTGGGACGAGCTCAGCCGCCTCCCCAGTGCCAGGAGCCTGCTGGAAAGGTAGGGTGTGAATGCATCTACTTGTGCAAGTTGTCTTTGAGCCCCTTTGGCTTGCAAAGAGATGGAGTAACTGCTTCAGCTACTTACTGTCTACTAAGTGTTTCCCTTACTACATTCCTGGCACTGCACTCTCGGTCCACGAGCTTGTTTGAGATGAGGCCCAGAGGGGCAAAGTGACCTGCCCAAGGCCACACAGCTATCAAGAGACTGAGTCAAGATTTGGACCCAGGTCAGTTCAGCACCGGAATACCCCCTTTGGGCCTTCTCCCAAGCTTGTTTGCTAGGGTCCCTGGGCCCTGGGAGAGGTCGTAGTTTTCTTTTAGAGTTCTTCACTTGGAGTTGAAGAGATTCTTCGATGATTTGGTGGCTGGGCTTGAGCTTCTCCACCCTTTTTGAAGACCTCAGAGGTTTTCAGAGGCCCAGAACTCCATAAGATGAAGCCCTATTAGAGAGGCTGATACAGAGGAAGCTGGAGTGATTCTAAGGGGAGGGAAGAATCTGAGGATCATGGAGAGCCTCAGTGTGATCATTAGTTTGGACGCTGGTCCTAAGGCAATAGGAAGCCAGATCAGATTTTTGAGCAGTGGCATGACATGCTCCTATCTACATATCAGGAAATAACTTTGGTAACAGCGCAAGCACCTGTTAGAGCAAGGAGACCTATGGAGAGGGTGGTATGGGAGACTGGGCTTTGCTTGGTGGTGGCTGTCAGGCCAGGGGCTATTGGGGTAGAGAGGAGTGGTCGGGTATCCAGCTAGACAGTGAAGCTTAGAGTATTAAGGTTAGGAGGCTGGACCAGCAGAGGGTTCTTGGAGCCACGCCAGGGTCCCCAGGGCCATTTCCACAGTGACTGTGCTCTGGGGCTTTGCTTCTGCCACCCCACCACCTTGGAACCAACATATTTCCCACCGGGGCCCCTTTCTTCCTGTTCTCTCCCGTGCTGGATTGCCCTACATCAGCAGAGGGCATGCTGAGGTGGGAGGAAGTTCCAGTTTCCTCAGCCTTAGATACTACTTGGTATTCTGAACTGGTCTGTGCTGAAGAAAAAGATGTCGGATATTCCAGGAAGAGAGGAGGAGGCGGCTAGTTCATGTCAAGTGGCTTGTTCATGCCTGGGTCCTCCTGCCAGGTGAATATTTACAAACACAGCCACTCACCTGGCAACACCAGCACCACTGATTCCCTTGAGTGCTGTCCGCACTCCCCTTGCCCCCGACACACACACAATACACATCTCTGCTGCAGCCAAGAGAGTCTCTTGGGGTATGGAAGGAGGCAGCACAGCTGGGACCCTAGAGACCACCAAGCCCTACCCCAGGTCAAAAGAGAGGTGTGGAGGTCAGAGGAGGCCAAGGCCCTGTGAAATAATGAGATGAGACCAGACTCCAAGGCTGAGGCTTGGTGGCTTGGGCTGACTGTGAGGCCCATGTCCTCAGGGGACCTGGACTCACAACTCTGCCTTGCAGTGGCTCCCAGGTCTGAAGGGAACCTCAGTGTAAATGCAAGCAGTTCTGACTGACTGAGAAGGTTGGTAAGCCTGAAAGAATGAGACCCTCTGGTTGCTGCCCAGCCAAGGAGGGGTGCAGGCCCAGCCTCAAGGCCAGAGGAGCTGCCACTGCTGCAAATACCTCCTTTGGGGTGAGCACCTAAGTAGAAGTTGTAAGGAGGAGTGGGCAGCCCAGCCCTTTGTGCACTGCCTTCCATCACCCCAGGTAGGAGAAGAAGGACTCAGCCAGGAGAAGTTGGTGAGTTCTTGATGTGAGACCAGGAAGAAGCCCACCCATGTGGGCTGGCGAAAAATAGCAAATGACTGGCCTGACTGGCTTGTCCCCTCACACAGGCTCTGGTGGCCTTGCATTTCCCCCAGCCCCTGAACCCGGGCCTGGGTTCTTCCAAGCAGCTGGAGCTGGTTGTCTGTGGGCTCAGTGCCAATGCAAAGGAAAGGATGGATTGTGAGAGTGGGCCCAGTGTTGGCAGGGGCTGGGGTGTCCATACCACATGAGGGGCTGGCATTGAGACTGCAGTCTTGGGCTTGAGTCCATGCTCTACTACTTCTTTACTGTGTGCCTCGCTTGCTGAACAAGGTGGCTTCTCCAGTGGAGTCTCTGCTCCCACCTTAGAGGGAGTACCTGCAGCTGTTGTGAGGGTCAAACAGTACAGTGCGTAGGAAAGGGCTGCCCAGGCATCAGGAATTCAGGAATTTTAGGCCAAGTCCCCTTCTTCCTCCCACTGAGGACCATGGTAATATGGTGACTGCTGAAAGCTCAGCATATCCAAGAGGCCAGCCCCACAGACTTGTAGCACTGATCTTTGTATGAGATTTTGTGGGCTCAGTGCTTTATTTTCTGCACAGAATATTCTGTTCCCTAAGTGTCCCATGTGCTCTTTCAACTCCAGCCTTTGTATATTTACTTTCCTCTGCCAGGCCACCCTTTCGTCTTTATCTTTCATTCTCAGGATCAATATCACTTCCTGCCAGAAGCCTGCCCTGACTCCCTCATATCTGCGTCAGGCAGCTTTTCTGGCTCCCCATGTCTGATCATAGCACTGCCCATTTCCTCATGTGTCCTCCCCATGGGACCGAGGGCAGGCCCAACTCTGAGCTAGATGACAACAGGGACCGTGTGAGGGTCTGCTAGATGGGTAGAAGGACAGATGGATGACTTGACTAATCTGGGCTGTGCTCTGCAAAAACTCTAGCATTGCACCGAATGCCACAATACACAAAGCTTAGAGTCCGTGAGCAACTGCCAAGGACCAGGGACTGGTGGTAATGAGGTATCCTTCCAGGGTTCCCTTTAAAACTTTTGGGATATACAGCTGAGCCCTCATGCTACGCATGAGTTTTTTGGTCCTTGGCTTCTCAGATCATTGAGTCAGTTCATCTCCTTTAAGAAAAATGTCCATCAGCTCAGAACCCACCCTAAGAGCTGGCGAACATGTCTGGGTTTTCTACTAAGTAGTGAGTCATTTATCTGATAGGCCTGACTGTGATTTTATCTTCCCATCTGCAGCTTAGGGAAGTAAATGTCCCAAGAAGGCCAGCAGGTCACCTCCCCAGAGTCTTCTCCAGAGTGATTTTCCCTGGTGAATCCACTGTGGTCCGTAGCTTGTCCTCTGCTTTATTATGCAGAAGCTGAATTGGATGGATATGCTAGGAGTGGGTTGTTCCTCCAGGATGGTCTCATAACTGACCCAGCTCAAGGAAGCGCCTATTAAAACTGGATTTCCAGCTCAGGAGCACAGTGACAATACCACACTTGGCCAGAGGCTCACCCAGAGCCTATGGGTGGCTGATGAGTGTTCCCAGGACTCAGCCTGCTGTGCCATCTGCACAGCATAAACTCCTGTGGGGCCACAGTGTCCAGGCCAAATCACCTGTGCCCAGTGCTTGAACCAGTCCTGCTCCTGACCTCTTTTCATGTGTCCTGGGCTGAGCAGTCCTCTTGGTTTGACAAGCATATTCTTTAGCCATCTCTTTAGTCCTCCGAACATGCCAGATGCAGTGCAAGAGGCTTTATATGTCTAAATTGTACTGCCCTCATTTTAAAGATGGGGAAGTGGAGGTTCAGAGAGGAAGGATAGGCTCAACTTTGCATTGCTCATAAGAGAAGGAGAAGGAATTATAACTAAAGAGTTTTTTGACTGTCTCTGCAACTGACTTCATCTCTGGTGTTTTGATGTTATGGTTTAGCACAAATGCCATTTATTGGGAGTTTAGCAGATCTCCCCTCTCTCAGGGGTCAAGCAATTGTTTGACTCATATCCCACAGCTGCAGAGTAGCCGCTATTGCATTCTCCTTGCTTCCCTTCTTGGAAGCACAGCCATGCTTCCAAAGGCCAAGGGCCTGTGAGGAGGGTGCCTGTGGATGGTGCAGGGCAGCCTCAAGCCCATCCTGCCATCTCTGGGCTGGCAGACCTGTAGGTGCCTCTAGCCTCAGGTCCTACTAGGCAGTGACATGAGGGGGTCCCATTGGGGATGCCAGCACCCATCACCTTGCCCACCCTTGATAGTTTCCTCAGTTCCAAGCAAGGTGCAGAACCCCTGAGCCAAGCTGGCTGTGTATTTGCTCTGCCAACACTGCCTCACTTAGTGGCTGAGAGGAGGATGCAGGAGGCCCCTGGGGCCTGCTTCTCTTTCAACCATTCGCCAGTGCTTCTCACAGAGACCTTCCTTCTGTGTACCCTAGGGCATCTCCCATGTCTCCCTGATGGACCCACTGTACCCGCTTGGGCTGTAGTGGGTGAGAGTGGCTCCCTGGCCGCCATCTGTGACATGGCAGGACATGTTGGTCCCCTGGGGAGCGCACACAGCACTCTGCTGAGCCATTTCGCTCTGAGCGGTGGTTTCTCTTCCTACCAGTTTAACACCTTCTCTCCTCTGCCACCTGCCTTGCTTCTGAACACTTGCTGATGGGATCAGGGAGGACAGCACAGGGCCCAGTTATGGCGGGGCCAGCTGTCCTCTTGGTACTCGGTCAGGGACAGTGCAGAGCCATAGTGCTCATACAGTCAGATAGGTCTTCACCTTCACATCATGAGGGCTGGAGTATTTGTCAGGGCTGATCTGCAGTCTGCCCTGCCCTGCTTCGGTCTCAGTCTCGCTCAGGGTCATGGCCTGGAGTTGGGAGATTAGAAGTAGAGTGGGAGGAGCCTGCATTCCTTCACCCCTGGGCACCGTGCTGAGCACTTCTACTGCCCTTCCCTCTTCTCCACACCCCAGGAGCAAAGATAAGTAAAACGCTACGACAGCAGTCACACAGGAGAACAGAGCACCCAGGCCCTGAGGCCTGGGAGGCATCATTCCCAGAGCTGCCAGAGCAGTGGTCCTGGAAAATATGGAAGCAGCTGTCAGCCATGGCCCAGGGCCTGAGTGTGTGGTTCTCAGGAAAACTGGGCAGGATGTGTGACGGCAGAAGGTTCTGGCCTCTTCCTGGGAAAAGCCCTTCTAGGTAGCCAGCTTCTGGGGTGCACTCTGTACATCCGAACTCCCCCAGGGCCTGCCCTGTGGTGTATCAGACCAGATATCAGGTCCTGTGACCCAGGACCCCTCCCTAACCTGCCCGTCAGGTCTCTTGCCTCATCTGACTCTTGTTTTCAACAGAGTTTGTCCTCTCACTTCTGGAGAAGATGCAGACACAGGAGATCCTGAGGATACTGCGACTGCCTGAGCTAGGCGACTTAGGCCAGTTTTTCCGCAGCCTCTCGGCCACCACCCTCGTGAGTATGGGTGCCCTGGCCGCCATCCTTGCCTACTGGTTCACTCACCGGCCAAAGGCCTTGCAGCCGCCATGCAACCTCCTGATGCAGTCAGAAGAAGTAGAGGTGAGCAGGGTAGGAGACGTTCCACTACGGAAAGTAGGGGGCAGAAGACAGGCATCTTGGAAGTTGAAACCAGACTTGTGGCTTATTTGACCTCACATGGCCCAGAGAAGCTCTGTCTCTCCTGGCAGTCAGTCACCTAGCTCTGCAGCAGCCTTGGGCAGGGTCTCTTACCAGGCACTCCTTCTGCCTCTCCCAGCAACTGCCTCTGGGCAGAGCCTGACCTGGGCCTTCCACTGGGCCTCTGGTTTGCCTGCTTCTCGGGTAGGAGGGCCTTGGCTCATTGGTATTGCAGTAGGAAGCCTAAGCAGGTTCATGAGGAGCTGCGTGGTAGATTCCCTCCCAAACTCTCCCGGTCTGGTACTGGGACCCAGGATTCAGCCTACCCCTGGCCCTGCTCTCCCTGAGCACGTGGACTCACACATGGTGCCACCAAGGGGAAGACGATACAGGGGCCAGTGGACAAGGGTGTTCTAGACTAAGCCTGGAAGGACTGGTGAGGTGTGTTTCATTATTAAGTTTATGGAATTTATTTTTGCCTTTTAAAAATTTGCTCCTCTTTAATTCTGTTCATTTGGAATAGATAATGTATTCACATAGTCCAAAAGAAACAAATGGAATGTACTGAAAAGCTTCTGTCTTCTTTCCTGCTCTCCCAGTTCTCTTTCCCTGAGGCAACCTGCTAATGCTGTGTCCTGGCCATGAGCAGATGTGTAGAGACACTCACTGTGTTTTTACTCATATCCACCACATACCCTGTTGTGCACCTTGCCTTTTGCTCTTGACAATTCACCTTGGCTATCATAAGCATGTTTTGCCTTGTAGGGGAGAGTGCAGGTTGAGGTAGGGGCTGGGATCTTCAGGGCATTTTTCCAGCAGAAGAATGGTATGTGCAAAGGTGCAGGTGTGTGCTGAAGCACATGGGGGCTTTGTGTGGGCTGCTGGGTAGTGGAGAGGGGCTGGAGATGGGCCAGCCGAGTGCTGTGGAGAATGGCCTTTGGTGACTGGCAGTCCTGGGTTTGAAGCCTGGCTATGCCTCTGAGTTGTATGGCCCTGGGCAGTTTCTTAACTCTCTGAGCCTCAGGGCCCTCAGTTGTAAAGGGTGTAATAAAAAGAGTACCTGCTTTCTAAGGTGTGGTAAAGATTGGGTGTGATGACCCAGAGAAGTCACTAAGGACAGCTGTTTTTGGTTAAGCTTGTGATTATATCACATCTGGAGAGGTCAGCAAGGATAGAGCTCCGTGAACTGTGCAGGGACCGGCAGGGGGAACAGCGTGGAGCTATTAGAGGTTTTCAGTAGGGAGATACATGGCCAGTTTGTGCCATAGAAGGGTGGGTGTGACAGGGGCAAGCGTAAGTAAGCAGCTGCAGGCACCTGGGTTGGAGGTGACAGTGGTCTGGATGGTGTCAGAATGGTGAGATGGATGACCCTGGCTCATGTGTAGGGGCCACTGAGTGAGTCACCTTGTGGGTCTGGAAGACAGGACATGGGATGAAGCTAATGCCTCCCTTCCTGGAATGACTGCACCCTCCATTGCCTCATCCCCCAGGAGCACAGAAAGCCAGAGTGGCTGCACCAGAGTAGGCAAAGGAGACAGTGGTAGGAAACGAGATGGGAGAGGCAAGAGGGGCCCAGATCAGACAGGGCCTGGCAGCATTGACTGTGCCTGCTATGTGGTGAGAAACAATTCAGATCATGTCACTCCCCCCGGCCTGAAATCCTCTCCTGGCTCCCTATTACCCTCAACCTCAAGTCTATATTCTTTGCCTTGATCTGCAGCCTCTCTGGCCTCCTCCCCGATCATTGCCATCTGGAGTTCCATGTATTGCCTACAGTTCCCCAAACGCACCTGTGCCTCCTGCTGGTGCATTTGCATGTGATGCTGCCTATGCCCAGGTTGCTGTTCTCTCCTTCTCACTCTGCCCGGCAACCCCTGTGCATCCTTCGAAGCCCAGCTTGGCAGCTGCTCGCTAACACACATGCCCAGTTGTTGAGCCTCTTCTGTCCCTGGCATACAGTCTCTCCTTGTACCATATCTGTTGCCCAGGTGCCAACTGGGTCTGATTGGATGTGTCCCAGCTTCTCTTGCAGGTCTTAGGTGGGCTTGGTTCTTGAAAGCACTGGCCAAGCAGAACTTTCTGCTCCAAAACAGTCGGGAGCTCCCTGTGGTTTTGAGTTTGGCTGTTTGCTTTCTGGTTCTCACAGATGTTTTTTTCCTTAGACCTGCTGTTCCAAGAGGTGGCAGGTTCTGGCCCAGCCCAGGGTAGCTCAAATAGTGCTTGAAGAAGAGGTGGAGCTGTGATACTGGAGAGCTGTGAAACTCTCGCCCCCTGGGGAGGGGTGACAGGGTAGAAGGGGAGGAGGCAGGAAAAGGCTGGCTCTTCACCCTACTCACCAGCACCGAGGGGATTTGCCACCTTCCCACTCTGCAGCCGTGCCTCTTTGGGCCCAGGAACTTGCTGCCTGCCTCTCCTCCCTCACTGCACATGAACATAATTCAGCCTGTCCTCCCTTCCTAGCCTCCTAGGCCTCTGTGTCTGGGACAGAACCTTCAGCACAGTCCTCTAATTCACATCATTACATGAATGATGGGTGGCAGCCTTCTTAGCTAACACCACACCCAACTGATCCTTAACTCGAGCATAGCAGTAGGTGATGGGATGGGAGATACCTTGGCAGGTTGTTCCTGAATCCAGCCAATACTCCCCACTGTGTTGTATGAATGAGCCATGGGTGTGTATGAACAGTAACTGAAAACTCTGGACATTCTGTATATGCTGATCTGCTGTGAGAAAGCTGTATGTGTGTGTGGAGTTTGTATGTGAGGACACTGGCATACCCGGCCTTCATGCATGAGCCAACTATGTTGGAGTGTGGCTACATGCAGATCGAGTGTGTACAGTCCAGGTGTGTGTAGTCCATGTGTACGTGGGCACACAGATGCCACAGTGCTAACTGCATGCACGGGTTGTACATCTGAGCTGTGTACAGCCTTGTGCATGCTGCGGCCCTTTCCTGGCACCCCTACCTGCCTCAGCCAACTTCTCTGGCCGGTGCTTGGCTTGTAGGACAGTGGCGGGGCACGGCGATCTGTGATTGGGTCTGGCCCTCAGCTACTTACCCACTACTATGATGATGCCCGGACCATGTACCAGGTGTTCCGCCGTGGGCTTAGCATCTCAGGTGAGAAGGGTTGTGGGGGTGTGGAGGGGCTATGTGACAGGGGTTGAGTGGGTGCGAGGATGGGTATACAAGCATGATACCAGGGACGTGGCCGGTGAGCTATCCCCAGGTTCAGTGGAGAGAAGCTACTCCTGGCCTTCCTCCTACCAGTCAGAGAAGCAGCTGTATTATATGGCTAAAGGGCTGACCTCAGCTTTGTTCCAGCCCTTGGGACAGCTTGACCTTAGGCTATCTCTTGGCCCACACTCTATACTCTTGGGGAGCCTTGAGCTGTCAGGCCACTGGCTGGCATGGTTCTGAACCTGAACCTCTGAGATGTCTGGGTGCTCTCAGGGTAAGAGGCAAAGAGAGGCAGCCTACCACCTCTTCCCAGTGGCCCCCAGGTGTCTGTATCCTTTGCGTCTGTAACAGGGATCACCACACAAGTTATGGTGGGGACTGAGCACTGCATCATTCCCCATTTCAGACCTCCCTGATCCCTGGGGTGATGCCATACTTGTGTGCTTTGGGCCCTCTTGGGCTTCAGCAGATTAGACACGTAGCTGGCAGTGCAGGAGGGAAGTTCACTTGGCCCATGGACACACTACAGTATGGGATGTCCATCCAGGTTTCTGATGGGCGGATGCAGGTGGCACATCCACTCTGACCCCTCCCTGGCACAAGGCTTTCTTATCTCTCTGCAGGGAATGGGCCCTGTCTTGGTTTCAGGAAGCCCAACCAGCCTTACCAGTGGCTGTCCTACCAGGAGGTGAGTGATAGAGGACAGGCCCCACCCTGGCCACCCATACAGATCTGGCACTCAGGGCGGGTAGGGAGGGATGCGGGCACCTGCTGGGTCTCGGAGGGTCATTTATTTCCCTGGCCTGTCTGCCAAACTCCTGGCAACAGCCTTGAAGGACTTCCAGCATACCTGGGTTGGGAGTCAGGGAGGTCCCTCAGATCTATAAGAATCCTGGCTGGGCGTGGTGGCCCATGCCTGTAATCCTAGCACTTTGGGAGGCCAAGGTGGGTGGATTGCCTAAGCTCAGGAGTTTGAGACCAGCCTGGGCAATGCAGTGAAACCCTGTATCTACTAAAATATGAAAAATTAGCCAGGTGCGATGGCATGCACCTGTAATCCCAGCTACTCAGGAGGCTGAGACAGGAGAATTGCTTGAACCCGGGAGGCAGAGGTTGCAGTGAGCAGAGATTGTGCCACTGCACTCCAGCCTGGGTGACAGATCGAGACTCCATTTCAAAAAAAAAAAAAAATGCCTCCTGGGGATCTCCTTCCCCTGTTGAAGAGTCCTTGTTTTCTCATCACTTCCCCACATCTGTGTGCAGGTGGCCGACCGGGCTGAATTTCTGGGGTCTGGACTTCTCCAGCACAATTGTAAAGCATGCACCGATCAGTTTATTGGTGTTTTTGCACAAAATCGGCCAGAGGTGAGCATCCACCTTGACTGGTTTAGAGGGATTCATGGGGTAGGGCTTGGCTACCATGGAATAGTCCTGCTTTCACTGTTTGTAGGGCCCAGGACAAAAGAAAAAACAGAAACCCTTGGGCTATGCCACCACTCCTCTTCCCACCCTGGCTCTACCCCTCATCAGCACTGGCCACCCCAGTCACGCTCCATCCACACCCCACCCAGCTGTACCAACAGCTGCCCCTTGAGCCAGTGGGGAGGAAAGACGTGAGGAATAGGCTCATGCGGGCTGTGGAGCTGTCCTTGGGGCAGTTTGGACATGAAATCCGGGAGTTACAGAATTCCCTGGGACAGACCTGATCCACAAGGCTGTGGGTAAGCAGACACAACCCATTAACCTCATGGATTCCTTGCCACAGGCATAGGGCTTAGAGCAGGAACCCTGGTTACCTGGGCCTAAGGGCAGGACAGCCCTCTAATCTTCCCTCTTTCCCCACCCGCTGCCTTGTGTGTCTCCATAGTGGATCATTGCGGAGCTGGCCTGCTACACATATTCCATGGTGGTGGTCCCGCTCTATGACACCCTGGGCCCTGGAGCTATCCGCTACATCATCAATACAGGTAAGCCCACTGCCACCCCACCCTGCCACTGGCAGCCTCCAGTTTCTCAGGTTATGCTGATTGTCTGACACTTGTAAGAGGCACTTTGCTCTCAAAAAATACTAGGGGCTTACACTGTGGGTCCTGAGTTGGCTTCCTGAGTCAAGCTGTCCCCAGTCAGACTTCACCTGTAGGTTCCTTCCACAGGGCTCAGCTGCCAAGAAGGAACCTCTGCAGCACCCTCCACACAGGGTACAACCCTCTGAAGTTCATGACAGCTTTGCACAGATGCAGGGGGTGGTAAATATCTCAAGCAGACCTGGGATGATGGGGGCAGAACCTGGAACAAAGGGAAGCTTGGAATCTGCTTGAAGAGGTTCCCTGGCCTTCTGCCCTTGGTTCCACCTAGGGCCCATGGCACATTCCTCTGTACGTGAGGCCTGTCTTATGTATTTGTTTACACATAAGCTATGGGCACACAGCCCATGGAAGTGCTGCCTGGCACATGCTGCCTGCACTCATGGCCTGGGCCCACATGGTCTGACTCTCCTTGATGGCCCCCTGCAGCGGACATCAGCACCGTGATTGTGGACAAACCTCAGAAGGCTGTGCTTCTGCTAGAGCATGTGGAGAGGAAGGAGACTCCAGGCCTCAAGCTGATTATCCTCATGGACCCGTTTGAAGAAGCCCTGAAAGAGAGAGGGCAGAAGTGCGGGGTGGTCATTAAGTCCATGCAGGCCGTGGAGGTGAGGGTCTGCTTCTGGGCGGTTTGCTGGGCTACCGCTGGCTGGTCACCAAGTCAGAACTTCTGGTTATCTGTCCCTCTCATGCCCTGGGGTGGCTGTTTTGGGCCCCCAGGGTATATCAGTGTCCAGACAGGGCAGGCTTTGCAAGGGCTGGTGGTGGGTGGTGGGGTTGGTGCCCACAGGCATCCTCTGGGAGATAGGCTCTGTGGCTGGATCAGTTAATCCAGCCTCGCAGTACGCGCTGACTGGTGGACCGTGGTGCCAGCTTACCTCAGAGGTACTCACGCAGCCTCTGGAGCTTCCTCATTTCCAGCTAGCCTTAGCCTGTCTGTGTCTGAGGACTAGAGACATAGGTCCAGGAGTCTGGGAGAGGTTCTTGCAACCGTGATCCAGACCCCCAGCGGCCAGCAGAACGGATGTTTCTGTGCCTGGCCTCCCCAGAGACATCAGGTTGGTGGCAGTTTGTGGTCTGCTGGGGTGACACAGGACATTCTGGTCTCCAAGGCCTCAGGCCCTGCCCAGCAGCCGCTGACCCCCCACTATGCCCTACTGGATCTAGGCCCCAGGCCCTCCTTTTCCTCCTGCCTCCCTGTGTGCTCCCCACTGTACTGGTAATGCCTATGCATTGTACCCCTCCCTGGCACTGGCAGCTGACTTACACTGGTAGCCCCCACCTGCCCCACCAGCACTGACTGCTCATCCAGAAGCCTAGTCCACCCAGCTGCTGCATCCTGAGCATGTGCCCAGCTGTGCCAAGAGCACTTTAAGCCCAACATGCTCACACCCGGATTGCCATCACACAGTTGGCATGTGCACACTGCTTAGCCTCTCCCTGGGGCTCAGGCTCCCTGTCTGTAATGTGTGGGGTGGCCTAGAACCTCTAGTCACCCTCCCTGTCTCCCAGGAGCCTCAGGCTTAGACGTCTGTCTGAGAAGAGGCCACTGAGGTCGTGTCTGCCATGACCACCTCAGTGACCTCTTTGGAATCTTAAACTCTGGGCTTGATGCAGGAGTGAAGCCTACTGAGCTGTTTATTCTGATTTTGTGTGTGTGTGTGTGTGTGTGGTGTATGTGTGTGTGACAGAGAGAGACAGAGACAGACAGTGGGACAGAGAGAGAGAGAGAGAGAGAGAGAGAGAAATTTTGAGCATTTAAAAACAACATTTTCTTCTTTCAGGACTGTGGCCAAGAGAATCACCATGCTCCTGTGGTAAGCTAATCCGCCTTCAGGTCTTTACTGAGTAAGATGGTGTACAGGGCTTGTCCTTCCAGAGTCCCTCACTGTGCACAGACCAGCACCTCTGTGTTAATAAGAAACTCCTGTGTGCAAGCCAGGAAATGCCCACTTGGGTGTCCAGGACTTCTGTGGGCCAAGGACCCAGGGAAGGACCTGGAACAGGAGTCAGGTATTTGGGAGGGAGAAAAAAGAGCTGCCAATCGTGGCCACCCTTGGTTCTTCAAGTAACTTATTTGGGAAGTCTCATTTTCTCCCTATGAATATGGCAAACTCTCCAGAAGATGCAGTAGACAGAAGCAGCAACAGAACCAGAAATGGACTCTTGTGCCAAATGGCCTTGTGGCATCTGCTGTCTTTGTTCATCTTTGCTTTGTGAACTTTTCTGTGTGTCATTCCCATGTGATACTTCCTGGGGTTGAGCCACAGTGAGGACAGCTGCCCCTGGGATGGGCCATGTGGGGGTTTTCAACTTTCTAAAAGCCATCTGGCCTCCAGGCCTCTCTCCAGCTCAGTCCTTCCCTCTCCCTTCACACAGGCCTGAGCAGGTCACCCCCAGCTTCCCAGGGCACTGCATGGGTAGCCCCTGGTGTTTCCCCATCTCCCACACGTCAGGGCTCAGTCTTAGAGAACCACTCTCCCATCCCTCAGCACCCTTTGTCTCTTGTGCCTCTGCCTGTGCCCAGGCTGGTTCCTCTCCCCAAAACACCCACCCACACTTCATCTGGAGAAATCTTGCTTGCCCTTCCATCTCAACTGTCACCTCCTCTGGGAAACCATCCTCTACATGCAATCAGACTTGGTGGGCTCCTTCTGGTGACCCCAGACTGTGTGCCCAGTGCCAGGGCAAGGGCTGATGCAGAGCAGCCTTGGTGACACAGTGAGCAGCTCAGTGACCGAGCCACACATGCTCCCAAGCTTAACCCCAGATACTTGGGAGAACATGGGAAGGAGGGAGGAAACTGGGTCACATCCACTAGAAAGGTCAGAGCTTTGACAGAGACTGAGATGTGGCCACTGCAACCCAATCCCACCTAGGATAATTCAGCCCAGACTCAAGTAGGGGAGGCAGTGGGACCAGATATGAAGTTGGTGGGACAGATTAGTGTTCACACCCCAGTTAGGTTTCCTTAGCTTCTTTTTCTTTTTCCTGAGCGCTCACCTGCCCACCTTTCTGAGTACAGCACACAGGAGCACGCAGGCGTGCCCAACACATGCTCACACCCACATACAGCATACACATGGACCTGGCTGGTGGGGGAGCTCAGGCATCTTGGGCCCTGGCTGGCCACACTGGGTCTCCCTAACACACTCCTCTTCTCACCCCTGCAGCCCCCACAGCCTGATGACCTCTCCATTGTGTGTTTCACAAGCGGCACAACAGGTAAGCAGAGGCACACAGATCCCCAGCCACGGCTACCTGCACCCTTCCCTGGTGGCCTAGCTGGTGACTGCTGGAGTCTTTGATGCCCTGTTTGAAATGGGCTGAGCCTTGTCTGGTGCCTGGCTCCAGACACTGGGTCCCTCCTGCACCTCCCAGTGCCCAGCATAAGAGTGGCCAGATGCAGATGGACAGTGTGCATTGGGACGTCTAGTGTGAGAGCTTGGCACCTCCCAGAGCTAAGTCAGCAGAGTCATGGGCAGCTGGATCATGTGCTGAGGGAGGTCCTTTCTCACTGGGGTCATTTCTGTCTGGGAAACAGCTCTCACTCCCCTGCTTTCTGCCTCTATCTGGCCTTTGTGTTGGGGAGTGGGGAGAGAGTGTGAGGTTTGGCGTCTGAGAGCCTTGGTTTGAGTCCTACCTCCACCACTTGCTGGGGGACTGTGAGCCAGTCATTTAACTTCTCTGCCACCAGTGTCCCCAATTTCTCATCTGCCATGAGGGTGGCTAAAGGTGCCAAGTGGGAGATGGGGCAGTGTGTGAAAGGATAATACAGATGCTCCACAGGCTGGAGCTGGTGTGCCATGAGCAAGGCTGTCAGGCAAAGCACACAAGCAGAAATGACACCCTCTGTGCTTGGAGTTGACAGAGGAGAACACACATGAACAGTGGCAGGAATAATCAAGGAAGGCTTCCTGGGGGAGGCAGAATGTGCAAGAGGACACAGCACAGGCACAACCCTCTGCATTTCTATAGCATGCTGTCCACCCTCTCTCTGCACCACTGGGGCCTCAGCACAGCCTGTGAGGTGAGCAGGATTGTCACCAAGCCTGCTTGCTCCAAGGGGACACCATCAGCAAGTAGAAGCACCAAGACTTGTGCCCTGTTCTCATAATTCCCAGGCCAGGGCCCTTCCCAGTGCTGCCTTTCCATCTCATTTGATGACGTGGATGTCACTTGCCTTGCCCTGAATGGGCAGGAAGTCTCCAGCCTTCTTATTCCAAACTGAGGATTGGCCCATCTTGATGGCAGCTCTCAGTGGGCAGTGAACTGGGGCGCTGTATGCCTTCTGCAGATGCAGCCTCTAAGGCATTTGGCAGATCTGTGACCAGCCCCTATAACCAGGATTATTCATGTCAGTGGATCATGATAAATAACACTTTATTGAATATCGATTTTTACCATTAAGTCATATGGGTTCAAGGATTTCCACCATATTCTACTAAACTCTGTCAGAAAAATAACAACACAGCCCTTCCTCTCCACAGGCTGACATCCAGAGCCAACCCAGAATTCAGAAATGCCCTTCAGGTTTATGTTGCTTTTTAAAGAGCACTTTCAATGTCTTTTTGTCTTGAGTTTTACAATGTGAATTTTTGCTGACATGGTTTTGGAGAGCAGGTCACTGCTATGGCCTTACCTTTGGACCTGCCTTCAAAGTGTGCCTTCAGGCTTTTAACAGGTCACTTGGTCATAAACATTGCCCTTGGATCTGGAGAAAAACTTCATGATGCAGAAATGTGCTATTGCCTGGCTGGGGAGGGCAGACATCCTGTCCAGTGCTTTTCCAGACTGTAGGAAGCTAAGCCATCCTGCTCAAGCTCTGTGTGGCGGAAGCAGAATGTGTGGGCCTCGAAACACAGGCTATGACTTACTTTCCCAGACCTCCCACTCCAAAGCTATGGCTGGTGCCTGGGCAGAGCTGGGGGAGTGAGCAGGGCTCTGGCCTGATACCACCCCACCTGGCTGTGCACTTGGATTTCCTTGGTTTTAGGCTAAGCCCGTGCTGTGCCTCTTGTACTCATCCTCTTGTCGGGCACATCAGCCTTGTGTGTCCTCAGTGTCACAGCCCAGATACAGCTTCCCTTAAATGTAAGCTAAATGTCCTGGCTCCCAGCCTTATCAAGGGCCACATTGTTCTTTTCGTGGGGAAAGATGGAAAATACAATCTGAACCTGACACTTGGCCCATGATTCTGGTGGAATCATTCCAGGAAGATTTCCTTCTTGGCATGCGGTGGAAAAATCTGTGGAGATTCCTAGAATAAGTCAGTACTTTGAAGTCCCTATTCAGGCCAAGAAGGTCTGGGAGGTGGTGAGAGCTTGTGGTCTGCCTGTACCCAGTGATGGCTGAGGGGTGGGCATGTGGTTTGCTGTTCATTTCAAAATAACTGTTAGCTGAACTGGAATCTGAACCCACTCCCACATCTGAAAAAAAGACAATATGTGGGTGTAGCACAGCCCAGTTTGGGAAATTGGGTCCCTTGAATGATAGTTAGGATGTTTTATCCTTGTGAGCTCATATACCTTGTCTTCACAGCAAAGAAAATACAGTGTTTTTTAAAAACATAACTTCCAGTCTATGTGTTTTTAGCAGTCTTTTTCGAATTCATCTATATTTATTCATTCAGCTCATTTTTGTGAGTACCCACTATGCATCAGACCTAGCATTAGGGGCCGAGGGCATAGGGATGAAGAAGACATAGGTTTGCACCCATGAACTCCCAGCTTGTGTCATCAGGCAGTTACAATATGGTGTGGTCACTGCCTTGAGGTCTGCATCCCTGCTGCATGGGGTACCCGGCCACCGAGAGGTCAGTACAGCAGGACAGAAAGGATTTTCAGAGGAAGTCAGTCTAAGCAGAGTCCTGAAGGATCGGTAGCTGTAGAAGCCAGGGAAGGGCATTCCCGGCAGGAGAAAGAGCATGTGCGGAGGCATTGTGGTAGCACAGAACACGCTGCTTTGAGGGAGTTTTGAGAGGAAAAGAGAGGGCCCCAGGCAGGGCTTGAGGGCACGAGCATGAGGGAGATGATGGGACAGGAGTTCCCAATAGAGGTCAGGCAGGAGGGGTTGGAGAGGCTAGAGGAGAACAGGATCTGTCAGCATCATTTGTGGCTAAGTTGTAACTGGAGGATGTCACCATGAAATGACCTGCTGGTGCTCTTGACAAAGGTTAGTCCTCCCAGCACTTTGGGAGGCCGAGGTGGCTGGATCACGAGGTCAGGAGATCGAGCCCATCCTGACTAACATGGTGAAACCCCATCTGTACTGAAAATACAAAAAATTAGCTGAGTGTGGTGGCGGGCACCTGTAGTCCCAGCTACCCGGGAGCAGAGGCAGGAGAATCGCTTGAACCCGGGAGGCGGAGGTTGCATTGAGCCGAAATTGTGCCACTTCACTCCAGTCTGGACAACAGAGCGAGACTCCATCTCAAAAAAAAAAAAGAGTGGTCCTGGGGCATGGGGTGGAGGACCTGGTTGCTGTGGACTGAGGAGTGAATGGAAAGTAAAGATGTTGATTCAGTACAAGCATGTGTGCACTTCTTTCAAGAAGCTTGGCCATGCCACCAAAAGGCATGCTCCATCATGTTCATAGCAACACTACTTGTAACAGTCAAAATCTGGAAATAATTCAAATGCTTATTTGCTTACAGTAGAACATTATGTCACAATGTTGAGCAAAAGAAACCAGGCACAAAAGATTGTATGATTTCTTTCATATAAAATTATAAAACATCATAAATTACCCTGTGGTTTTACAAATCAGGATAGGGGATGTCTTCTGGGATAATGGCACCCTGGAAGGGTGATACGGGAGCCTCTGGGACACTGGTGATGTTCTATGTCTTGATCTGGGTGCTGGTTGTACAGCCAAGTTCACTTTGGAAAACTCCATTGACCTTTACACTTATTTGGGCACTTGTCCATGTGTGTGTTATACTTGAGGAGAAGGTTGGTGGGTTTTTTTTTTAATAGTTGACTATGAAGATATGGCAGAGAGTGAGATTGGCAGCTGGTGGAGTCAAGGGCTTTGGGGGAGGTTTGTTGCTCTTCTGGAGATTCTGAAATTGTTTCTTATGGCTGAGAAGGGGCCACTGGAGACAGAGGAAAGGAAGAGGATGCTCAAGCACCAAAGCCCCCGAAGCTTTGGTGTGGGTTAGGGAGAGAGGAGGCCTCCAAGCACCAGGGAGGAGATGGCCCTGCTAGGCAGGAAAGGGTAAGAGCAGAGTCTGGGAGGCCAGGAAGATGTGGGGAATCCTCTGACAGCTTCTGCCTCCTTTGTGGAGTGGGAGTCGGAGTCCTGGCTGAGGGTGAGAGGAGTCTAAAGGGGGCATGTGTTGACAGTTTCTGGGAAGAGAGCCCCTCTGGGACAGAGGCTATGAGCCTCAGGGGCTGTGCTGTGGAGGGAACGGGAAGGTTGGCAGCTGGATTGGCTTGGTGGGGTTTTCAGAATGGGATCCTTGGGGAGCCCCAAGAGCTGAAGCACTTGATGGGAGAGTGCCTGAAGGGAGGGACACGGGAGTCAGCGTGGGAGGAAGGGAGGCAGGGATGAGAGGGAAGATAAGAGGGGAGGTGCCACAGGTCTGGAGTCATATGAAAGTGTCTCAAAGCATGAGGGATCAATTCTAAGCACTGGCTATGGGCCTGGGAGGCTGAGGGGGTGGAGGCCATTCAAATTGGGGCATCCCTTCTGTTCTAACTGAGGATGCCCATGAAAGCCCAGGCATCTGCAGTCATTTAGCTGAGCATGTAAATGCCCATCAGCCCCAGAACTGTGGCTACTCAGAGGTGGGCTTTCTGGGGAAAATGTTCACCATGACCTATTCATTTTGTGCTATTTGGTTCAAGACCTGTATGAATGTAGACATAAAATTACATCTCAGCACTCCTACTATACACCTATAGAATTACTTAATCTCTCTTAAGCTTGTTTTCTTGGGTATTAGATGAATATACTTAACTTACTGCATAGAGTTGTTTCAAGAAATAACTGAGTTACCATGTATGAAGTGCCCAGCACAGTGCCAACATTAGTGGGTGTTGAATACCTGGCTACTATTATAGTTATTATTTCTATTCTTACTAGCCCTCAAGTCTGATTTTTAAAAAATTGATGGATTGATAAAAGTAAGACTCAGACCTACAGATTTGAGAGCCTTTAGCAGGAAGACAAACACTCTACCTGCATTATGAAACTTCCAGAGAATTTCAGTCACCAGTAACTATTATAACCCACCTTTGACTATTTAAAAGCAGAAACAAGCAGCCAGAATCCCCCAGCTGGGTGGCCCAGAACTGTCCCCAAACCCACTTCCACCCCTGCAGGAGAAACCTTGAGCTCAACTCTATCTGCAGCTGCTGTCACTTGGAGCCAACATCCAACCAGGGCAGATCGTCACCCAGCAAAATTCTTTTCTACATAATAGCCATGGGAGGCCTGCCCAGGAACACTGACCAAAGCCAAAATGTCATTGGCAGAATCTAACACTTGGAGAGTTTTTCTTCAGTGGCTAGAGAGAAAATTAAGCACAAGAATGGTCAGCTTATGAGGGGATGATGGGAAATACAGTGGGTCTCATACTGCTGAGACATTGGTGGCCTGGATAGCCAGCATCTCTTACTGACATTGCACCAGAAAAAGAGAAAACCAGGGAAAATTCTGCAATTTGATTCTGCAACCTTTCAGTCTTCCCCACAATTTGTTGCCAACATTCACTTCTTCTTCATCCTTTGGGACCACACGTAGAGACAACTTAAAGAAATAATTTGGGCATGTCTGGGAATGTTTTAAAATTCTATAGGCCATTAGACATGTATAAAATGGCATTCATATCCACAAGAAAACTAAAGGACATGAACTTTTCTCATCATGTTGGAGAAGAAAAGGGCTTATCTAACCAAGTGGAGTTGAATAACTACTGCTGTTGTATGTGTTTTGGCTTGAACTGAATGGAGGCTTTAGAATTTTTTTTTTTAATCAATGAAGACAGTTTTCCCTTGAGATTCTTACACCATTCACCCTGAGTTCTATCAAGCATGAACAAGTCAGCCAACCTTGCAAATCCAAAGCTCTGTAACACAGAACTCTATTTCATGACACTTCTGATTTCATACCTAGTGTTTGGGAGATATTCCTTAGAAACTTCCAGATCCTAAGAGTCAATGGGAAGAAATTACTAGGTGACACTCAGAATACTCTATGGGCCCTGGTACTCTGTGGGATTTGTATATGAGACAACTTGGATATTTCTTAATCTGGGCCTGGGTTTGAGGAAAGATATTAGTATGAAAGAAGGATAGGCAGAGATAAAATTAGACCCTATGGCACTTTTTCTTTTCAAAAGGAAGATATTTTGACAGCTATTTATTAGAGAAATGTAACTTTTTAAATCATGTCATAATCTTCTGTGTCCCCAGAATCACCTCTGTGATTTGCAATATGGGTGGAAGTGCCGGAGCATAGGTTAAAGTCCCATCCACCATACATTTCAGTCAAACAGATGCGTCTTGTCTCTTGAATTCAAAGATTGGGCCATGCCTGATGCTCTTATCTCTGACAAATGGGTCACCAGTAAGTTGAACAAGTAGGCCTCCTGGGACATAATTATGAGAACAACTTTATTTTTATCTCCATTCGTGCCTTTAAATTTGTGCCGCGGGGGTAGGTCTTTTTCTGCTCCTGGGTAAAAACTCAGGCATCTTGTGCCTTTTCTGGTCGCTCTCAGGTAATAAAAAGTCCTATGGACATTGCAAGTCACAAACACAGTCTTAATTCAGAATTACAAGTGTCAGTCCAAAATAGGAATCAGTACACTTCACGGAGACTCCTTCCTCTCCCAAGCGAGGGCTGGCTGCAGTCTTGGTAAGGAGGGCACGGTCCTCCTCTCCTCTGTTCCTCTCTAATATTTTTCCTTCTCCTCCAGCTTGCTAACAGAGGTTTCTGCCCTCTCTTACCAGGTTTGAAGTGGGGTAGGAGAATAAATAAGTGGAATATGAAAGTTGAAAGATGGTTTTGGGCAAATATCTAAAACTCCCTCTGCTTGATGGCTGCCTTCATGAGCACTCTTGATCTAGGCAGTGCCCTTCCTTGGGTTGTCTGCTGCCTTCTCCACTTCAGCTTCTGCCTCTGGTGTACTCTTGATTGTCTCCCCTTATGGGCGATGGTCCTTTTGCTCTGGCAAACTGGTCTCGTGGATAAGACTTATTGCACCCCACCATTCCCACCACTGCTCTCTGAGACTGATGTTCCTTCTGTAGACTCCATATCCAGACTCCCTGGGATTATTATTATTTTTTTTTATTTTTACAACCACAGTCTTCTTCATCTTTCTCATTGGCCCCCCAGCTGCAGGGAGCACAATCAGGCACTTCAAGTGGTCCCATTAGGGGCTGAGTTAGCCTGGGTGTTAGGTTGGGATTGGGAGAGAGGACCCTTCATTCCTCCCCTTTTGATGGGCTATGACTCAGTGTAGCTGTCTCCAAAGATAAAAAAATTCTCTCTGTCTCTCTCTCTCTCTGTCGGTCTGTCTCTCTCCCCCTCTGTCGGTCTGTCTCTCTCCCCCACCCTCTCTTTGAGGCAAATTTCACATAGCATAAAATCAACCATTTTAAAGTGAGCAATTCAGGGGCACTGAGTACAACACTCTCTTAGTCTCTACTCAGCCCTTTTATTGCCTCATTCAGGGTGAGGGTTGCAAAGTTAACATGTTGGCTTATTTGATGTTTCCTGGGTAGATTCTGCATGTAGTCTGGCCCCTCACTTTCGTGTTTTGCAGCTATTATATCTGCTGCCTCAGTGGAAACTCTGATTTAACATCTTTGGCTGCCTCAGTGGAAACTAATTTAACATCTTTCATACCTAGATTATATCTTTAGATCTTATAGAAGCCTGTGAGGTGGGCATTACTGTCCCTATCTTATAGGTAAGGAAACAGAGAGGAATAGTGGCTTGCCAGTGTTATGCTGGCAGTGAGTGGCAAGGCTAGGATTTAAGCCCTGTCAGATCTGTCCAGCAAGAACTTTGGGATTGTATCCACTCTGACAGGAAATGGTGGCCAAGCTGGCCACCCTTCCCAGCCTTCTGTGCCTGGGATCCCTAGCCACTTCTATCCTCTGAGTCATCCTAGCAGTCCCTGGCTTCCTCAAGGGCCCAGAGAACCAGGCCTCACGAGCAGTAGTGAAAGGTCATATCAAAACAAAGCAAGAATATTTGTGTCCCATTTCTGCCAAGGAGCAGGCAGGAAGGGCTGCCCAGCCCTCTGGATCTCCAGCCTGGCCTGAGCCTGGGGCCTTTCCAGGTGCCAAATGCAGCAGAGAAGTCCTCTGCCATCAGAGTTGGCTGCTGGACTCAGGAGATCAGCCCCGCTCAGGCCCAGGGAGTAGTACAGAGCCCTTGCTGTACGTAAGGGGACTGGGGGCTGAGAGCCTCTCCTCCTGAAGGGAGACCGGAGAGGATAAGGCACAGACCACAAGCAGTTCACCCTTCAGGCCTTGAGGCACCCCACCTGTGCAGCCATGTCACCTGCCTCCTGGTCCCATGCTGCTGGGAGCCTAATGGTAGGCTATGTCTATAGGATGGCAGGCCCTGAAGCAGCATTCATCTGCCTGTAAGTCTAAAGGTGGCTGAAGACAAAGGCCAGAGGCTTGGGTGGACAGCCTGGGTGTCTGGGACTGCCAACTTGGGCACTGTTTTCAAGAAGTGGCCCTTGAGTTTCCAACTAATTTGACTTCTTGCTTTCTTTTTATAGGGAACCCAAAAGGTGCGATGCTCACCCATGGGAACGTGGTGGCTGATTTCTCAGGCTTTCTGAAAGTGACAGAGGTGAATAAAGTAGAATTACTGTTGCAGGTGTCTCTTGAGGACAACCTCAAGCCTCAGAGAATTTTTTTAACTTGTTTGTTTTCTTTTTATTTTTTTCGTGATGTAATCTGGGCTGCCATTCACAGGCAGGAGTTTCTGTTCTTACTAGAGCAACCCCACTTTTACCATCACTTTTCACTCCAAATACTGAAATGATCCATATATGATAAATATTCAGTTGATTTCTGGGAGTACTAAGATCCCAGAAAGAAAAGCATGCAAACCTATTTTTCCTTTCTAACTTCAAAGAACTTAGAAAATTGATATAGCTATGGTTTTGTGTGTACCTTTATTTAGAAAGTAATCCTTAATAACTTGTTTTTCGAAGGTCAGGGTTTAATTCAGTCATTTTGTGTTTAAGGACTACTAGAGTCTGAGAAACAACGGCAACTGCTAATTTATAAGGCTGTACTTAAAGGTAAATCTAAAATTAAAAAAGCTTTGATATCTTGGCCTGACTAAAACATGTTAGCATTTTATAACTGGCTAACAAAGGAGGACTTTTCCCACAAGTGGTGAGTATGTCCTGCAGTTTCCTTCAGCATAAAGGAGTGTATCTTTCCAAAAAAGTTTGGCTTTTTCTCCACTGTGGAGAAAGTCACTCTCCACGTTCATGGCAGATGACATTATGGAGTGTGTGCCCCAAACACTTAGTAGAAAACTGTGAAAGACAATTTATTTTAGTAGAAAACTGTGAGAGACAGTTGCTGGCTGAGCCCAGGTCAGGAGCAAGGTTTGCCCAAGCTGGCCCAAAAGCCAGCACAGGAAGTGAAGGCCTCTGCAAAGGGGTGGAGAGCAGGGAAGTCCAGCAGAGGAGAGTGCCTGGAGGCACAGCCCACCCGGATCCCAAACCTTGTACAGGGCTCTCCTGGCTGGAGTAGCCCCTGTCCCTAGGGTCAGTCCCATCTGTGAGATGTGTCCTGGGCCCTCCCTTTGCTGGCGGGGCACAGCAGGGCTCCCTGTCAGTATTCTCCTTTAAGGCCGTGGCTCCAGAGATGGCTTGTGAGGCCAGGCTCAGCCACTGTTTGGGGTTTGGCCTTGTCTCCTCCTCTGGCTGGGGCTCGTACCCCAGCCACAGTTGCATAGACTTGGGAGTCTCTGGGCCCCTTTCTCTGCAAGGACTAGAAAGTGCTGACGAGCCAAGACCTTCTCAATCCCTGCCCAGGTGGCTCAGGGAGCCTGGAGAAATGGGGTGTGGGGCAGGTCCTGCAGGTGTGGAGAGGAAGGGGAGAGAGCCGGGCTGGCATCGACTGACTGCAAGTGAGGGGCAGGCCCTCTAAGAGGAGACTTTCCTGCGGAGCCCATTCTGCTGGTTTCTGTGTGCTTCATTTGGCTCTTTGCTTCTGCAGATAACCTAGACCCACTGACGCTGCGACCTAATACTCCGCTTCCTATGCTGCCCTGTCTCTCTGTCTCTCTTCTTTCTGCACCTTCCCCCTCCCTCTCTCTTTCCCTCTCTCTCTCATTTCTTCTCTCTTTCATCTCACCTCTCTCTGTCCTCACCACTCCCATTCCCCTCCCTCTCTTCCTGTTTGCCCTCCAGGACCATTTTCTCTTTATTGTTTTATGATTCTCTTGTCGTCTTCCTGTCAGTGTTTCTTTCCTTTCTGTCTCCCATGCCCGTCGCCTGCAGAAAGTGATCTTTCCGAGACAGGACGATGTGCTCATCTCCTTCCTGCCTCTGGCTCACATGTTTGAGAGAGTAATCCAGGTAAGACGCCCACCTGACTGACGGGGCCTTGCCTGGGCTCCTTCTTTTTTCTTACAGAGTCAGTGGGCTCCCACTTGTGCGGATGTGCACATTTCCTATTTGCCTTTAGCACACATGTTTGAGCGAATGGTGCAGGTAAGGCCCTGGCATCAGGGAGGCACACTCTGTGCCTAGAACCCATGACCCTAGTGGGTGTCACTTGTCACTGGTGGCATGAAGTAGGACCAAACTGCCCTGTCCTCAGAAGGTACCATAGGGGTCAGAGGGCTCAGAGGACCTTAGCCACCCCACCTGTCCCTCCTGGGAGCATTGTTCCAGGGAAGCCCCCAGGCCTGCCCTGTCTTACCCATGGACACACTCAGCTGAGAGACACCCCAGCTGATAGCATCTTCTCAGAGAGCATTGCAGCTTTGCAGAAGTGCTTTACCATTCAAGCTCTGTGCAGTACAGCTCCATTTATGACCAAAACACTTATGTTCCATAACTTTTACAATTCACAGACTCCTAAAAGAGAAAACAATAGAGTAAAGTTGGGGAATGAAACTGGCATGGCTCCTCAGGCTGCAGATGGGGACTGACCTGAGGCTGGCCCTGAGACAGGCCTTGTGGAAGTACAGAGGGAGCGGGAGGAGGAATCCATATGTGATTGTGGAGACAAGGAATTCTCCATATATGTGTCACTCAAGGGACCAGCGTATGAAAAAACTGTGTCTTCTAGGACTTTCCCATTTTGCCTTGGAAGAGATCTTATATAATAGTGCAGGTAAGGCCCTGGCATCTGGAGAGCACGCTTTCCGGCTTTCCAGACCTGGATTCAATGCCAGCAATTACTGTAAATTAGTTTTGTGACCCTGGGCAAGTCATGTAACCTCTCTGAGCTTTGTGTTCCTCACCTGTAGAAATGCCACTTCCCTTATAGGGTTGTTATGAGCATTAAAGAAAGGGGTATATATAAGGCTCCTGGCATGCTCCTAGTCCCATTAGGAACCACTCAGGGGCTCCCCCTTGGCCTCCCACTAAACAGCACACATAGCCAACTTCAGCAGCATCTCCAGTACTCATGGGACCTACACACATTCACCTTCCCAGAATTCCCTGGAGAAATCCAACAACTCTAAGACCTAGAGCAGACCCATTAGTAGGCTGTAGTTCATCTCAAAGACCTGAGTCCCCAGGGAGGCTCATGCCCAGGGTTTGGGAGTAGGTGAGGGGGCACATACCAGTGAGAATGGCTGCTTTGGCATCTCCCAGAGGCTCAGGATTCCTCTCCATCTTCTGCTTCATCTCCCTGTGCCTGAGTGGGACTTAGTTGGAAGGTAGGGGGTGGGGGTCACCTCACATAGCATTCTTCAGTGTCTCATGGCAGCGGCCAGAACTGGGTCAGGGTGTCATGGGTGCCCTCCGTGTAGGGCAGCACTTTGGACAGCTTTGGACTATAGCCAGTAGTGACCACCCTAAGGGACTCCTCCCTTCCTGTCCTGTCCTTCCAGTCTGTCGTCTATTGCCACGGAGGGCGCGTTGGCTTCTTCCAGGGAGACATCCGCCTCCTCTCAGATGACATGAAGGCTCTATGCCCCACCATCTTCCCTGTGGTCCCACGACTGCTGAACCGGATGTACGACAAGGTGAGCTCTGCAGGGAGTCTTCAGCCAGGTTGAGGGGCTGCATATTTGCTTGTTTGGACAGGGTCTGGAGCCTCAGGCAGGCTTTCAATGCCTCCACCACCAGGTCCTAGAACTTGCTTCCTCTCTTGTAGTTCCTGACTCTTTCTCATTCTTCCTTCTCCTGTTTTCTTCCTATTCTCCAAAAACCCCTGTGGGAGAGATTTTTTTTTTTCCAGGAACTTCCATCTTCACAACATGCCTGGACCCTGGCAGTGTTAACCTTCAGCTCAATGTCATACATTCAGTGACCTCCTGCAGGGGCAAAATGGAACATGGCTTCTCTTCTGGCCAGTCTGGGCCTTATTCCTGGGGGATATGTCTAGAATTGAGACATTCAGGCCCTGACAGCTGCTTCCAACTTGTGTTCCTCAGATCTTCAGCCAGGCAAACACACCATTAAAGCGCTGGCTCCTGGAGTTTGCAGCAAAGCGTAAGCAGGCCGAGGTGCGGAGTGGAATCATCAGGAATGATAGTATCTGGGATGAACTCTTCTTTAATAAGATTCAGGTAAGAAAATGAACAAGTGATTGTAGAGGGTCACCTAAGTATCTAACGGGTGACCTTACAGGAGAACTGGAGAAGTTCATCCCCCAGTGCCCTGTAATTGTGTGAAATAATAACTCATTTGCTCATGAAATCAAAGCTTAAGCTATAATTGAAGTTTTAAACTTAAACATTTTTGATTTTTGGAAATACGTTACATTTGAGATGAGCAAGAAGAAAACCTACTGTGGATAGTAGGTCCCTTGATCTCCACAGGCAACAATGTGGCTTTGCCATTGGGTAGTCAGGTCAGTGCTCCACTGAGAAGCTCCTGGGCCCTGAAGGTTCTCTTGCCCCTCCCTGTAATCCTGGCCATGGTGGCTTTCCAGCAGCATGGTTCTAGCCAAATGGTTCAAAATCTTCTTTTTCTTTCCTGTGTTCTGTCCCTTTAATATCTCCCACACCAGACCAATCTTGAATTACTCATTTCTGTACTTCCTCAAAAGTTTTCAAGTTCTGCATTATCCAAGGAATCTGTAGTTAATTAGTAGCATTATACATTTTTTATTGCTACTCTATTTTTAGTTATGAAAATTAATATTTAAAATATCTTGGCTCAACTTACATAAACAAAGTGTTTCAAGTATTCTTTGTCCTCAGCAGTATAGTAAATAAAGCATGGTATTGATTTATACGTGAAAAAAGGCAATGCCATTAAAATGGAAATTGGAAGAAATTGTCCTAAGTAATTGTTTTGGATTCTTGCCAATGATGGGAGAGTGAGGGAACAGCTGTGTATTTTAAGGAAGGAAGAAGAACCAATATTATAGAATGCCATCCAGACTAATGGTACTTATCTCAAAAGGCATAAAATAATTGGCCATATGGTGGATTGAGTTACAGAGCTGATTGTGTTTATCATTAGGAAAGGGAAGGAATTTCCTCAGCTCATGTGTTGTACAACCTCAGGCCTTCTTTCTGATACCAGCCCTAGCATCCAGGTAGGACCCAATTGTTGGATGTTGACCTTGGATGAAACCCACATGGGCTGGACACCATCTCAGACATCACAAAATTCGGCAGCTCTTCTCTCTTCCCACAGGCCAGTCTTGGTGGGTGTGTGCGGATGATCGTTACTGGAGCAGCCCCCGCATCACCAACAGTTCTGGGATTTCTCCGGGCAGCTCTAGGGTGCCAGGTATTGTCGTTGTGTGTCCTCCCTTGGGAACAGCAGGAAGTACGTTAGGGCAGGAAAACTACTATACCCTCTACTGCTCAGAGAAAGAACCAGGGGGCAAGATTTTTGTGAGATAAAAGCTCCCTCCTCTGAGGAGGAAAAAACTCAGAACCAGTGAAAGCCAGGATGGCATTGCCACATTCTGGAAAACCCAAGTTTATCCACTCTGGGAAATTCTTTTATCTGGACCTTTGGAAGTTTTTCACAAAGGGCAAAAGGGATTAGACAAACCATAGATAGATCATCAACGTGCTGGAGAATCTGTACCACACCTATGCTGCATCTCTACCTTCTTCAGCCTGCAAAATATCTTGCAACCCAGAAAAGGAGAACAAGGGAGAAAGCCCATTTATGTGTTATTTGATCTGTTATGTTTTGTCATCTCTAAAGATTTATTTTTTCATTTTCCATTCAACTTATATTTATTAAGTTTCTACATATGTAGCGTATCATAATGTGGTTGTGGCTGACAGATTTTAAGTAAAGTAGACCCATCTTTTTCATAATTGTGCATGCTTAAATTTTTCTGCTCTAGAAGCCTTAGTCTTTATTCACCGTACTCCTATTCCACATCAGCATGGCCTGACCACTTCTAAAGCCGGACACTTCCACATGGTGTATTCATGCAAACAGGTGGGGCTCTGGAGGGGAATAGCTTATGGAGCCAAAATAAAACACAAAGTAGATTTTAAAATGTTTACCTTTAATTCATTATTATCCAGATGAAAAGTAGATCCAGTGGTTGAAAATAGGTCAGAAATCTTTACCCTAAACTATATAACCTTATCTACTAAGTGTCTGTGATAAAAATAGCACTTCTCACATCTGTAATCCCAGCACTTTGGTAGGCCGAGGTGGGTGGATCACGAGGTCAGGAGATCGAGACCATCCTGGCTAATACGATGAAACCCCATCTCTACTAAAAACAAAAAAAAATTACCTGGGCGTGGTGGTGGGCGCCCGTAGTCCCAGCTACTCGGGGGGCTGAGGCAGAAGAATGGCATGAACCCGGGAGGCAGAGCTTGCAGTGAGTCGAGATCGTGCCATTGCACTCCAGCCTGGGTGACAGAGTGAGACTCCATCTCAAAAGAAAAAAAAAAAAAAGAAAAATAGCACTTCTTCCAAGAGAATGTGGCCGTGCTTCTTGTCTGTGTTCAGCTTCACCTGGAGTTATCTACCTCCAGAGCACCTCCCTCCCTCCACCTCCCTGATCATGAAGCAGTCAGATGCTCTCAGTGGGAGGTTAGCTGTCTGAAAGGGGCGGCCAGTCAGCTCTTGGAGGGTGTGTGCCCACAGTGTGGCTTCTGTGTTTTGTTTGAAGGTTTATGAAGGTTATGGCCAAACTGAGTGCACAGCTGGATGTACCTTCACCACACCTGGCGACTGGACCTCAGGTAGGACAGGCTAGAGATGTGAGACTGGCTTGCAAGGCACTGCGGAGTAAAAGCAGCCAGCTCTAAAACTCCCTCATGGAAAGTAAATTTGCACGGGTACTTAGGAAAAAAGCAAGAGAGAGAAGAAAAACTTTAATGGTGGTTATGTCTGGGCTGTGGCATTGTGAATCTGTAACCACTGTTGAGGTTTTTCCCTTTTTTATTCATCCTTAGCATACTGGAAGAATCTCGTGTAAATTTGGTGAGTAATCCATGGGCTACCCACTACAGCCATGCTTCCACTTGGCCCTGAAGGATGAATCTCCTTAGAATGAGGGTGTGGATGAGAGCTGTTCCTTTTTGAGGTTGCTGCTACCTTTGAGACATTGATATCACAGGAGAACGTAGTTTTCAAAGGGTCTCTAAAAGAGCCCTTTAAGAAACAGTACCCTGGCCAATATGAACCTGCCTTTCCTTTACACATCATGTCCAATTCATAGCCTGCTTCTTTCTTTCTAAAATACTGTAAGCAAGGCCATGTAGTATCTAGAATCTATAAAAATCCAATATACTTATATTATAAACATTTTTCCATCCAGAGTTGTATCTTGTGATCTATTACTTCTTTTGTGCATAATTTCTTTTTATCTATAAAAGAAATAGGAAAATACTAAAACCTGTGACCAAAAAAAAAAAAAAAGGTTTCCAAAGGTGGTTCCTGTGGGATCTGCCAGCAGCAAAGTGATTAAATAATTTATTTACAGAATAGGCTTTATTCAACCACAATTTTAAAAGACAGGACTAAGGAAAAAATGCTTCTATACTTACCTTGGCCAAATATGATTTCAGTTTAAAATCCACCTATCCGGTTTCTGCTGACTATCTCAAGGTACTCTGAAAATAATATTGCATTAAACAGTATATTTCTTTCACATGCACATCATCCTAAAATTTTCCAGTTTGTAGTTGAGCAAACTTAAGTACAAAGAGTGGCCCCAGGCTTGGAGAGGAAGTCAGTATCCTGAAGGATTCTTTTGCTGAGTGGTTTTCAGCAAAAGGGGAAGCAGGTCTGTAGTAGGCAGCCCATGGATTACCCACCAGATTTAGAGCAGATTCTTCCAGGATCTACCCTCATGTATCCCTTCCTTTTGGACATGTATCTCTTCCCTCTCAAGTCATCCTTTACATTTTCCTATGTAAACACTGCCGAGGTTTTTCCATTTTTCACTTGACTCTTACCATAAGACTTGAAAAGGCTTTTGTGTATGAGGATAGATATATTTGAATAGTATTGTCAAAGATTTGACAGCCTCTCTTTTAAAAGAGAAACCAAGGTGGTAAGTCTTATTTTTCATATAGGTGGCTCAATTTTCTTTCAGGACCTTGGCTAGCATCTGCTTAAAACCTCTCCAACTTGCCTGTGAATTATCTAACAACCACAATCACTAGAAAAATGACTTAGATGTAATTTTGTGGTAAATTTGACCAAGAGAATTTGGAGTCTTATTTTCATGGGGCAAGTTTCTTCATCCCAGCTTTCCATATGTTTGTTATTCAACATGTGGTGTGGGACCAGCAGCAGCATCACCTTGGTGCCTGTAAGAAATGTCGAATCTCAGGTCCCATTCCAAACCCACTGAATCAGAATCCACAGCTTACGATTTCTAGATTTCCAGCACATTAATCAACAGTCTGGTGGCTAGAGGAAAAGCAGTGATTGCTATATTTTATGATCCCCAAACCAAGACGTGTGATCTGACAATGGGGAAAATGATTTAATGTGGACACTGTTGTCAAAAATCTTGACCCTGTGGTTGGTGCCCCCCCCCCCAGCCAGGACCCTGTACATGCTGGTACTGAGCCAGGTGTGCCTGTCCTGCTCGTTAAGAATCAGATGTAAAACAAATGCCCAGGCAGAGGTTGGCCTTTGCTTTCTCCAGAACTTTGTTTTATTACCAACACTTGCCAGTAACAAATGCCCCTTTAAAGGTGTGTTACTTTCCATCCATAATTCCCCACTTTGGCCACTCAGAGATTTTAAGGGGCTGGGAACATCTTCAGTGCTAAAACGGATCTGAACACTAACAAATGCCATCTTGCTCCGGTGTTCCAGGGCACGTAGGGGCACCGCTTCCCTGCAATCATATCAAGCTCGTTGATGTTGAGGAACTGAACTATTGGGCCTGCAAAGGAGAGGGAGAGGTAAACAAGGATTTAGCCATTCATGCCTGTGGCTGCTACGTGTAGTGAGTAAAAACAAACAAGAACAGTAGGGATGGAATGATTTTCCTTTTGCCTTGTGTATAAAGTCATTTTAAACTACTGATTAATTTGACTCAGCTCAACTCAGCATCTCCTCTCCTGTTTATGAGGCAACCAAGAGCCAGTGCTGGGACTGAGCTGGTCTAAATCAAGATTTGGAATTCCCAGACTTTTAAATTAATTATTATTTTTTATTTTTTATTTTTTTGAGATGGAGTCTCGCTCTGTCGTCCGGGCTGGAGTGCAGTGGCGTGATCTTGGCTCACTGCAACCTCTGCCTCCTGGGTTCACGCCATTCTCCTGCCTCAGCCTCCTGACTAGGTGGGACTACAGGCACCACCACCATGCCTGGCTACTTTTTTTCATATTTTTAGTAGAGACGGGGTTTCACTGTGTTAGCCAGGATGGTCTCGATCTCCTGACCTCATGATCCACCCACCTCGGCCTCCCAAAGTGCTGGGATTATAGGCGTGAGCCACCGTGTCCGATCCTTAATTAATTAATTTTTTAGTAGAGACAAGGCCTTGCTCTGTCACCCAGGCTGGAGTGCAGTGGCGTGGACATAGTCCACTGAACTCAAGACCATAGCCTCAAACTCCTGGGCTCAAGCAGCTCTCCTGCTTCAGTCTCTCAAGTAGCTAGGACCACAGGCACGTGTCACTATGCCAAGATAACTTTTCAATTTTTTTTGTAGAGACTGGGTCTTGCTGTGTTGCCCAGGCTGGTCTTAAACTCCTGGCCTCAAGCAATCCTTCCTGCCTCGGCTTCCCAAAGCACTGAGATTACAGGTGCTAGCCATCATGCCTAGCCCCAAACTTTTGTAAAAATTCATTTTTTCCCCTAATGTGTCATGGCCTACTGCTGTGTGATTTGTCCCAGCAGAAATATGACCCTTTACAAATAGGCCAGATGGAGTAGATAGAGCTGGCCTGTACTTGTTCATTCCATGGGAGTGAGTGGGAATGACTGCCTGCTAATGGAGCAGGGGGCTGAAGCATCCCTGGTAGAATCAGCCAGCCATCAATATCTGTGATGAGTCCCCATCAAGTGTCACAGAGCAGCATATGGCCAAGGCCAGAGGGCTCCTGAGGGAGAAGAGATGACAAAGGCCTAGGGTGGCCAGGGCAGCGGGGAAAGATGGGGAGGATGTTGCTTGACAGAAGGCAGGAGACAGTTCAGACAGCTGCAGGCTGTTCCTCGTCCTCTGTTTCCATCCCTGCCATATCCACAGTGGCTTTCCTGATGGATAGTGCACCTTATCTCCGTATGCCTGGAGACAGCCTCCCATCTCCTCATTCCTCATGCTGTGGCTGAGAGAAGCCATGGTTTTTGTCCCATAGATATGTGTGAGAGGACCAAATGTGTTCAAAGGCTACTTGAAAGATCCAGACAGGACGAAGGAGGCCCTGGACAGCGATGGCTGGCTTCACACTGGAGACATCGGAAAATGGCTGCCGGTGTGTACGTTTGGAACCATGGAGCTCCAAACATTTTGGCAGTGGGAGGGTGTGTGGTCCAGGTCACTGAGACAGGAGCCTTCTCCAAATCCCTCCTGAAAATGAGTCATTCAGGAGCACCTCTGGGACCTGCGAGGAGGCTCTTCCTTCCCTGAGCCCCAGAGCTTCTTTCTCTTCTCACTCCGTCTCATGAAGGTGATGAGGGACCTGTGCAGGTAGGTGTGACTGAGGTCTTGGAGACTGAATTCCTATCCTTAATGGTTTCCAGAAAGACCTCTGACAGTGTGTGGAATCTGATGTGAAGTAGGAGGAACAGGGGGTACATGTCTCTGGGACGTCTGAGAAGGGCAAGCCCTGCAAGCCCACCAATGCTGGCCCCCAGCCAAAAGGTGGCACTGAGTGAAGGGGAAAGCTTGGAGACAGGTGGGAAGATGCTTTAGTTCCTGTGGCTTTGCCAGCAGTTGCTCATGTAACCTTGAGCAGAGCCTCATCCCCGTCTGTGGCTTCACCTTGACTCACTTATAGAACAGGAGAACACGCCTTCATGGCATTCCTTGGCCATGGCCCCCAGCTTTTAGCCAAAACCACTTTGCCTAATTCTCTCTCTTTTTTTTTTTTTTTTTTTTTTTTT
>NW_012109585.1:6511576-6531070 GCF_000951045.1 Mandrillus leucophaeus
TTTTTGTATTTTTGGTAGAGATAGGGTTTCAACATGTTGGCCAGGCTGATCTCAAACCCCTGACCTCAAGTTATCTGCCCATCTCAGCCTCCCAAAGTGCTGGGATTACAGGCATGAGTCACTGAACCTAGCCTGGATTTTATCCTTTAAAAATGTTTTAATAAAAGAAAGAAAAATAAAGTTATTTTTGTGAGGAACAAATGAGATTATGCCTGCAAAGCACTTAGCACAATGCCGGGCACATAGGAGATGCTTAGATGAATTCTTTGACCAGAAAACGGCTGTCACTGACACTGAGAACTCTTGCCTGGTGCAGCCCACCCCAGGAACCTCTTCTGTGTCTTTGGGAAGTACTAAGGTTTGGGTGGACATTTTGAGGTGTTGAGTTAATCAGGCACATGAATGATGTTGAGCCCATGGGGGGCCGAATGGGCTGGTGAATGGATCTGCCCCTGCTTGGGCCTGTGTACTTCCCTTTGAGAAACCCTCATGCCTGCCCCAGACAAAGATGTATCTCCAGTGAGTGCCCTGGCCCAGGGACTCTGCTTAGGGAAGATATGCATGATTAGACAGTTCCGAACCCAATGTGATGGGCATGAGCTGGGGGCACACTGGGTGCACACTCACCTCGGGAGAGGCAGAGGAGGACAGGCGCCTACTGCATCCAAGTCTTAGGATATGAGTCATGTTCCAAGAAGAGGGAGTGGGAAGGACAATCAGGGCGTGATAGTAATATATGCTGAGTAGAGGCACTAGACATGTGAAGCAACTAATTCCAACTGAAGACCCATAGGTGTGGGAGAGAGAGGCTAGTGAGGTCAGCAGGCCCTAAACACCTGCAGAAGGTGGACTGTCCTGTCGGCTCAGGGAGCTTAGGCTTCAAGCCCCCTCACTTGCATTAGCCCCTTCCAAGGCCCTGCACTTCATTTTACCTGGTTTTTCTTAAAGAGGGCCCTCAATATTGTAAAAGCTTGAAGTCTCAGAAATCCCAGGATCTGCTGCTGATGCCCTGTAACTTGAATGAAACCATCCACCATTTAGAGGGTAATATGAAGCAAATAAATGGATTCATGTAAAGCACTTAGTGTTGTGCTTGAGCACAGAGCCTAAAGTTGCAGGCAGGTAGTCTGTGAGAGTCCATTATTTAAATTATTATTTTTAAATGATTTTTGAAATTTAATTAAAACTTATTGCAGTTATTGAGATACTTATTTTTCTGTATTTCTCATGTAAAGCAAATCATGCATTCTTGACATAATTCAACTTAACCATGATGTGACTTTTAAAATAATATTTTTCTTAAAAATTGTGTTTGATCTTTCCATTTATATTCACAAATGAGATTGATCTGTAATTTACCTTTTATATACATCCCTATTATGGTTTTGTTGTCAGTTTATTGAATGAGTTGGTAAGTGGGTTTTTTCCCTGTTTTTTAGAAGAGTATGTTCAAGTTTGAATGATTCATTCTTGAAATTTAGGTAGAGATCATCTATAAAGACATTTGTGCTTTAAAAAATATTATTTTGAAATCATGTTAAATAGATCAAGGAATAAGTAAGCATAGTCTTCTGGTCCAGAAGGATCAGGATTCAAATCCTGGTTCCCCTAGCTCCTAGCTGTGTGGCTTTGGAGGATTTAACTAACCTTTCTGATCCTTATTTTCCTCATCTGTGAAACAGAGGGGACAACACTCAGCTAATGGACCATGAGGACCAAATAAGCTGGGGTAGGGAAAGCACCTGATGTCCAGCCTGGGTTTTGAGCAAAACAGAGTCTGCTCATTTTTTCCTTTTGGAGAGATTGCTCTGGCACTGGCAGATCAAGCAGATGGAGTGGAGACAGAGTGTGTGCCGAAGTCCAGTCAGGAAGTGGTTTTGCTGGGAGGAGGTGGATATGAGATGAATTTGTGAGCAAGGACAGGTGAGCCTGACCGCTGGAGATCCCAGGAGAGGCAAACAACAAGGTCATCTCCAGGTTTGGGGTTTGGAGGCTGGGGCAGGCTTGAGAAGCTTGGTCATGAGTTTCATATAGGAGCATGTTACATCCTCTGAGACAAACAGCCTAGTTTTTGAAGCATTCCAAGGGTATTTGGGTTCTGGATCTGGAGCTCAGTGAAGAGTTGGAAGCTTGGACTGACTTGGGAGTGACCAATGAAGAGAAAACGGTGTTTTCTCCAAGGTGCATTGTCAGTAGAGGTGAGGGGCAAGAGGCCTACCTAATCACCTTGGAAGCTCAAAAAGGTAGAGGAGAGTCAGGGAGGTGAGAACAGGTCCTGGAAGCCAGTGGCACCAGCACTCCGTGTCCAAGGAGGTGACCTGCCTGCTGCAGACGTTCTGCAGGGGCCTGTGCACCTAGTGCCATCTGGCATGTCAGGTAGGAGTCACAGGGGCTCTGTCAGGTCTGTGCTATATGCCAGGGGATGCAGAGGCTGCTCTTTAGGGGTGGAGACAGTAGCTGGGCAAGAGACCTGAGTTTGGTCTAAGGGAGTGAACCAAAGATGCTGGTGAGAAAAAGGGCAGCTGGAGCAAGGGTGTGTGCAAGAAGGGTGCCCTGATGGAAGGGCGGTGGGCCTCCAAGAAGGAGGAGGTGAGGATACCTGCTGCTAGGCATGAGGATGGCAGTGGTGGGAGGACTGTGTGGGTGGCTAACTGCTGAGGGGAAAGGACAGTGGCTGCTCATGGCCCAGCAGAGCTTGGATGCCATCAACCTGCGGTGCACAGTGGTTCTCTCCAGGAGCCTTGCAGCTCCCTAAGAGCAGACACAACAGATGGAAAAGAAATTGGGGCAGGGTCTGCAGGGTGGGGTAGGGCAGGGGGTTACAGCACTGAGGAGCGAAGGCTTCAGGCTTGAGAGTGCCATGTTCTTATAAAGCTGTTTGTACAACTCTACAGGCAGGAACTCTTAAAGTTATTGATCGGAAGAAGCACATATTTAAACTTGCTCAGGGAGAATATGTTGCACCCGAGAAGATTGAGAACATCTACATCCGGAGCCAACCTGTGGCACAAATCTATGTCCATGGGGACAGCTTAAAGGTGAGGCCTCTGGGCTTCAGCCCTGCCACATATCCTGGGCATGCTGAAAAACCCAGATTAAACATTAATCTCCAATCAGACACCAGGATTCTCCTCTGCATTTTAAAACATGAGAGAAAACTCCTTTTTAAAGGAGAAATCTTACTTATAGTTTGCTAAAATGTAATTAGGTCAAGTAAGTTGTCTGAAGTAGTACTAATGAACATTCCCATTCCTTTTTGCTTATGCTCAACCTACTTCCAAGGATTTTTGAGATAAAATACTAGAGCAAGATTCAGGGTTTCTGCTGTTTTTATTTTTTATTTTAAAAATTATTATTATTATTATTATTATTATTATTATTATTATTATTATTGAGACAGGGTCTCGCTCTTTCACCCAGGCTGGAGTGCAGTGGCATAATCATGGCTCACTGCAGCCTCAACCTCCCTCCTGGGCTCTAGCCATCTTCCCACCTCATCCCTTTCTCCCTCCCTCCCCATCCCCAATAGCTGGGACTACAGGTACACACCACTATGCCCAGCTATTTTTTTTTTTTTTTAACATTTGTAGTAGAGACTAGGTCTCGCTATGTTGTCTAGGCTAGTCTCGAACTCCTGAGCTCGAGTGATTCTCCTCCTGCCTCAACCTTCCAAAGTGCTAGGATTAGAGGCATGAACCATCACACTTGGCCTGTTTTGATTTTTTTATATATGCAAATGAACTTTACAAAATTAATGAGTACTGCAAAAAAATGTACTAATGGTACTAGTACTAATATAGGTTACTGGAATTCAGTTATTTGGAGGAGTTTTATACTTATTTTCCTTTCAATAGTATTTAGATTTAAAGTCAGAAAGATCATGAATAGGCCGGGCGCAGTGGCTCAAGCCTGTAATCCCAGCACTTTGGGAGGCCGAGACGGGCGGATCACAAGGTCAGGAGATCGAGACCATCCTGGCTAACATGGTGAAACCCTGTCTCTACTAAAAAACACAAAAACCTAGCCAGGTGTGGTGGCGGGCCCTGTAGTCCCAGCTACTCGGGAGGCGAGGCAGGAGAATGGTATAAACACAGGAGGCGGAGCTTGCAGTGAGCTGAGATCTGGCCACTGCACTCCAGCCTGGGCAACAGAGTGAGGCTCTCTCAAAAAAAAAAAAAAAAAAAAAAAAATCATGAATATATTCTATGATATCTAAGATATCAAATATATTCGCTCCATTATCCAGGCTGGAGTGCAGTGGCACAATCTCGGCTCACTGCAGCCTCTACACTCAGGGTTCAAGTGATTCCCTTGCCTCAGACTCCTGAGTAGCTGGGACTACAGGTGCCCACTATCATGCCTGGCTATTTTTTTTTTATATATATATTTTTAGTAGAGACATGGTTTCACCATGTTGGCCAGACTGGTCTTGAACTCCTGACCTCAAGTGATCTGCCCGCCTCAGCCTCCCAAAGTGCTAGGATTACAGGTGTGAGCCACCATGCCCCACCTGATATCAGATATATTCTATACTATCATTGCATTTCTATAAATATTATGAAATTATTTTCAAAGAAATGCTTTAAAAATTAAAATAGGCCTGGCATGGTGGTTCACGCCTGTAATCCCAGCACTTTGGGAGACCGAGGCAGGAGGATTCCTTGAGCCCAGAAGTTCAAGACCAGTCTGGGTAACATGATGAAACCCTATCTCTACAAAAAATACAAAAATTAGCATGCACCTGTAGTCCCAGGTACTCGGGAGGTTGAGATGGGAGGATCACTTGAGCTCAGGAGGTCGAGGCTGCAGTGAGCCATGATCATACCACTGAACTCCTACCTAGGCAACAGAGTGAAACCTTGTCTCAAAAGAAAAAATAAACAAAATGAAGAAGTCTTTCATGAATGAAAATCGTACTAATGAAACCATTTCAATGTGGTTTGGTAATGCTGGGAAACATTTGGTTTTTGGTTCATAGAATTTGGATCAGAGAGTTGTTTGATCAGCCTCCTAAAGATGTGCTGATCTGAGATTTGCATGAGAATCAAAGGTACATATCAGTCTAACTTTACTGATTCTTAATGTCTTTAAACTTATTTTTTATATAAAACTAGGGGAATATATCAGAAAATGAATAGTGTGATATATTGGCAGAAATATTTTATGACATGAACAAATGTTTTATAAGCATATACTTAGTTTTTGAAAAAGGTGGAGTCTGAGAATTTTAATGCTGGACCACAAATAACCACTTTAAATGCGTTTGTCATGCCCGTGTTCTCCTTTGGTGAGTACTACAGGCCTTTTTGGTAGGCATTGTTGTGCCTGACCCTGAAGTTATGCCCTCCTGGGCCCAGAAGAGAGGAATTGAAGGAACATATGCAGATCTCTGCACAAGTAAGGTTGGTATCTTGGGGCTGTCTCCTGAAAGGTTACTGAATGTTTAATGATGCCACATAATGAGAAGACAGAAAAGCTGTAGACCAGTGAAATTCAAGCTCTTACAGAATTTCTAACATTACTTTATACATGGTGGGGAGTCTAAACCAGAGATTTGTCTTTTTTTGTTACTGAAGAAACTCATATTTCTTCTTAGAAAGATTGACAAACGTTTGGATTTTAAGCCAGGAGACATCACAGAAAGCTCATCCAGCCCTGTTGCTTTGTGGCTTAGAGGAGAGTCCAGGGAGGGTGGTAACTTGCCCAAGGTCACACAGCTGGTTAGCAGCAGAGTCAGATGTGAACATAGGCTTTCTGACTCACCTACCATGCACCTTCAGATGGAAGGTGGATTTTGTGTCTACTGGGTGTAAACAGCTAGTCATGGAATAGAAAAAGTAGCACAATTCTTCCTGCTTAGAGTATTAGCTATTCACACCTTCCTGAAACCTTCTAATGGCACATGTAGAACTCTGTAGGGGAGGTCACTGTGCTCTGACTCAGTGCAGCCCCTTGAGTCATATGGTCCATTTCTTAGCAGTAACCATAGACCCTCCCTCTCCTACTGGTCCCTGGGCCTTGGGCTCATCTGGGGGTAGCAAGATTCACCAGGCTGACCAAAAGGCTGCTTTAAAAAAAATTGAGTGGTCCATTAACCCATTCATGGTCACTCCTTTGGCCATTTCAGGTACTTACTTGTCTGATGAGAGGTGGTAATTGGAGTGCTGCCAGGGAGTATCAGCCTCAGCTGTGGGCTGTGGGTTAGCATATGTTGGCACAATCACCAGTTGCACTTTACTCAAAAGTGTTGTTTCCTCTACCTCCATTTTTAAATGTGTTCTTGTCTTGTAATTTTTCCCATATGGTTTGATTCAGGATCTGAAGAAAGCCATTTTGGAAGATATGGTGAGGTTAGGAAAAGAAAGTGGACTCCATTCTTTTGAGCAGGTAACTGTTACCCTCCCCATACTTGTTACAGCCCTTTAGGCAGTGATGAAAATTAAATTAACCCATGGTGACCCTGACCTAGATTCCTGACTTTTCATGGTGTGGCCCGCCAGCAGGCTGTGCACCAATGGACCCCTGAAGGCCTGTTCCAAGCTGCCTCCTGAACCAAAATAGGTCACATGTCAAAAGAGATTGTACTCATCTTTATAATTACAAACTTTCTTAAGGCTAAGATAATACCCTAGCTATCACTAGTAAATCATGTGTATATTATCTGTCTTACAAACTTCCTGCATTAACGAAGACGACAGTCCTATCTTATTTTTATTTTTATTTTTATGGGGACTGTTTTCTTGGCTTCAGCAGACAAGGTTACCTGTTAGGAGGACATTGGAAAGATTGGTCTCCTCGGGCCAGTGATCTGTCAGCCCAGCATGCCCTCTGTAAAGAGGAGGAAACAGAGTGCTTTGGGAGAGGACACAGCAGTCCTCCAAGACTTTTTTTTTTTTTCCCTGCAAGGTTGGGTTCTTATTGTAACTGAGCTCATAAGCATACTTAGACTGACTTACATATACCATTTATACATCCTCTTTTGTCAAAAATTCAAAGAGAAAAATACTTCAAATGGAAAAATATTAATATACTGATTTTTTAAATTTCCTTAAATTTAAAATAATTGTTTTTGATACAAGTTTGTATCCCCAAATTTAATGACAGGGGTCTTCAAGTTTGACAAGAATCTTTAAATTTTGTATGTTCACTTAATAACCTAAAAACATTTAAAACCAGTTTAAAATATAAAACTCTTATAGTGCTTTAATTTTCAATTTAAAAAAATTTTCATGGATTAAAATTTTAATTTTTTAGTTTCAAACTAAGGAAATCTAAGCATAGTTTCAGGGTCTAAAAATACTGTTTTTCTTTTAAAATAGATCTTTACATTAATCCATTTTGAGAAACACTGCTTTACCCTCATCTGTCAGTATGTTTTAGGGCAATTTGGGCCTGGGTAAATAAATATTTTTTAAAAGTATGGAATCTGAGGCATTCAGGCAAGTTATATTTATCTTTCTAAAAGATAAAGGTCAATTTTGGCATACTAATTATTTAAATTTCCAAATATGCTAGAACTGACTTCATTGCCTTTCCTCAGTGGTGAGTTATGTGATGGGATCCTCTGTGATCATGTAGACCAGGGACCACAAATGAGTGGTCGTAAGCCTGGTTGGTGTGGGCCTGTGTGGATTTGAAGGGCTGGCTGCAGCCTAAACTGCAGTTCCCGCCGACATCCTGGTGCGTTCACAAGGCCTGCACGCCCCCTGCTGGTGTTTGGATGCGGGACCTGCCCCAGGGCACACAGAGTATATGACACCTAGATTCCTCTTCATGGAAAAAAATACCAACTCTTAAGATTATGCTTAAAAGGGACCTTTGGTTAAATTTCCAGTGTTAACCATTGCTCTAGTTAGAGCTTTCACTGAGAGGAGACATGTTCTTGACTTTCCACATGCCTTTCGCAGAGTTTCTGCTCTAATAATCTGCCCTCACCATGGTAACCTCAAATACAGGGAAGTCATGTGGGATCTCAGAGGCCTTTAGTTTTATTGCCAAGGCTGTCGCCTTTTGATTTTCTCTGTTCTCATTCTCCTCTTTGTTGGTCTATGGCATTCTCCCCACCACAGCCAGTGTGTGCCCTCAGCTGACCACAGGAAAGCAAAAACCAGGCCTCATGCCTGAGGAGGGTGTGCTCTCAGTTGTGATCCAAAGCCTAACATAAATTATTTCAGTTAATCCATAATCCATTGTCAGCTTGTCCTTTTCCCTCTTCCTCAAAAATGAATGGCCAATTAAGGCATAATTCTAATTAAACACACACACACACACAAATAACAAATTCGAGTTCAATATCCAGTTTAAGTCATTTAACAAAAGCTTTAGGAGTTCAGACTTGCTGGACTTGGTTGATCTGAATTAAACTTTGAATTAGAAAAACAATTGATGTAATTTAATTTCCAAGAACAGACAATTCCTAGAACTAGGCCAACCATTATTAATTTATGGAGATCTTTGAAAGATATGTTTTCATGAGTAGACAGGTGGCTGGGAAGTATTTGAGCATACTTAACCATGATTAACTATTTGTTTGACATTGATATGCCTTATTAATTTGCATAGGCAATATAATGTGAACTTTGACACTTGATAGATTTTTAAATTTCTGGCTAATTAAGCACTTACTAAAAATATTTTCTTGTATTTCCTGTCATTGAAATGAACACTTACCTAACCAATTTGCCTTTAAATAAAAAATGAACATTTCCCTAACTCATGTAATTTTTTTTACTTTATCTCTCCTGTCCTAAATTATTCATTCTGTATTTATTACCTATAAGCAGTATTGTGTTAAAGGATTTCATTAAGACCACTGAAAAACTTAAAACACTATGTCTCTCTAAAATTATGAAAAGTTTATGCTTTTATGAGTTGGCATAAATGGACAATTTTGAGGAATTTTATTCCAATGCCATATTTAAATGTTACAGTATTTTGTGAATTATTTTTTAAAATCCTGTAACATCTCTTTTCAGTGAAAAGAGTATGGTTTCAGGAAGGCAAGCTAACATTAGCCATCTCCTTTTTTCTTTTCCCAACAAAAACTTTGCTAATTAAAAAATGGAAATTCCAGTTTCATGAAGTGTTTGGCATAAAGAGAGAATAAGGACTCTCACACCTGTTTTTTACAAGTTCACAATTGGACAGTTTGGTTTTATGAGAAAATAATAATTATAAAAAATGAACATGTGCTTTATCATTGATTCACTTCTGAAAGAAACTATAGGTTTGTGGCCCATAGTTAAAGTCACTGTCAGTTAAACAACTGGCTGACTCATTTTTTTTCCACTTACTGCCTATAGTTTTTAGTCACTCAAGCAGGTCGTATAGGTATTTTCATAGAAGGATTTAAATAGTCCAATGGCCGTAGGTCAGATCAGACCAGGGACTGGCAGCCTAGCAGCAGTGCCACTCTGACCTGCTCCCTAAGGGACTGAAAGGTGATCCCAGAGCAGGCTGCCATATTGCTTGATCTTCTGCAAGGCTGTATTTAATGATATAGCCTTTTCTCAGGCAGAACTAGTTTGCAGACAGCCACATGGAGCTGCAGATGTCCCACTCAGCCATTTAGGTTTGAGGAGGTAGCTGGCTCAGCAGATATTCAAAGCTACCTGTTGATGCAGTTCTTTCTTCCAAAGATCATAATGTTTTCTTTTACATTTCTACTTAACCATATAAATGATATTATATACCTCTCCTTATGAAATCTATATTTCCAGTACTGTATTTTTTTAGTAGTTTCTGCTTGTCACTGCTGGCTTTTCAAAGATATTCACCCCAAGTTCCCATACTGAACATAGACTCTTGTCCCAATGACACAATGTTCTCTACATGCTGTTAGGAATGCAGACAAGCCAAAACCCAGGCTACAACACTGATAAATTATATCTTGGCATTTGTATCTCCTTTTTAAAAGCATAGTATTAATTTTAATAACAAAAGAAGTTGGATAGATGGTTTGCACTTACCAGAAGTCTTTATGTGATAGTGCTTCTGCAGAAAGAGAAATTTTTTTTTGAAAAGTTAAGGATATTAGCACTGTCAATTTTTCAGTTTTTCATTTTGACAGTAAAGGTTAGTTACTACTACATTAAATCCCTGTAACTAAGATTAAATTTGATTTCGATTGTGTTAATGTTTTCTTTAGACAAATCAATTTTGTCATCAAATGGTGATTTCTAAACTTACTTAAGTAGAACTTAGATGACATCTTATGTAAAAATTGAGCATGCACAAAACATAAGAGCAGTGCTACTCAGGTTGGTTTAGGGCTTGAGCCAGAGCTTCTACACACACACTCTTACTCCTAAGCACCTCACCTCATCCTCCCACCCTTCTCCATCTCCTTTCTACCCTTACCTATCTAAACCCCACTTCTACACCATCCCTGGCAGTGGCCTCTGCAGATCACGTAGTTCTCAGTGCACTATGGTTTAAAAACGTCTCCCTTGGGATCTGTTTGCAATAAATATTGGGTCTCCTAGGACGGTTTATGTTTGGTAACAACAAATTAGGAAAAAAGTATATTCTATAGGATACAAGGAACAGCAGCCCTATTACTTACTGAATCTGTGCTTCTTTGAATACCAAGCACACTGAGAGAGTTTTCAGACAAAACCCTTTTTACAATAACCATATCTGATTTTGAAACTCTTTTATTTTCTTTTTCTGATTTTGAAACTCTTGATGATACATATCTCTAGCCAAGATTTCCAGCTATTTACGGTGATATCTATCTTTAGCCATAGATGATACCATAAAGATGATGCCCATCTTTAGGCAAGATTTCCAGCTATTTAAATTGGATGTCCAAGTAGAAATCCCCTCAAAAACAATCTTCCCATTTCTCTTGGAGAGATCTCTCCAAAATGTGTATTCAGTCATACCATTGCCCTAACTAAAAATCTTCAGTATCTTACTATTGTATTTGGAATAAAATTTGCGCTCCTCCATAAACTGGCTCATCTACCACTTTAGCTTCATCCCTCACACTCTTTGCCTCTTATGTAACAAGAAACCACTTAGAGTTCCTTTTTCACACTCTGCCATTTCTCACTCCCATGGCTTTGTTTCGGGGTTGTCTCTGCCTATGATGCCCTTCTCCACCCACTTTTTCCCCTCTGCTGGTTAACTATAACCCATTATTTAACATCCATCTGATTTGGGAAGTCTTCCCTGACTGCCTCTCCCTCTCCCCTCCTATGCCTGAGATGGGTGCCCTTTATCCCATGCATACCATACTGATAATTGCCCAGTGTTTCTTTGTCTCCACTACTGGACGTGAATGTGCACTCCCTAAGGGCAGAGGCATTCATGATTCCTCTTTGTATCCTCAGTGCCTGGCATAGAGTAAGCAACTAATTCATTTCTGTTGACTGGCTAAATGAATGAATAGGAAGGAAAAAAGTTGGCTTTTAGATACGTAAAATGGGCTGAAGTGTTCTCAACATAATTTTGACTTAGCATAAGTCTGTATGTCAATATATCTATTCTCATATGCCTGTTTGCTTTTTACCATGTATACTATGAATACTGTGTTCTATTCCTGTTAAAGATGTATTCTGCATTTGGTTTTTAGGTTAAAGCCATTCACATCCATTCTGACATGTTCTCAGTTCAAAATGGCTTGCTGACACCAACACTAAAAGCTAAGAGACCTGAGCTGAGAGAGTACTTCAAAAAACAAATAGAAGAGCTTTACTCAATCTCCATGTGAAGTTCAAGGAAAGTTCTTCTCAGTATAATGGACTGTGTAGCAATATTATAGTTATTCTTGAAAGTAATGAGTCAAAATGACACATCTGAAAATGAATAAGCATCTGATTTTATGACTGAGCCTTTTCCTGTCCCAAGAGGTCTTTAACAATATTTTCTCTATCATCAATGAGTACACTTTATTTTTATTATTAAAATGATATTGTAGCGGGCTGCTAAAAATATCACAAATGGCAATGTAAAAATCAAGACATTTTCTCAAGAACTGTGTACCACTAAAAGTAATATATTCTCAATGTTCACAGAACTCCTATTAAACATAAAGGAAAAACATAAGTGATATATTGTACTTAATTATTTGTGAAATAGTAACCAGATGCAGTAAATATCTAGGCAGTGCGGACTACCTCATTCAATAACTGATTGTCAAGATCACAATTAAATCAGACTTCAAAAATTAAAGCTAGGTGTACAGAATCATGCTAAAACAAAACATGATAACTCATAGTCTATGTAACTTCAGATTCTTTAAACATGACAATCCATATTGTCATATGTGAAAGTTTTCTATCTGATTTTTACTTTCATTCATGAAAAATGCAAATTCAGAAATTCTTTTTTTTTTTCTTTTTGTTTGGAGACAGGGTCTGCTCTGTCTCAAAGGAGTGCAGTGGCTCAATCATGGCTCATTGCAGTCTCCATCTCCTGGGCTCAAGCGATCCTCCTGTCTCACCTCCCAAGTAGCTGAGACTACAGGTGCATGCCACCACACCTGGCTAATAGAAAATCTTTTTTTTAGATATTTTGTTCAGGCTGGTCTCAAGCTCCTGAGCTCAAGGGATCCTCCCGCCTTGGCCTCCCTAAGTGCTAGGATTACAGGCATGAGCCACTGTTCACAGCCAAATTCAGATATTATTAAAACACATGTCATATTTATATAGTAACTTACAAAGACCTTTCAATACGTTTTCTCATTTATTAAGCTCATTAAAATATTCAGGAACTATCTAGAAAAAATATAATGGAAAACTATTCAAGGATAGTATGTATATGTTCATGGACTTCTTATCATAATGAATTCTAAAAGACAACTGTTGACTCTACAATGAATGGATCCTTGAGGAAGACTTGGGAGAAGAAACTCAGAGTTATTTCTCAGGGTAGGCAGCAATTAATGTACCTATATTCCTTGTTGGGGTCTTCTAGTTTTCCATTCCCAGTGTGCCCACGCTATGCCTGGAAACCCTATATGGTTGTAATTCTGAACAATTTCACTTTTTTCCAGCAAGAATATCAGGGCAGAAGGTGGGAAGGAGAGGATATTATTTCCAGGGAAAATAGTTTTTCAACAATATAACTTGATAAACCTCTTTAAAATGCCCCAAGAAAACTTTTTGAGTCCATAGACAAAGAAATACTACCTAATGGCATAATTCTATTCTTAAAATCTTTAGAAGTGCCCAAGTTTACCCACTAAAACCTCCTTTCTTGCATTATGTATTTAGACCCACCCTGTATTGGGGTGTCAACAATTTCATATAACTAAAGTCCAGATACCATGGACAGCAATTAAGTGCCAAGCTATAGATTGTGCCTCTGAAAAACGAATGGATCCCAGGAAGCTGTTTTTCTTCTGTAGAGACAGGACTCTAACAGCATATGAACAATCCATATGCAATTCGTGTGTTAATTTAAAATATATATGCTCAGTGTTTGTAGTCTAGAAGCTCCTTTCCCTTGGAGCAATGCCAAGCAGTTTGCAAAAATAAATGCTGTTAGTTAAAAACCTCATAATCATATGGGCCTACTGAATAAATATGCATCAGTGATTATATACTTATATTTCAGTCTTGTCAAAAGTGAATCACAGTTTCATTTGATGTATTTACCCAGTCTTTTTATCCAGTCTTTCTTGGGCATATTCTCTCTGAAGACCCACTGTTGCACTTCTAAATTTGACATTTAAGAAATGAGCTAGTTCTATACACACTGATTTTTAAAGGCGTTTCTGAATAAGCTAATACTTAAAATGTCCAAAGTCACATCTGTATAGCATTAGATTTTTATATTTAATATATATTTGACTAATTAAAAGTGAAAATTGTTACCTGAACTGGATATTAATACTATTTTAAGGGCAAGTTGCTTACATTTCAATAACAACAAAAAAAGAAGCTGTTTCTCATTGTCCTCCTACTCAACTAAAATTTCATAGTTGACTTTAAGCCCAAAAGAATTTTGGACAATGTGACATAAACAAATAATTTAAAACTTATTTTGTTTTATTTATACTTTAAAATAGATATGACTGATTATGGACAACTTAAGATTTCTTCTTTTTGGCCAGGCACAGTGGCTCACGCCTGTAATCCCAGCACTTTGGGAGGCCAAGGTGGGCAGATCACAAGGTCAGGAGATCGAGACCATCCTGGCTAACACGATGAAACCCTGTCTCACTAAAAAAATACAAAAATTAGCCGGGTGTGGTGGCGGGTGCCTGTAGTCCCAGCTACTCAGGAGGCTGAGGCAGGAGAATGGTGTGAACCTGGGAGGCGGAGCTTGCAGTAAGTCGAGATTGTGCCACTGCACTCCAGCCTGGGCCACAGAACAATACTCCATCCCAAAAAAAAGAAAAAAACAAAAACCAAAAAACAGATTTCTTCTTTTGCCACTTAAAAGACCTTATATTTCTAGATTTCCAGGTCTATGTGGAAATCATCACACTTGGGCCAATAAATGGGTTAGTTGAGATATGCTGAGAAAAGTAAATAGTGTACCCTAAATATATTGCATGTACATTTATCTATTTCTCTGTTTAATGCCACTTAATTTTGTAAGAAATGAGAAATGAAACCCTATGTATCAATGGAAAAATCCTTCTTGCTTCAGATTTCCCAACTTTATTCTGGAGGAGAAAAAAATTTGTATTTCTCATTAACAAAGATAGAAAAAGGTGTTGTACTTATGATAGTCACATTCATATTGGGCATCAGATCCTATTTAAGCCTAGAAGTATAATACAGAATCAGTTCCTTAAGTGTAAATACGTTCTTAAATGTTTGGCCTTTTTATCTGTTATTCAAATGTATTAGTAATTCTCATATTTTGCAAACAGATCCTTTTGTGTATATTATAAAATATATGCCAAATCTGTTTTTCCCTTTGCTGTGGAAGATGTCTTTATATAATATTGAGACTTTCCTTGCAAATGGGAGAGGAGACTCTGGTCAGGTATAGTATGTAGGCCTAACCCCATGTATTAGGAACTCACAAACTCAGAAATGCAAGGATTAAACATTTTATGTCTCCTTCATTTACACAAGTCATGCTTTCATTCTAAATGTAGTTAAAACTACAAGTATGAGAAAAAAATAGAACTTTCCATTGGAATTTTTTACAATCAGGTAATGTTTTAGCAATTTGAAATCAGCACTTAATTTGATTGTATTACCTATTAAAGAACCAATAACCTTTCCTTTTTCTGCAGTAAAGAAAATGAAATATCCTTTATTTTCCAAATGTATGAAGCACAAATGTGATATAGTTATTTAAAATATAAAATACTTTAAAATGAATGTAAAGAATGGGAAAATATATTTTTTGCATGAAAACAGACTACTTACAAATGTGCTATCTCAGGAAAAAAAAGAATGAATAACCATATATAAAATTGGTAAACTATAAATTGTCTGTATTTCCTTGCTGGTTTTAATTTTAAGGAAGCATTTACATGAAAAGAAAAAGGGATCCTAGTAGTCTGAATTTCCTCTCAAGTATGCTAGAAAACACTTTCTGTGAATTTACAGTTAACTGCAATAAGAAGTGGGTTAGCATTCAAGTAAGGTCAATACCCCAAATGAGAAGCTCTTCAGTTAGAACACATTATTGGTTGTAACACAGAAGCAGTAGATAAATATTTGAAATATGAGCACTTCTAAACTTGGTCCCAAATGGAAAGGGTTTCATGAGGTGACGGTGGCTTTTAAACATTCATTTGACTGATTATTCTAATTTACCTTGTTAAATCACTGCAACAGTTGCATGGGGGAAAATGGATATTTTTTGAAGAATTGCTTATTCTACTTTCAATTTTTAAAAATTGAGGGGATTAAAATATTACTTTTTAAATATACATAAAAGTACCTTAACTGTAATTACATTTTCAGTTGCTTTGTTATAATAGCATGTATATTAAATATAAAATGCATTTATGAAAATTTTTGTAAAAAATAAAAGATTTTTCATTTCTCAAAGTTGCTTATAATTACTATTTTATATATTTATATAATATAATCCCCTCATGTGAATATATTTGGTAATTATCAATCACAGTTAGTGCTTATGATAAACACAGTATCAAGCTATATTACTAATCAGTATACTTTACATTCGTATTCTACGTCCTCTGTTAACGTTCCACAAACTCCAAGAACTTATGGTCCATCCAGAGAAGAGCTCCTTTGCCCAAGCCACTGTTGGAATTTTTGCTATTGTCAGATATCGCCTGAATTTAAATCATTTTTATGAATACGTAACAAATAACTGTCTTCAAATTTTCCATTATGGTGGCCTTTAAAATACCATTTCCGTGTCTTTTACTCATATTCAGAATAATGGATACGATTTCTTAAAATGATGAATTCTGCTGTGTCCAAGATATGCAGATTCTGCCTTCTCCATATGTTTGCTATCATCCGTTCCTCCCTATTATCACAGCTATTAGTGTAGTTTGTGCCACCCTTATCTCTTTTCTGGAATATTACAGTGCTTTATTAACTAGCCTTCATGTTTCCACTCCAGCATCCTCAAATTTCGCCATCCACATTTCAGCCAGGGCAATCTTTCTAAATTGAAAATCTAGTTATGCCACTTTTCTGCTTAATAGTCCTTCAGTGACTTCCCATAGTTTCCAGGATAAACTTCAAACTCGCTGGTTCAGCACACAAGGACTAGCATCTCTTGTACTCCCTCCTCCATGGAGCCTTGGCTCCAATCATACTCATTACTTTTTGTAGTTTCCTAAAAGCATCATACTTTCTTGTGCCTGCATGCCTTTATACATATAGTCCCTTTCTCCTAGAATGCCCTTTCCTCTAAGTCCCCTAACTCCTACCACTCATCTTTTAAAACTCAGATTCCAGCATCCTTTTCTCTGAGAAGCTTTCCACGTGGTTGATTGGTTGATGATCCTTTTGCCCCACCCCCACTTAGACTGAGTTGCTTGAAGTTTTAGGCCCAGTGCAGCTCTGGCTGATAGCAGATGCTAAAGAAATGCGTATTGAAGGAAAATCCCCTTGGTCCTTTTTCATATGTTGCATAGCATTAAGACTGCAATACCTGAAGGTACATTTCCTCTATCACTGTAATTTATTCCATTCTTGTCATCCAAGCAAACATAAACTGGTTTGCAGTTGGACTCCCATAGTTCATGGATAGCACCACAAAGATGCTCAGTGGGTTACTCCATAAGAAAACATCATTCAAAAAGATTTCCTTTGGGCTCCGGGGAATCTCAAACCCACAAACTGGCTGTTTCTCCAAAAGATTTATTCAGAAATCTCTTTGACATTTGTTTTCCCATGGAAGTTAATATCTCCATGACTGTTCTGAGCCTAGTCACATCCACCATGTGTTGAACTGAAATGCTGATTACTGAGTTCTGGGTCTAGGTATGGAAGCAGTGCAATGGGGAAATGGAATAAGTTTGAACACTCATGACTGAATGCTTGCACTGGTGTTTGCAGCTTTGGAAGTGGAGTAGGGGGAGATAGATGACTGAATTTGAGATATGTCTGCCCTACCTCATCCTTTTGTAGGAGACACGTTTCTTTCCCCCTTTATAGGTTGACTCTAGGTGAAGTATCAAAGAGACCAAGTCTGTCTCTAGTTCCTTCACTTCCCCTTGCTACCAAGGAATTCAAGCTCCTGTCTTTGCTCCCCCTACTTTTCTCCTAGCCATGCGTTAGGAAGAACGGGAGTATGACAGGTGCAGCAGCCAGATGCCAGGAAAACCATGTTCCCTATGCCAATCATCTGTTTTAAATAGCTTCCCTACACTCTGGTTCCCTCAGTGGCAAAATGAGGGGGCATCTAGATCATCTCTAAGGACCCTTTTGGCTAAAGAAATCATATCAAAGTTTATTTCTGGTTTTGAAACCATATATATGAATTCCCACAAACCTATGGGAATTACTTGATGACACATCAGTGAATGTAATTCAGTATAGTGAGACAGAGTTCTAGGGAACAGGACCACCAAATGGCAGACCAGCTTTTGGTTTAACCTATTTTCATTTTGCAATGTTTCTTCCATTTCTGGGCCTAAGGCACCCCAGACTCTAGACCTCCTGAATGTCATTTAAGAACTCTGAGTTTTTTCACAACAGCCCCCAAAGAGAGAGGGGGGAGCATAAAGGCCTGGCTTGTAAACTAGAGACTGCCTGCCAGCATATTATGGACATGACTAAAGAAAGGATGTTGAAAGATGATAATTACTTTATACTGCAGCAAGGCTGTGAGATCCTTAACTGAAGGACTATTTCCGATTCACTTCTGTATCTCCAGGACCTACCACAGTGCTTAATACAGATTAAGGTGTTCAGTAAATATTGATTCAGTGACTGAAAACACTAGGTAAAACCAGGCAAGAATGCCTACCGTCTGTTCTTTAGAAAGCTAGATTTTGATGATTAATTATCTAGTAAATTGATTATCACAAATGTTTCTATGAGCAGATTTTAAATAAAATATTCGGAGTGATTATATTACAAAAATACTGTGGATATATATGTGCTTATATTTGCACATACAATATTGAGGTGTTACAGAAAAATCTTTGAGCTTTTCACAGTTTTCTCTCTTCAAACTGCATTTTAAATGTTATGAAATATTTCCACTTTTTAGAATAAAAAGATGCTTATTGTTACATGCATAGTATGCTCATCTGATGTCGCCAGATGGTTCAACCTAGGGTATGGAGAGAAAGGGAGGTAATTCCAACATGTCTCTAATTGTCAGAGCAGAAGAGTTTGTTACCGAGCAATCAGTGGGCTCATGGCCTGATGAATGTAGAGGCTAATGCCACGGCACTGACTTTTGGGGAAAGAAAAGCTTTATTGCAAATGGGTTGGCAAGGAGACAGGAGGAAATCCTCAAATCTGTCTTCCTAAGCTGGGGTTTGGGTTGGTTTTTATAAGCATAGGGTAATGAGACGTGATCTGATTGGATCTTGTAATGAGGTGACGCTGGGAGGCATGATCTGACTGGATCCTGCTATGCGATGAAGCCAGAGCTCAACCTGGTTGGATCCTGCCATGGCATATCTGCTTCTTAATTCAGTCCCTCCTCCTTGATCTGAGCACTTGGTTTCCCCTGTGGGTGCATGCTTAGTTCATCTAGGCATGCTCAGGTTACATGACCTGAGGATTCATGGCAACTGAAAAACAACTCGCAATTTTGTTACATAAAAGTTGAACCAAGGCTGGGCAAGGTGGCTCACATCTGTAATCCCAACACTTTGGGAGGCCAAGGCAGGAAGATCACGTGAGGCCAAGAGTTCAAGACCAGCTGGGATAACATAGCAAGACCCCATCTCTACAAAAAAAAATTTAAAAATTAGCTGGGCGTGGTGGCATGTGCCTGTAGTCTTAGCTACTCGGGAGACTGAGGTGGGAGGATCACTTGAGCCCAGAGTTTGAGGCTGCAGTGAGCTATGATTGTACCACTCCCTCCAGCCTGGGTGCCAAGCCAGACCCTGTCTCCAAAAAAAAAAAAAAAAAA
>NW_012109585.1:6531120-6542206 GCF_000951045.1 Mandrillus leucophaeus
AAGAAGAAGAAACTGACTGGTCTGGTGCAGCAACAAGTTGAGGCCCAGGGCACAAGGAGGAGAGTCCCTATGGAATCTTCTACCTTAACCATAAGGATACCCAAATGTCTAGAGATGGCTCCTGGACACAGGCTAAGGGACTCTGTTTGTCGTCCAGAAGCAGCCTCCTAGAGCCCGGGATCTTCAGAGGCTCGGTTAGACTCTTAATTACCATAGCCTCCCAGTAAGTTGGAGGCCCAGGGGACTGAAGTTGATACCTCGGGGAGAAGCTCCTCGTCATTTTAAGGTGCATTCAGTCCTCTTTGTGACCTTCCTGCACTGAGGCCGACCCCTCACAAGACTGCCTGTGCTGGTGGTCTAAAACTTCATTACTAAGGCCTTATGCAGTGGTGATAGGGAGAGCCCGCTCAGAGGAAGTGTTGGGCCCACCCAAAGGAGGGAAGGCCTTTACTCCTTCATGCCCAATTGAATTAAGCATGCAGCCACAGGGGAAACCTAAGTGCTCAGACCGAGGAGGAGGGGCTGAATTAAACGTTTTTCAGGACGAGGAAGTTTTTTTCAAAAAATTCCCTTTTCGCTGGAGTTCAGGGAGCCTGCGCCAGCGGCCCAGTAACCACGGGGCCCCTACAGGAGGGCTGGGCGGCTGCCGCGTTCCTCCGTTTTCCCAGAAGCCTCTGCGCGGCCTCACGGAGATAAAAAGGCGGGAGCGAGGCCCAGCGGCTCCAGTTCTGGGGCTTTTGCTTTCGCTGGGTTAATTGCTGTGGGGCTGCTCTGTGGGGCTGCTCTGCGGGCCTCGCCTGGACGCTGACTCCCTGCGACTTAGCCCTAATCCTCAGGAAGGCAGGCCATCGAGGGTCCAGAGGCACCCAAGGCCTGGGGGTAGGGTAGGATAGCAATGTGGCCGCTACGGGTCTATACCCGCAAAAAGCGGGCGGGTCAGAGGCTCAATCTCACCCCGACGCCAGACCTAGGCTCTCCCGCGAAGGCGGAGGCCCCACCAGGTACAGGCTCAAGGCTCGCCCACCGTAAGCTCAGCCAAGCTGCCCTGCGGGATGGTACCGGAGACGGGCGGCGGTGCTAGGCCTCGGGGCCCCGGGTTTCTTGCCCTGAAACGTGCCGCCTTCTCTCAGGTTCGACGAGAAAAGGCAAGGTGCACGGCTTGTTGAAGATTGCAGAGAAAGCGGAGTGGAGCAGGCAGGGAAGTAGCGGCTCTGGGCTGCCCAGGTATGTAGGCTGGAATAACAGCCCCACCCTTGCTAGCTGCCTCAGAAACCTTCCAGCCGGATTTTCTCTAGTAGCCTTTTATTCTAACAGTCAAGGAACAAAACAAATACAGTACTCTGGTTTTGCTCTTCTAAGAACATGGACCCCAAAATTTGACTTCAGGAAGATTTATTTTTAAAAAGGGGAAGGCTTGCCAATTTATGTAAAAGGAAGTGAGATAAATTGGTCGCTGAGCTGTAAGATTGTTCACTGCATTTGGGTTTTGGTGCAAGTCACCACTCTGGTCCTTACTTCTTCCTAAAGATGTCCCTGAAGAGCCTTTCAGATTCTAAAGAGTCTGAACAGAGATGTGGAGAGCCAAATCCAGACGGTGCAAACTAATTGTGTTGTTTGTTAGCCCTCACCTAAGAGTTACAGGAGAGAAAAGTCTGCAAGAAAATAGGTCTAGTGAAGACACCCAGGATGAGAAGATTGCACCGTTGAGTGTATGTATGTTTCTCTTTTATTCCTTAGATACACTTAGTGTAGAGACTATCAGTACCTGATGTTATCTCCGGATGAAATAATAAAATGGGCTTTGTTCAGTAGATGTTAGATAGCTTGCCAGTATTTTTATAAACACTGATGTGTATTTAGACAGGGCCTTGAATTTCTGACTTGGGTAGATTCATAGTCATGCATTTTTGTTTTTCTCTTTCTCTTGACACGTTTTTGGAGAAACGTCCATAATTGGTGAATGTTCTGTATGACAAATACAAAATGTTACTTAATAACTCCTTTTATCATGTTTTCCATTTGATTTTCCGTTAACAACTGGAAACATTCATTACTAAGGGTTTAATATGTTACAGAGCATTCTAATGTTTATTCATTAGAATAGTTTATAACTTCTTGATGTGCTGTATTTAATATGAATTCTGTAGTATATTTTAAAGCTGTACAGCACTAATTTAGGGAAACTCAGATTTTAAAACTTGCTTGTAACTCATCTGACTTTAACATTAAACTTCATAGTCAAGTTCCTTTTTTTTTTGGAAACAGAGTCTTGCTCTGTCACCCAGCCTGGAGTGCAGTGGCACAGTCTTGGCTCACTGACTGCAGCCTCCGCCTCTCGGGTTCAAGCGATTCTCCTGCTCCAACCTCCTGAGTAGCTGTGATTACAGGCGCGTACCACCACCCAGCTAATTTTTGTATAGAGGAGGTTTCTCCAGGTTGGCCAGGCTGGTCTCAAACTCCTGACCTCAAGTGATCCACCCACCTAGGCCTCCCAGAGTGCTGGGATTACAGGCATGAGCCATCGCACCTGGCCAAGTTCTATTTTTTTTTTAACTTAATATTTCTTTATGACATGTTTTTGGGGGGAGGCAGTTTCAACACAAGACATTTTTTAAAAAGGCTTTTAGCCCATGTTTTAACAGTGTAAAATAGTCCTTGTAGAGTATTTATACTATGAAAAAATAGTGTTTTGAAAGTTTCTTCAAATTGTTATATGTTTCTGTTCCTTTTTTTCCTGTGCTTGAAAAAAAATTACAAGTTGTCTTATTGTATATCCCCATACATTAGTCTTCAAAAATATGACTTTTAGTGTCTTCATAGTGTTTTATCTTGTAGATAGATATACTGTAATTTGTATTACTGTTTCCCTGTGGTTGGGAAATTGAGATTGTTTCCTAGGTTTTGCTGTTATTGATCTCCAGACATTCTGTTACAGAAGTTTTTTGTGTACCTCACATTGTTACCCTAAGATAAATACTTTGTAGTGGACCACAGGTTGGATCATGCTTCAAGTTTTTTATTTATATTGATAAATCAGCACCATCTTACCGGAGACTTTTGTATATATGTGTGTGTGTATATGTGAAATAGATAGATAGATAGATGAAAAGTAACATGGTTTTTACTTTTCATTTCTTGAATGCTGGGGAAGTTGATACTTTTTTTCCTCAAATTATTGGCCATTTGTACTTTTTTGTTAAATGTCTATTAAATATTAAAGATAGTTATACTTTTCTACACACATATATAACCAGTGTTTCCATATTTGTTTACTTGCCTTTAATTTTATTTCTAGTATTTTAGACTTACTAGTCTTTTCTTTTGATTTATATATTTGCCTCTATAGATGGAAAAAAAGCCCCTCCCCACTAGGGAACCAGAAAAACATTCACCTCTATCTTCTATTTGCTGTCATCCCACAGTAGTTAGTTGACTAGCATATTGTTGATTACAAGATATGTTCATAGTATTATAGTTTAATATTTATTTTTAGGTTTAATATTAAATACCAGATTACATCTGAACAATAAACTGAATGAATGTATTATATATATGAAACAAATACAAAGTTGATGTTTTCACTTTTCTAAAATAAATCAATGTACAAGATTATAATATAGAAATGGTCAATCTCATAATTTTGCTATAGCTTTAATTCTTATTTCACTTAGGAATCAGTTACTGACGACCTCCAGGTTGATAGTAGTTCATCAAATAGTGAACTAGTATCAGGTAAGGCTGTCAGATGTGAACTCCCTCAGCTTTCTGTCTTTCCTCCAAACATAAGCATCCATCTGTATCTGTCCTCATCTTCCCATCTCAGTGGAAGAGGTGTCTTTTTCCTACTCCAAAGTGAATCCTTCTGACTGTGCTATAGATCTCATCCTTAAAGCCTTTAAGCACATGCCAGTAAATGTGAAATTACTTGTGATAAGTACTATAAAAGGGATTGACTTGAATGTGATTAATTTGAGTTTATTTAGAGAAATTAGGGAAGACTTCCATGAGGAAATGGTAATTGAATTGAGATCTGAAGGAGAGTAGAAATTAACTATGCAGAGATGAGTAGAGAGAAATTCAGGCAGAGGGAAGCTCTAATATGGGACTAAGCATTATGCGTTGAGTAACTGAAGAAGGTTGGTATGACTGCAGTACAGAGAGTAGGAGGAAATGTGAGTATAAGACAGGATTAGACAACCAGTTTGAGGCCCTGCATAGCTTTGTCTTCCATATCAGAAATATTAATGTTTATATTTGGAGCAGCAGAAAGTCATTGAAGTCATTTTAATAGAGAATGATATGATCATTTTAGCTGCAGTATGGAAGAAGGACTGGAAAGAATCAGGAGTGTAGTTAATAGGCTGTTCAAGTAGTTTAGTGGAGAAATAATGGTGCCTTCTAGGGTGGTGACATTGGAGATGGAAAGAAGGGTGCTGATGTGATGGCTATTTGAGGTAATGAGACAGGATTTGGCAAATGAAGAGTGAAGGAGATGGAGGTGTCAAAGATGACTACTATTTCTGGCTTGTATAACTGGATACAAGGTAGTGTCATTCACTGAAAGAAAAACTGGTTTGAGGAAAAGACTAAAAATTCAGTTTTTAGTATATTAAGTTATGAGTGCATTTAAGATGGCTAAGTAGCAATATCCACCAGGTAGTTGGATATGGAGGGCTGGAGATAGAAATTGGTGAGCCATCTACATATCGGTATAATCAAAGTTATTTTGAAAACAAGGATGCCACCAGCACATTGGAAATATAGAGGAATTCTTAAAAGCAAATGAGACAAAATTGATGAACATATCAAGAGCAAAAACAAAAAACAACAAAAAAACAAAACACTGCAGAGGTAAAAGTATCCTAGAAATACTCTAAACCCTTGATCAGTAAATGCAAAAGACTGTAATGAAAGAGATCTTGGCCAGGCGCCGTGGCTCACGCCTGTAATCCCAGCACTTTGAGAGGCTGAGGCAGGTGGATGACTTGAGGTCAGGAGTTCTACACCAGCCTGGCCAAAATGGTGAAACTCCATCTCTACTAATAATACAAAAATTAGCTGGGCATGGTAGCAGGCTCCTGTAATCCCAGCTACTTGGGAGGCTGAGACAAGATAATCACTTGAACCTGGGAGGCGGAGGTTACAGTGAGCCAAGATTGTGCCATTGCACTCCAGCCTGGGGGACAAGAGCGAGACTTCGTCTCAAAAAAAAAAAAAGAGATCTTGAAGGAATTGTCAAGGTGATGGATTAAGAACTACATTTGAAATATCTGGTCCCTTTTTCATTATCCCCTTCTTATATTGGAAACTGTGGCAGCTACCAGTGCCTGCTGCCAGGAGAAAACCCTGAGAATTACTCCCAAGCAAAGTGAACTATCAGGGGTGCTGGCTTTTAAGGGTCAAATGTTGGGGCTGAGTTGATAAACAGAGGAGAGTCTGAAGTAACTGCATATTGCCACAAGGATAGCAGAGGAAGAAAAAAGTAAAAGAGGTAGTCAATTCTTATGTTTGTTAACTGCATAATAAAGTTAGTATGGCTCTCTGAACCATGAGACTTCTGATACAGCAGACTTCCAGTGTGGACACTGGCCAGACAGGGCAGTGCCCTCATGTAACCTACAGTATGTAAAAAATACAGGACATCCCCACCTAGAACACAAGTTCCCAGAATGTCTTATCACTCTTCCGAAATCTCCAGAAGCAAGCCACTGTTTCAGAATTTTTACTTACTGCCATATAAACAGATTCTCAGAGACATGAATAAGGCAACCAGGAATATCCAGACTTTTGAAGAAAACCAGTTCCAAGGAAAGGAGGCAACAAATGCAACAAATAGAACTAACATTTGAGGAAATGGCACAAAACTAAGTATCTCTAGATACAAGAGGCCACTGAATCCATAATATAGCAGGCTGCTATGAAAAAAATTATAGTCCCTGGGAACTAAAAATATTATCAAATTAAAAACTTAACCAAGGAGTCTAATATTGGAATTAATTCAACTAAAATTAGTGAGCTAGAAAATAAGACTAGAGGAATATTTCCTAGAATGCAGTGCAAAAGGACATAGGAGGTGCTCAGGAAATGCTTTTCTCTCCTTCCTCTCCCTTCTTTGCCTTATTAACTTTTTCAAAAATAAATTCAGGAGCCATTTCTCCTGGGAAGCCTCTTCTGACTTCTCTTTTTCTAGGTGACTTGTTCTATCCTGGTAGTTCTGTGGCACTCTGTATACTTCTGCCAAAAGACTCAAAACCACAGTGTAATTGTTTTTGTCTGTCTTTAACTCTTGAAAAAGAGGAAAATGACTCTACAGCCACTGAAAATTAGCACTATCTTTTATCTTCCTATCCCATGCTTGGAATACAGTTTCAAAGATAATACAGATTCAAATAATTGTTGAATGTCTCAAATGCTTGTTGGATGGGTCTTGTACTCTATTTAGAGAAAATACCATTTAACCATAATCAGCATATTCTAAAATCATAGTTTAAATATATGAGAAATGTCCTTGATTACTAGGTTTATCAAGTTGACATGTGAAAGGTATAAGGAAATAGAAAATAAATTGTCTCTAACTTACAAACTACTTATATTCTAAAAGTTCATTTGCTGATATTTGAAACTTGAAATACTTTTTCCCACAATAAAACACTGTGATGGGCTAAGTTTTGAGCAGCCCACAGAATTCTAGTTAATATATGATTTATTGTTTTAATTCTACCTTGGAATCTAGTAACTTTATAACACGTTGAAAAATTAATTAAGGATTTTATATTTAATGTTGAAGATTGAATACACATTTCTCTTTTCCGAAACCCTACTAAAATATCAATAAAGGCATAAAAATGTTGTAAAACCATAGGTTCAAAGAAGAGACCTCAGCTGGCAAGAGATAATTAATGAAAGTTTGGAATCTGGAAGGTAGATTAATGAATTATAATTGACCTAACAGATCTTTAAAAAAAAAAAAAAAAAAAAAAAAGAAAGCTGAAAACTAGGTGTCTAGAGTAGAGACAAACCAAGAAACAAAGTGATTCAGGCTAAAGGTTCAGGAATTAGAGGCATTACATATTCTTGGAGGAAATATTTAAAATAAGATGTTTTGGAATCTTCAAAAGTAACAGTTAGATGCTTTGATCCTTTCCTTAACACACTGTGGCCAGGAAACTATGCTTCTTCCCACCCTGCTAGTCTAAGACATTGAAGCAGAGGGTCTGGATTCAAGGATACTGTACTGAAAACTAGCAGTGGCCGGGGAGGAAAGGGAATTAAGTGAAAGTCTGTATATTTTGATGTGAAATCCCCAGACCCATTATGCATTCAGGCAAATACACTCCAACTAGAAGATTAAAGGATTCCTCTTTTGGAAACTTCTGTGCCCAGGAAAAGCCTATGGAATCTGCATTCTGGTAGTATGGCCTGGTTCCCGTCTAAATACTCTTCAGTAAAATCCACTTCTTCCTATGCCCCAGTTATGATGCCATTTTGGTACCTCATTCTTGAACATTCAAGAATTACCAGACATTTTAAGTAAACATTTAAAATAATAGATACTAAATAAAAGAAACTTGAAGGGCAACAATACAAGAAAAAGAAATCTTTTAAAAAGCCACAGTTTTATTAATATCCTCAGGATGTTGAAAGAATGTTGTGTCCATGAAACAAGTGCAGTCTCCTATAAAAAGCATTCAGAACAAAAAATTCATTAAAAAATAAAAATATGAAATCAGAAAACATTCTGTAGAATTGGATGATAAATTTAAGGAAATATTCCAAAAAGTTGAACAAACATGAAAGAGAAGATAAAGGATAGAAATAGTGTCAGTCGGGACACAACTCCATAAGTCTACAAAAAAACCCACTGATTGTACACTTTAAAAGGGTAAGTGTTTGCCAGGCACGGTGGCTTGTGCCCGTAATCCTAGCACTTTGGGAGGCCGAGGTGGGTGGATTGCCTAAGCCTAGGAGATCGAGACCAGCCTGGGCAACACGGTGAAACCCTGTCTCTACTAAAATACAAAAAATTAGCCGGGCTTGGTGGTGTGCACCTCTAATCCCAGCTACTTGGAATTTTTGAGGCAGGAGAATTGCTTGAACCTGGGAGGCGAAGGCTGTAGTGAGCCAAGATCGCACTATTGCACTCTAGCCTAGGCGAGAGAGCGAGACTCCGTCTCAAAAAAAAAAAAAAAGGGTGAGTTTTATGGCATGTGATTATATCTCAATAAAGTTGTTATTTTAACAAGAAAAATAATTAGAAGATGAGTCCAATGATTCTAACATCTAAAAAACAGTAGTTCAGAAATTACAAACAGAAGGAAAATTATTAAACACACAAAGCTAGAAATTTTCCTAGAATTAAAAATGTTCATGAGTATATTTACTGAAAGAGCCATTCAAATTCTGAATATGAACAGAGATACTGAGAGCCAAATTTGGATGGTGCAAACTGTGCTCACCCCAATAAATGAAAAAAAACCATACCAAGTTACAACATTATGTAATTTTTAAATCCTCAAGATAGAGAAATTTATTAGTTTTCCAGAGAAAAAATAATCAATTGCAATAAACAATCAAGAATATCAATGGCATTGGACTTCTGAAGAACAACTCCAGAAGGTAGAATGTGGTGGGGAGAAAAATGTATTCAGAATTCTGAAGAACACTGATTTTGCAGAGTCAAGATGGACTCCCATTCAAGAGGTGTCCTGGATTTCAACACTGATTATGCCATCTACACACCAAGAAGATATGGAAAGGTATATTACTCATATAATGAGCCTTTCTTGGGAGAAAGATGACTCCAAGCAGGACTGCAAATGACTTGAGAATGAAGGGGAAGGAGACCTGGCCTGGAGTTTTCATGATGTTTAGAGGATCGGACCAGGTTGAGGTTTCCTGTGCATGGTTTGAACTTGCTACCATTGCCAAAAGATGGACCACTAAGGCTCTCTTGTCACCCAGATGTGAGGTGGAAAGGGGAAGAGGGAACAGTGAGGTTTAAAAACTGTCACACATCAAAAAATTGAATCAGTCTCTTAAATATACTAACCTAGAATTCTTACCCAGCCAAACTGTCACTCAAGTGTTAGGATAAAGGAATTTTTAGACACATCTTTGTACCTTTTCTCGGAAATGAAGCAGATGTTCCAAGAAAACCAGGAAATAAATCAATAAAGAAGAAATCATGGGATCTAGGAATCAAAGGCTCTTATCTAATACAGGAAATATGTGAATTTCTTAGGATAATGGTAAAGAGAAATCCTAAGAAGACAACTGTGTAGGATGTATAGAGGACAAACAGTCCAAATTTGAGCAAATGGATTGAGATCTCCAATAGCTATACGTTTTTAAAAAAGAAGAAAGAAGAAGAGGGAGAGAGGGAGGAAAATAAAAAATAGATAACCTGGTATTTTTAAAAAAGTATTTTAAAGTATTTTTAAAGTATTGAAATTTAAACTCTTGGAAAAAGTTGGAACAGGGCCGGTCGCCATGGTTTATGCCTATAATCCCAGTACTTTGGGAGGCCAAGGTGGGTGGATTACTTGAGTTCAGGAGTTTGAGACTAGCCTGGCCAACATGGCAAAATCCCATCTCTACTAAAAGTACAAAAAAATTAGCCAGGCTTAGCAGTTTAGCAATAGTAATCCCAGCTACTCAGGAGGCTGAGGTGGGAGGATCAGTTGCGCTTGGGAGGCAGAGGTTGTGGTGACCCAAGGTCCTGCCACTCTGCACTCCTGAGTGACAGAGTGAGACTCCGTCTCAAAAAGAAATAAAAAAAAAAGTTGGAACAAAATGGTACTTAGTATTAATACTTAATAAAGTACTTAGAAAACAAATTTTAAAATTAGGTAACAAAGGAAAAGAAATTGTAGCAAAAAGGTGATGAATGTGGCTCACAGTATAGGGCTTGGCTACGAGTATATTTGAATAGTCATAATAATAGAAACATTGAATGCATTTAATTTAGAAATATAAAGGAGGTGCCTATCAAAAGAAACCATTAATAGAGTTGAAAGGAATTGTCTCTAGAGGGTAGAAAATTATGATGGGGAGATATGAGACAAGAGATTGCAGTTTTTGCTATAAGCTTTGTAGAACTATTTGTCAGTTTAACAATGAACAATTTGATAAAAATACATTTTTTAATTGCATTTACATTTCTAACTTGTGACACCAGGGACAGCCTCCCACTGATACAATATTAACATTTATTATTTTTTCTACTCAACTACCCAGATGGTGGGCTTTCCTTATTTCTGAGCCCAGCTTGAGTTCTGGGGCTTAGTGTTAAGGATAGCTCAGCTATGAGGGGTATTCATTAAATTTTGAGGAATGGAAGGCAGGATAGATATAACACGTGGATGGGAAGGATGAAGACAGTGTGAGAAGGATAAAAGTTAGCTAGGACAGGGACAGGACACTCTAGGGCAGTTGGAGAAGGGAAAGCAAAGGATGCTCAGAGAGACAGCCTACTACTCTGACAGTTGAGGATATGGAGAAGGATGGTAGATTGAGTCAGTCAATTTAAGTGTTGCAGTGGCGGCTGGAGAAGATGTCCAGGTAGAAAACAGTTCTCATTTTTAACAAGGGAGTTGGCATAGGAGAAAAAGTTGCGGTGAGGTCTTGGGAGGAAGGACAAAGAGGTAGTTGTCTCAGGTAGGTAATGGGTGAGCAGAGATAGGTGTAAGTTAGTTCCAGGGCAGGCAATAATAGGTTTTCAGAACAATGCTTCCCTGTGATCTCTTACTCACCACCCCTGACCCCCGCAACTAGTTTCTATCAGTGTTGATCTCTATCTTGTCATATTGGAAATGTTTAATAAATGCAGACTAAATATAGCAGAGCACATTTTCCCTTTTCTTACCAAATCTCTGGTTCTTCTCAACTTTTAGTACTATGTTCTGTCACCATCATTTATTGGACAGTTCTTCATTCTAGTCCACTCCCATAGGAATGACTTTAAGACCTCTGAGTCTGGGAAGATTCTCTGTTCAAATATATAGTCCATTTTCTTATTGAGGATTTGTTTTCTTATTATTGAGTTTTCACGGTTCTTTATATTCTGGTTTTTCGTGTTTTTTTTTTT
>NW_012109585.1:6543822-6568375 GCF_000951045.1 Mandrillus leucophaeus
ACAACTGACCCCAAAGTAGAGAAAAGGGGTAAGTTGTAAAACTTTGAAAAACAACAAAAGAGGATTATAACAAATTTATCACCATCAAAAATAGAATGATTGTCCAAGATCAAATTAAAATAGTTTAAAATATTATGCCTTTTTAGTTGTATGTAGAAGCAGTTTTATGTTCTAGTAATAATATGTAACTAAGCATGTACATCTCCATACATTTCAGTTTTTAGGATTTCACATCTGTTTTGTATCAAAACATTTATCCATTTTGTTTGTTCCTTTATTCTACAGGATTAAGTTTGCACCATGGTATGGCCAGTTCTCCTCTGAGCTATTCAGTAACAGACTCTTATGCAGAATACAAGAGTTTTGAAGAGAGCTTTCCATCACCTGAACTGTTCAGAAAATCAGATTATTTAGGTGAGAAAGTAATTCCAACCTTAAGTTGCTCTACTATAGAAATTACTCCTTTGTCCACAAATCCTCCAATGAATAAACGTCCCTTTTGAGAAGGCATACTCCTCTTCCTCACCAACACCTCACTTCCTTGACCATTACCTGTTGTGTTTCACTTCTAGTCACATAGGACTAATAGAGCAAAAGCCCTCAGATCAGGGAAGAATGAAGAAATGTCATTTAGCATTTATATGTAATGCACATCCAATTATTAATCAATTTTGCACCTAATGAATGTGTACTTATTCCCTTGAACCATGTGTTATCTTTTTTTTTCCCTGTACTTATCTTACTTTTCAGCAAATAACTTAAGTGTTAGCTAGGCCAAGTCCCTGCTTGAATTTTCTTCACAAATTAAGAGTTATTTACATTTATTATACATATAAATATAGCCTTTGGTGAATGATGGCAGATCAAATACATGCCTTACTCTACAATCTTACAATGGCAGAAAACGGCTTTTTCTTTAAAGTAATACACTCATAAGGACAAAGATAATTGGAAAACAGAAAAGTACGAAGTTTGGAAGGTTAATCAGATGGTCTGAGGCAGCAGACCTAAGAAAGCAGAGTCCTAAACCAACAATGTGAATACCCCAGAAACAAGCCAGTTTGCACTATAGTGTCACAGAAAAGCTCATAATTTGATTGTGCCAAATACTTGTAAATAGATGTCAAAAACATGAAAGATGTGGTTAACTGCTCCTTTCCTGCTCAAAGGGAGCCTGTAGAGTTATTCTTTAGAATATTTTGAAACAGGGACTCCAGACTGGAGAATACTAGGTACTGTTAATAGCAGGGATACTGTGGTATTTTGAAATGTCAGTCCCAATTATTCATTTCTCTGTAGTATTATTTACCCTCATAATGGGTGGAGTGTACTTTTCTACTCTCTGGCTTTGGGATTGGCAATGTCACTTGCTTTCTGCAACAAACACAATTTAAGAAAAGCTTTCAAATTGCTTAAGTGGTTGGGCTTGTCTTCTTGCACTTTTGCCATTATCATGAGAATGTATCCTAATTAGCTTCTGCCTCTCTCATGGAACCCCAGAATGAGAGTAACAGAGTGGAGCAGCCCAGGCAACCAGCTCACTTTAGAGAGCTGCCCCAGCTGATCTGCAGACTTGTAATCTGAGTTACCTGAGCCAACTAATAGACATGGAAACAAAAAATAAATGCTTTTCATTTTGTGCCACTGAGATTTTTTGGTTGTCAGCCAAAGCTGACTGCTGCAGATAATGTACTGAATTTGGAAGAGGAAATTAAGTAAAAGTGTACGTCCTAAATTATGGGATCTGCTCACCCAATGCTTATTTCCACCCTACCCCAGCAGCCCATTTTTCTTGTCAGCTTCCCAGACTTGAACCTTCTGTTGAGAAAATGAAAGATTATTTTCTCAGGAACTGAGTACCCCAGAAGAAAATATCTAAAGATACTGACCTCAGGAGTCCTAAATGAAACGGACCAGGCAGAAGACCCTACAGTGAAGCCAACTACGTGACAAGCCCCACCTAGGCCATAGGGATTCCACTTAGCCTTTTAGGACCCACTTTTAAATATGAACAGAGAGCCAAGGATCACCAGACTTCTAAGTAAAGCCTCTAACATTAAAAAGAGATATCAAAGCAAAACAAAGTGTGAGAATGCTGTCGCCAAGATGTTGAAACAGGAAGCCATGGCCCTGCCTACTCCTTATGGGCACACCAACAGCAGTATATGGACCAGTTCACTTTGTGTAAAATTCAGAACACAGTAGACAGGCGCCTGCATCCTGGCAAGCATGGGGCCAGCCACATCAAAGCCAGTAGGACAATTTGAGACATCCTCACCATAATTCCTACTCCTAGCACAACATCATACAATTGAGAGGAAACCCATAACACAGTTTTCAGCTTCTCCCTGAGGGGAAGAGCAAGATAAGGGACTTGACAATACATCCAGTGTTCTGAATTCTCTGAGGAATGCCTGAGGGAACTGACTTCTGTCTTGCCTGTCTCAGAGTGCTGATAGGACCCAACATACCCAAGGTGACTGCTGACTGCTGAGAATAAAGATGACAATTTGCTCTAGGACACAAACATTTGCCACTTGCCCTCCACCTGGCTCAGTGCAGAGTGAGTGGTGGGGGGGAAAAAAACCAGATTCCGGCTTCTCCCTCGGGAGAGAAGGAGTTGGACTGTGTGTCCATTGCAGCTTTTTAAGGGATGTTCTTGGGACTAGCTTCTGTCACACCTGTCTTAAAATGTTGACAGGATCTGACATATTCTAAATGCCTGGAGGCTGATAACAACAAAGATGGTGGTTTGGACTAGCAAAAAGATTTGAGAGATCTCTGGGTAGGCTTATTCATAAGGGTCTTCTGTACAATGCCAGTCTGCAAGACTGGGAGAAGTGGATGTTTTTTCTAATGTATAGATGCTGATACCAAGAGTCAAGGAAAATTAAGAAGCAGGGAAACATGGTCCAAACAAAGGAACAAGATAAATCCCCAGAAACTGACCCTAATGAAATGGAGATATACAAATTTTCTGACAACTAATTCAAAATAATCATTATGAAGACGCTCAACAAGCTGAGAAGAACAATACATGAACAAAATAAGAATTTCAACAAAAAGAAAGTTTTAAAAAGAACAAAATAGGTATTTTTGGTGCTGAATAATACTATCACTGAACTGAGGGCAGGCACAGTGGCTCATGCCTGTAATCCCAATGCTTTAGGAGGCTGAGGTGGGAGGATCATTTGAGCCAAGGAGTTTGACGTTACAGTGAGCTGTGATTATGCTACTGCACTCCAGCCTGGGTGACAGAGAAAGACCGCTCTAAAAAAAAAAAAAAAGAAAAATTCAGTAGAACAATATAACAGCACACTAGCTCAAGAAGAATAAAGAATTAGTGAGCTTGAGGACAGGTCATTTTTAAAGACTCCAAAAGCAATTGCAAGAAAAACAAAAATTGACAAATGGGACCTAATTAAACCGAAGAGCTTCTGCACAGCCAAATAAACTATCAACACAGTAAACAGACAACCTACAGAATGGGAGAAAATATTTGCAAACTATGCATCCAACAAAGATCTAATATCCAGAATCTATAAAGAATTTAAATCAGCAAGCAAAAAACAATCCTATTAAAAAATGGGCAAAGGGCATGAATATAAAGAAGATTAAAGAAGTATGTCTTCTTCTCATTAGAGAAATGCAAATCAAAACCACAATGAGATACCATCTCATACCAGTCAAGGTGGCTATTATTAAAAAGTCAAAAAATAACATGTTTGTGAGATTGTAGAGAAAAGGGAAAGCTTATACACTGCTGGTACACAGAGGAAATGGGAATGTAAATTAGTTTAGCCAATATGGAAAGAAGTTTGCAGATTTCTCAAAGAACCTAGAACTATCATTTGACCCAGCAATCCTATTACTGGATGTATTTCCAAAGGAATCATTCTATAAAGACACATGAAAACATATGTTTGTTGTAGCACTTTTCATAATAGCAGAGACATGGAATCAACCTAAATGCCCATCAGTGGTAGACTGGATAAAGAAAGTGTAGTACATGTATACCATGGAATACTACACAGACATAAAAAAGAATGAAATCATATATTTTGCATCAACATGGATGCAGCTGCAGACCGTTATCCTAAGCAAATTAATGCAGGAACAGAAAACCAAATACGGTATGTTCTCATTTATAAGTGGGAACTACACATTGAGTACACATGGACACAAAGAAGGGAACAGTAGATACTGGGGCTTACTTGAGGTTGGAGGGTGAAAAGAGGGTGAAGATTGAAAAACTACCTATTGAATACTGTGCTCACTATCTGGGTGACAAATCATTTGTACACCAAGCCCCAGTGACACACGGTTTACCCATGTAACCTGCATGTGTACCTCCTATATCTAAAGTAAAATTTAGAAGAAAAATAAAGGTCATTTAGTATTATGCCATTAGTGAAGAAAAAGGAATGAAAAGATTGAAGAAATCCTAAGAGATTTGTGAGCCACTATCAAGCAGACCAACATTTGCAATATGGGAGTCCCAGAGAAGAAGAGAGAAAGGACTTGAAAGTGTAATCAAAGAAATAGTGGCTAAAATCATCCCAAATCTGGGGAATTAAATGGACGTTTAGATCCAGGAAGCCCAAGGGACCCAAGTAGAAGGAATCTAAGAAATCCACGCTGAGAAACATTATAATTGAATTGTCAAAAGCCATATATAAAGAAAAATTTGAAAGCAGCAAGTAAAAAGTGACTTGACATGTACAGGGGAGCTGCCATAAAACTATGAGTGGATTTCTCAGCAGAAACCTTACAGATCAGAGAGAATGGGATGATATATTCAAAGTGCTGAAAGAAAAATCAATCAAGAACAGTACACCCAGGAAAACAGTCTTTCAAAAATGGAGAGAAAAGGAGTTTCCCAGACAAACAAAAGCTGAGGGAATTTACTACGACTAGACCTGCCTTACAAGAAATGCTGAAAGGAGTTATTTAAGTTGAAACTCAAGGATGCTAAACAGTAACATGAAAGTATAAAACTCATTGGTAAAGGTAAATATATAGATAAATACAGAATACAGTAATATTGTAATAGTAGTTTACTGTTAAGCTCTTCAATTTAATTATGTCCCATTTGTCAATTTTTGTTTTTCTTGCAGTTGCTTTTGGAGTCTTTAAAAATGACCTGTCCTCAAGCTCACCAATTCTTTATAGTAGTTTACTATTACAATAGTAATGTAATAGTAATTGTAATACTGTACAGAATACAGTAATATTGTTATAGTAGTATACCAGAATTAAATCACTTTTAGTTCTAGTATACGAGTTAAAAGATAAAAATGTCAAAAACTAACTGAAGATGTTAATAATACAACTAAAATATATAAATTGTGACATGAATAAAGTGCAAGAGGGGGAGAAGTAGAAGTGTAGTTTTTGTATGCAATTGAAATTATCAGCTTAGACTGTTACTATATAAGATTTTACATAAGCCCCATGGTCAACATAAACAGAATTCCTATGGAAGAATCACAAAAGACGAAAAAGAAAACCTTTATCGATATATACAAAAAGCAATGGAACACAAAGGAAGACAGCACTAAAGGAAAAAGGGACAAAAGAATTACAAGAGAGAAACAATTAGTGAAATGACAATAGTTAAGTCCCTACCTACCAATAATTACTTTAAATAAGTTAAACTTCCTAATCAAAACACAGAGTGACTGAATGGATAAAAGAACAAGATCTAATGATGTGATGTCTACAAATGACCCTCTTTAGATTTAAAGATACATACACTAAAAATGGAGAGATGGAAAAAGATATTCCATACAAATGGTAACCAAAAGAGAGCAGGGGTGGCTATATTTGTGTCAGACAAGATAGACTTCAAATCAAAAACAGTCATGAGAGACAAAGAAGAACAAAAATAAGAATAAAAAGGTAAATTCGCCAGGAAGATATACAGTTATAAATACGTATGCACCCAACATCAGCACCTAAATATACAAAACAGACATTGACAGAACTGAAGGGAAAAATAGTAATACAATAATTGTGGGATAATTCAATATAACCCACTTTTAACAATGGATAGAACATTCAGACAGAAAACAGGTAAGCAAACAGCAGACTTGAACAGTGCTATAGACAACATGGACCTAATATGTATATAAAACATTCTACCCAACAGTGGCAGAATATATATTTCTCTCATGCACAGATAGGACAGTCTCCATAATAGATCATGTTATGTCACAAAACAAGTCTTAACAAATGGAAGATTGAAAACATATCAAGTATCTTTTCTGACCACAATGGAATAAAACTAGAAATCAGTAGTAGAAGGAATACTGGAAAATTCACAAATATGTGGAAATTTAACATACTCTTGAATAACCAATGAGTCAAAGAAGAAATCAAAAGGGAAATTAGAAAATATCTTTGGACAAAAGCACAATATATTGAAACGTGGAATATAGCAAAAGCAGTACTGAGGGAATTTTATAGCAATAACTACATTTAAAAAGAAACATTTCAAATAAGCTAATGTTACACCTCAAGGAACTAGAAAAAAGAATGAACAGCCAAAAATTATCAGATAGAAGGAAATAAAGTTTAGAGCAGAAATAAATGGAACAGAGAATCAAAAAAAATAGAAATCAGTGGAACTAAGAGTTGGTTTGTTGAAAGGACAAATTTGACAAACCTTTAGTTAGATTAAGAAAAAAAGAAGACTCAATAAAATTCAAAGTGCAAGATGAAACATTATACCTGATGCCACAGAAACAAAAATAATCATGAGACTACCATGCCCAATTATAGGACAATAAATTGAATAACCTAGAAGGAAAGAAGAAATTCCTAGAAACATATAACCTATTAAGACTGAGTCATGAAGAAATATAAAATCTGGGCAGACCTATAACTAGTAAGGAAATTGAACAAGCAATCAAAAACCTTCCAACAAAGACAAGTCCAGGACCAGATGGCTTCACTGGTGAATTATACCAAACATTTCAAGAATATTTAATTCCAGTTCTTATATATGGTCTTTATTAAACTATTCTTAAACTTAAACTCTTCTTAAAAATTAAAGGGGAGAAAACACTTTCAAACTAATTCTTTGAGGCCAGCATTACCCTCATACTAAAGTGAGGTAAATACTACAAGCAAAGACAACTATAAGACAATATCCCTGATAAACATAGATGTAAAAATCCTCAACAAAATACTAGCAATTCAAATTCATCTCTACATTAAAAGGATCATACACCATGACCAAGTGGCATTTATCCCTGGAATGCAAGGTTGGTTCCAAATACAAAAATCAACTAAAGTGTAACACTACTTTAACAGAATGAAGGGTAACAATTACACAGTAATTTCAATAGATACAGCAAAAGGATTTGACAAAATTCAACATCTTTTATGATGAAAACTCTCAAACTAGGAACAGAAGGCAATTACCTCAACATAATAAAGACAGTATATGAGAAGCCCATAGCTAACATCATACTCAGTAGTAAAAAACTGAAAGCTGTTCCTCTAAGATCAGGAAGTATGCTGAATACTTTTATTCAGCATAGTCCTAGTCACAGCAATTAGGCAACAAAAAAATAAAAAGCGTCTAAATTGAAGTAAAATAATCTGTTTGTGCAGATGACATGATCTTATATGTAAAACACTCTAAAGACACCATAAGGCCGGATGTGGTGGCTCACACCTGTAATTCCAGCAATTTAGGAGGCCGAGGCGGGCACATCACATGAGATCAGGAGTTCAAGACCAGCCTGGCCAACATGGTGAAACCCCTTCTATACTAAAAATACAAAAATGAGCTGGGCGTGGTGGCAGGCGTCTGCAGTCCCAGCTACTCAGGAGGTTGAGGCAGGAGAATTGCTTTAATCGGGAGGTGGAGGTTGCAGTGGGCTGGGTTCATGCCACTGCACTCCAGCCTGGGTGACAGAGCGAGACTCTGTCTAAAAACACACACACACACACACAAACAAACATATTTGAACGATTAAATGAATTCAGTAAAATTGTAGATTATAAAATCAACATACGAAAATCAGTTGTGTTTCTATGTACTAGCAATAAACTACCTGAAAAGGAAATAAAACAATCTCATTTACAATATCATCAAAAAGTATAAAATATTTAGGAATAAACTTAAGAAGATATGTATGCTGAAAAACAATGATGAATAAAATTTAAAAAGAAATGGACGCACATCCCGTGTTTATGAGTTGGAAGACTTAATATTGTTAAAATATCCATACACCCAAAGCAGTCTACAAATTGGATGCAATCTCTATCAAAATCTCAATGGCATTTTTTAATAGAAATAACAAAGCAACCCTGAAGTGTATATGGAACTACAAAGAAGCTCAAATAGCCGAAACAATCTTGAGAAGAACAAAGTAGGAACATCATACTTCCTGATTTCAAAATACATTGTGATGCTATAGTAATTCAAACAGTATGGTACTGTCATAAGATAAATGAATCCATACATATATGGCCAACTTATCTTTGACAGGATAGAGTACCAAGAATACACAATGAGGAAAGGATACTTTCTTCAACAAATGCTGTTGGGAAAACTGAATATCCACATACAAAGTAATGAAATTGGACATTGACACTAATACACAAGAATTAATTCAAAATGGATTAAATACTTACATATAAAACTCCTAGAAGAAAACGTAGGGGGAAAGCTTCATAACATTAGTCGTAGCAGTGATTTCATGGATATGATACCAAAAGTGTAGGCAACAAGAGCAGTAACAAGTGAGACATTATCACTTCTGCACAGCAAAAGCTTCTGAACAGCAAAAGAAACAATCAACAGAGTAAAGAGACAACATACCAAAATGGAAGAAAATATTTGTAAATCATACATCTGATAAAGGAGTAAATAACTAAAATGCATGAGGAACTCTTATAACTGAATAGCAAAACTAAACAAAAAAGGCAACCTGATTTAAAAATTAGACCAATAACTTGAATAGATATTTCTCCAAAGCAGCAGCAGCAATAGCCAACAAGCATATGAAAAAATGCTCAACATCATTAATCATCAGGAACAGGCAAATCAAAACCACAGTATCACCTCACACTTGTTAAAAGGGCTATTACCAAAAAACAAAAACAAAAGATAACAAATGTTGGCAAGGGTGTGGATAATTTAGAACCCTTGTACACTGTTGTTGGGACTATAAAATGGCACAGCAGCTATAGAAACAGTATGGAGGTGTCTCTAAAAATTGAAAACAGAATGACCATGTGGTCCATCAGTCCCTGTGTGAATATCCAAAATAATTAAAATCAGGATCTCAAAGAGATATTAGCACTCCCTTATTCACTGCAGCATTATTCATAGTAGCCGAGATGTGGAAAAAACCTTAATGTTTGTTGATAGATGAATGGATAAAGAAAATGTGATGTATAAATGCAATGGAATATTATTCAGCCTTAAGAAAGAAATCCTGCAATTTGTGACAGCACGGATGAACCTTGAGGACGTTATGTTAAATGAAATAAGCCAGTCACAGAAGGTCGAATACTTGATATTTCCACTTATATAAGTTATCTAAAATAGCCAAACTCATAGAAGCAGAGAGTAGGATGATGTTTGACAGGATCTTGCAGGAAGGGAAAATTGGGAGTTGCTATCAATCCATATTAAGTTTCACTTACACATGTAGAAGTGAGCTCTAGAGAGCTGCTATAGAATGCTGTGCCTTTAGTTAACAACACTGGATTGTACACTTAAAAGTTTGAGTGTAGATCTCATGTTAAGTGTTCTAACTATAAAAGGAATTTTAAAAATTAAAATGTTTAAACTTTTAAAATTTAAAAATCTTGAAACAAGGAAATTAAGTAGGAGGAAAAAGAATCAAGGAGAAATAGGAACAAGGAGAGGAAAATATTTTTAAAAATCTTCATTGAGATAAGAAAATGTGTATTTTATCCATTAAATAAGAATAGGATGCTATAAAAAAGAGGCTGTTCTAAGAACAATGAAATGCAATAGCAGAATGGAAAACTCAGTAAAGGGATTAAAATATTAAGTTGAGATTTACCAGAAAAAAAAATCGTAAGAAAAAAAGGAGGGAAAAAGGAGAAAATAAAGAAAAAAAGATTAAAATTTAGAGAAAAAAATATAAGAACAGTATATGAAATCCAACATCAAACAATAGGAGATCCAGGAAAAGATAATGGAAAAAAGGGAAGAAAATTATCAGTAAATATTCAAGAACATTTTTTGAGCTATAAATTGTGAGTTTCTGGGTTAAAAGGACCATAGTGTGCCTAGTACAGTAGATGAAAAACACCAAGGCACAGCATTATGAAATTCTAAAACACCAGGGAGTGGAATAAATGGAATGGATTTATGCAATTTGGTAGTGTTTGAGATTAAATAGATTAAAACATGTATAGAGACCAGGAGTGGTGGCACACGCCTGTAATCACAGCACTTTGGGAGACTGAGGCGGGCGAATCACTTGAGGTCAGGAGTTCGAGAGAAGCCTGGCCAACATGGCGAAACTCTGTCTCTACAAAAATACAAAAATTAGCCGGGCATGGTGGTGGGTGCCTGTAATCCCAGCTACTCAGGTGTCTGAGGCAGGAGAATCACTTGAACCGAGGAGGCGGAGGTTGCAATGAGCCGAGATCACACCACTGCACTCTAGCCTGGGCGACAGAGCAAGACTCTGTCTCAAAAGAGTGTGTGTGTATGTGTGTGTGTATGTATAAAACTAAACAGATGAGGAAAGGGACTTGTATTGACTCCAGGAAAAACAAAAGGTGGTTTTGATATACCACCAGAGTAAACAGCATTTTTATAAACATTTTATCATCATATGTCTATATGAATATTGATCTAACTTAATATATGATATAACACTATAGATACAATGGGGGGGTAGGAAAGGTGGGGTGGGCGAATATACAGGGAATAGTCTTATTCTTCCATAGTGGGAAATCACTAGAAAACTTAAAACTGATATTAAGGTAATAGCAGTTTATGTACAGTTTGTCCCTTGGTATCCATGGAGGTTGGTTCCAAAACCTCCCTTGGATACCAAAATCTGTGGATGCTGAAGTCCCTGATATAAAATGGCATGGTATTTGCATGTAACCTGTGCACATCCTTCTATATACTTTAAATAATCTTTAGATTACTTATAATACTTAATACAATGTAAATGCTATGTAAATAGTTGTTATACTGTATTGTTTGGAGAATAATGACAAGAAAAAAAAGACTGTGTATGTTGAGTATGGATGCAATTTTTTCCTGAATATTTTCAGTCCATGGTTGGTTGAATCCACAGATGTGGAACTCATAGATACAAAGGGCTGACTGTATATTATTTAGTGATGTGATTTTTAATGGTACATAGGTATAACATATATAAAATATAACAGGCAGCTCACACGTGTGCTACCTGTCTCTTAGATCAATAATTCTTATGGTGGAAAAGTCTAGAAAGGAAGGCAGGGTAAAAGAACCAGAATAGACCATAGATTATTTAGTATATTGATCTGTCAAAGCTTATTTTTTTTCTGTCTCATCCAAAACCTTCAATTATAATACCATCATTTGGTATGGGCTGGGGACCTAAGGTGGGGTAGGAAGGAACCCATCATTTGTAGGCTGCTGTTTAAAGTCTTACGCTATTTCTTCTCTGCTGTTTTAGACTGGGAGTGTCCCAACTTGGAAGAACACATGCAGTGGAAGAATTCTACTCTTCTGGATACCAGTAAAGCAGTAGCGATAGAGAAGGCACCACAGTTTTCAAATGTCTCTGCAATTTTAAGTGAGTTGCACACACGGGGGAACATTTCTTATCTATGTTGGAAAAGCAAAGGATTTTTTCTCTTGAATGATTTCTAAGCTAAGTTTATCAGTTGGATTACCTTTGGCTACAGATAATATCTAATAATAGCAGAAGTATGTTTAGTTTACTTTTTAAATTTATTTATTTTGAGACAGAGTCTTACTGTTTTGCCCAGGCTGGAGTGCAGTGGCACAATTTAGGCTCACTGCAACCTCTCTCTCCCAGGTTCAAGCAATTCTCCTGCCTCAGCCTTCCTAGTAGCTAGGGTTACAGGTGCGTGCCACCACACCCAGTTAATTTTTGTATTTTTGTAGAGATGGGGTTTCACCATGTTGGCCAGGCTAGTCTTGAACTCCTGACCTCAGGTGATCTGCCTGCCTTGGCTTCCCAAAGTGCTAGGATTACAGGTGTGAGCCACTGCTCCCGGGCACAACAAGTAATTTAAACAATTTTTTGTAGAGATGGAGTCTCGCTATGTCGCCCAGGCTGGTCTCAAACTCCTGGCCTCAAGCAATTCTTCTACCTTGGCCTTCCAAAGTGCTGAGATAATAGGCATGAGCCATTGTACTCAGCCTTTTATAACTTTTTATTTTGAACTATTTTTAGACTTTTCATTTAGTCTTTCTTTTTTCTGTTTCATGATCCATCCTGGATCCCATGTCACATTTAATTTTTACTTCTCCCTAGTCTCCTGCAGTTTGTAATTGTTCCTCAGTCTTTCAGATTACTGATGAGTTATTTTGTAGAATGTCCCTTGGTTGGGATTTGTCTTGATGTTTCCTCATGATAGGAATGAAGTTATGGCTGGGTGCAGTGGCTGACACCTGTAATCCCAGCACTTTGGGAGACTGAGGTGGGAGGACTGCTTGAGGCCAGGAGTTCGAGACCAGCCTGGGCAACATAGTGAGACCTGTATCTCTACAAAAAATAAAAGAGCCAGATGTGGTGGTGCACGCCTGTAGTCCCAGCTACTCAGGAGGCTGAGGTGGGAGAATGAGAGGATCACTTGAGCACAGGAGGTAAAGGCTATAGTGAACCATGTTTGTACCACTGAACTTCTGCCTGGGTGACAGAATATGGATATTCTGAAAAAAAAAAAAAAAAAAAAAGAATGAAGTTATGCAGTTTTTGGTAAGAGTACCACAGAAATTATGTTGTGCCTTTGCAGTGTATCATATCGTATCAAAGGGTTCATGTTGTCCTCTCATTTTTATTTGAAGAATATTATGTCTTATTACTGGTGATGTTAAATTTCATCATTTGGTTAAGGTGGTATCTGCTGAATTTCTCCAATTAAAAATTGCTGTTTTCTCTTTGTAATTTTTGAATATCTACAAAAAGATAGTTTGAGACTGTAAACTCTCTTTCTTCTGAAACTGTATTTCACTAATTTTAGCAGCCATCAGAGCAGCCAGTTGACTTCAACCTTTATTACTGTGGTGTTTGTCCAATGGTGATTTTTTATTCTATGCTTTACTGCTACTTTTATTAATTGGAATTCTACTGTAAAAGAAGAACTTTCTCTTTTCTGCCATTTGTTTATTTATTTGATTACTAATTCAGTGTAGACTCATGGATATTTATTCTATGGTTTGAAATCCAATACTTTCATCATACGTTCATTCATTTATTTATTTATTTGTATATTTATTTATTTATTTTTTTCTAGTATATATAGAGTAGTTTCAGAAGTGTTAACCCAGGCCCCTGTAAGAAACACATTTAAGTAAATAAATTACAGCATTTGCATACAGTTCTTTTTGTCTTTAGCATTACAGCATCCAGTCAAAATACTAATTTTCCAAAGTTATGTAAGTTCATTTTCTCCCCACCTCCCTTAACATATGAGAAGTTATTCACTTGTAATATGTATAGCTATACTCATTTGTTATTGATCCACTTTTGCATTCACCTGTCCTGTTTGGTTTTGTGTATGTATTTAGGAATATGAAATATTACTATGGTTTTAGAGTCATAGCTATATAAAAAGATATTCTCAGAAAATTATCACTTTCTCCTGCTTCCTGCTACCATTCTTCTCTTCTTTCTACCCCTTTCTCACTTACCCACTGTGGGTAACTGGTCTTTTTAGTTTTTGGCTTATCCTTCCTGTGTTTCTTTTGTACAAATGAGGAGATCTCAATGTATTTCTTTATATCCTCTTCTTTGTTACATGAAGGGTACCATGCTATATAGCTACTCTTCTTTCACTTTAACTTTCCACCTAACAGTATGTACTAGAAATCACTCCACATCAGTTTACATAGAGATCTTCCTCTTATTTTTTACAGCTGCATAGTACTCCACTCTGTGGATGTACTTTTGTTTATTCAAAAATACCTATATATTGGGTATTTAGGTTTTTCCCCAATATTTTGCCATTATAAACAATACACAATGAATAAACTTATGATATATATTTTCATGTTATTGGTAGTGTGTCTTCAAGGTAGATTTCCAGAGGTAGGATAGCTGGGTCAGAAGGTTATCATTTTATTGGATATTGCCAAATTTTCCTCCAGAAGAATTATAACAGTTTGCATTCCAAACAGCAGTGTGTTAAAGTGCTGGTCTCCCTATATCCTTACCAACAGAATGTGCTGTCATTTGTTTTTACAATTTTGCTACTCTCAAAGGTGACAAATAGTATCTCTGTGCTATTTTAACTTGCATTTCCATAATTACATGTGAGTTTAAACATTTTTCATATGTTTAAGGGCCATTTTTATTTGAAGAATATTGGCCTTTTGTCTGTGGTATATATTATGAATATTTTGTCCCAGTTTCTTGGTTGTCTTTTTGTTCATGGTATTTTTTTGTCATGCAAAATTTTTTAAATTTATATTGGGTTTATGTTTCTCCCATACCAGCCCAGAGCTATGTAGCAACTCACTAATATCATCAAGATCATAGGGTCTTATGTCAACATACAACCAAGTGTGTTGGTTTGTTACCCCATAGTTGCAAGGTGGTTGCTAAACTCTAGGTGTCACAGCCATGTTCCTGGTAGAAAGAATGAGAGAAGGCTGAGCGCCACATGTATCCTTTTATTGAAAGAAGAAAAGCTTTCCTAGAAATTCCCAGCTGACTTCTACTTTGGTCTATTGGCCAGAACTGGGTCATGCATTTATCTACCACCAGGGAGGCTGAGAAACCAAGTATTTTGCTTTCCTATCCTCTATTGTGGTAGAAGGCAAGGAAAATGAAGAAGGGGAGTAAGAACGGATATTGGCAGCCCATCTATTAGAGCCTGCCACTAAGAAAGGGTCATATTAGTCAAAGAACATTGAGTTAGGGGTCCTTTATTGGAAAGTTGATAGCTGTCTAGATGGCAATATTTCTAGTGTTTGAAGGCCTTGTCTTCTGTTTTATGTTTAGTTTGGCAACTCCTTTGCTGAAATAAAGTTCTCAAAGAAGCAGCCTGTCTCTTTAGCAAATGTTTTGGTTAGGATTCTTGTCCATTGCAAATGTCAAAAAACTAACAGTATTAGGTTAAAAAGGGAATTTGTTACCACATGTGCCTGAAAAATTCAGCAATAAATCAGGTACATAGGCAATTTGATCCAGGGTTTCAAATGGTAGGATCCAATTCCTCTCTATCCCCTGGCTCAGGATCCCTCTATGTCAGTTATGCTCTTAGACAAGTCCCTTCTTGGAGCAACTTTTGCTGGCTCTGGGCTTACATACTCACAATACATTGAAAAAAGTGCTTCTCTTTCCCAACAATTTGAACTGAAGTCCTGGACCTTACACATGGGCTTCATTAGTTTATGTGCCTTTCCCTGAACCAGTCACTTTGTCCAGGGAGATACAGGGCTCTCACAGCATTGAGTTATAGGCTATGCCTGGACCATCAGGGAAAAAAAACGAGGCAACTCTTACCAGCAAAAACAGAATAGATGCTAGATGATAAGGGTCCACTGTATATGTTTTGAGAACCTCCCTTTGAGGAAATGCTTAAAGGCATCATTCACTTTGTCTCCTCTTTAATTTGTGAGATTTAAAAATCCTAATCTAACATAAGCAAAGTACCAAAGCCACTAAAGGTTTTAATTTCTTTAGATAACTATACGCATGGTTCTTTATATTTCTATTAACATCTTAATGTACCTGAGGCAGTCAAATGTTGGCTGGCAGAAATTCTCTTGACTAATCAATCTACTAGTATGCGTTTCTGTATATTTGGTATTGGACTAGTATTTGACTATTAGTTTTCTATTTTTTTATTTTTTTGAGACAGAGTATCACTCTGTTGCCCAGGCTGGAGTGCAGTGGTGCAGTCTCGGCTCACTGCAGCCTCCACTTCCTGGGTTCAAGCAATTCTGGTGCCTCAGCCTCCCAAATAGCTGGGATTACAGGCGTGTGCCACCACGGCCAGCTAATTTCTGTATTTTTAGTAGAGACGGGGTTTCACCTTGTTGCCCAGGCTGGTCTTGAACGCCTGACCTCAGGTGATCCACCTGCTTTGGCTCCCCAAAGTGTTAGGATTACAGGCGTGAGCCACTGTACCCAGCCTAGTTTTGTAATCCGACCAGTTATTTTTTTCTTATATGTAAAATGGGGATAATAAATTGATATATTTACCTGACAGGATTGTTGTAAGAATCAAGTAAGATAATACATGTAAAAAGACTTCAAAAATTATAAAGAACTATTCAAATACAAGGGAGAGACTCCTGTATCTAGTAACATTTTGCAACATTTTTTTACTTTGATATTTTGAAAATATTTTTACCTAATTTAAGTGACAGACAAAAAAAAACAATATTTAAAAAGTTATAAAAATAAACTGCACTTGGGGGAAAATATTCATTTTTACCTAATTTTAGCCTCTGGTTTGTCTTCAAATTATATTTCTAATAGATTGCTTTTATTTTCTTTCCTAGGTACCTCTTCAGAAGACTATCAGAAATGCCACAGAGAAACGTAAGAATTAAAATCTTAAAATTGTTGAGCTTCTGAAACCCTGTATTATAATAGTTATATAGCAAATATGATTGTTAGTCCACAAACTCAGGTGTTCATTTATTATTTGTTGAGGACTCACTATATGTCAGGACTGTTGTAATTGCTAGAGATATAGTAGTGAACAAAATTGAAATTGATTAAAAACAAAAGCTCTGCCCTCAGCAATGATAGCAAAAAGGAAAAGTTTGAGAAAAATTCAAGAGGGATAGTCAATAGTTTTTAATGACAGATTGGAAGAAGTCGAAATCCAAGTTGGCCCTCAGCCCTCTGACTTAGGAAATTGGATGAAAACTTATTCACTAGGTGAGGGAACACAAATGAAAAAGCAGGAGTGGGTTGGGGTAACACTGAGGTACCGACAGCACTTTGAAGTGGAGGTGTCCAACAATGAGTTGGATGGCCCAGCCCAGAGAGCAAGGGAAAAGTCCTGGGCTGAAGGCATTGTTGTCTCCTTGGGAAATGTATGTAGCGTGAGAAGAGTGTAGCGTTAGTATGATAGCCTCTTTATGAATATTCCTGTATCTAAATGGTGAGAATTTTCTGAAGAAAATAAAATCTGTTACTGTTGTTTTTGGGTGAATTGTCCTTCAGTAAATGACAGTGAAAATTGTAAATATAAATGACTAAGGTCACCAGAGATGATGATGGAGTCACTTAAAAAAATTCCTTCCGCAATTTATAATATAATACATTCTTAAGGAGGATAGAATGGTATTTGGATAATAATGATACCAGATTTGAGCACCTATTGTCTACTAGACATCTGGTATTCTCTTTATTTAAGTAGCACATTCACAAAGTAAAACCCCTACAACTTTGACATAGTAGCTAATGGAGAAAGGGGGTTTTATTTATATTGCTATAACTTCTTTGCAGATCCACTTTAATGACTGTTGTCTATGTATTGAAATGGAGCAAATGTAATAAAACACTTGATTATGTGTATCTGAGACTATTTCCTGTCTCACCTAAATACTGACCTCTCTTTGAAAAATAAAACCTACCACTTATATGTGCAAAGAAAATATAGCTTCCTTTATTTTTTAAAATAACTCATCTAAACTTCTCTTAAACCCTCATCACCCTTCTCCCCTATTTAGCTGGGAAATAATGAGTTAAACTTACTTATTGTCATCCATTTACTTCCGGTTAGAAGTCCTTTTTGGGTGAATGCTGAACCTTAGATTTTCTCCCCATTCCATAGTCCTAAGAATGGCATATTGGTAAGCGATCATACCCCTTTATCTGCCTGGGCAGTCTCAGTATATGCCTGTTTTTCTGACATAATTCTTAACAGAGTACCCTTGTACTCTCAGAAATGTTCCAGTTTGGACAAATAGTCACCCTAAATGTAAGTGTGTAGGAATAGTGGCAGACCTTACGTAGCCTTGTAGCAGTGCTGGGGAAAAGGTAAAGTTAGGATCTGAGGGTATCTGGAATCCCATAACTGTCTCTGGATTTTTACTGATTCTTGCTGCAAGACTTCTAGACTGGTTCTATACCAGGTCTGGACTCCACTGAAAAAATCATTGACTCAAACTTAAGGCCTTATTTAGGACCTAAGGTCCTCCATTGCTGATTTTCCCTCACCTTGGTTTTTGTTGCTCTCCCAAACCCTTTGAGTCTCATTGAAGTCCTGTATCCAGACTTTGACTAGGTGGCTTTCTACAACCTTTGTAGTAGAGTCACCTCACCACAGCACTCCTATGCCAGGTGTTTTGGCTGTAAATTTGGCCACTTTCTTCATTGCTCTTGGTGTACGGAACCTTGAGAACTTGTTCTCAATGCCCAGGCATTAAGAGAATCGCAGGAGAGCTAACTGATGCCCCCTCTCTGCCTAAACATCCCCAGCTCTTCTTGTTATGTTGTTTCCACCCTGTATGGACATCTCCTAGAGTTCTAAACAGAGAGTTAGTACATACTCCCTCTTCTTTTGGCTTTCTCTTCACCTCTTCTAATGTCATCCTCCCATTTATTACCCCTGTCTCCATATTTGGGCCTTGAGGAGAAAAGTCAGCTCCCATTGTCTGCTTGTTTCCTAAGTCTTTGCCCCACTTCTCTTTGGAATAATGCTGTAGACTGGAAGGTGTGGAGGAGAGATCTATCTTTGTTAACTTCCTTAGCTTTTTCTGTATCATATGGTTGTCTTAGTCTGTTTTCTGTTGCTTATTACAAAATACCTGAAACTGGGTAATTTATAAAGAAAAAGAATTTCTTTCCTTTCATTTCCTTCCCCTTCCCCTTCCCCTTCCCCTTCCCCTTCCCCCACCACCTTCCTTTTTCTTTTTCTTTTCTTTTTCTTCTCTTTCTCTTTCTTTCTCTCTCTCTCCCCCTCCCTTCCTCTCTCTCTCTCTCTCTCTCTCCTTCCTTCCATCTGTCTGTCCATCTTCTTCCTCCCTTCCTTCTTTCCTTTCTTTCTTCTTTCTTTTTTTTTTAGAAACAGAGTCTTACTCTGTTGCCCAGGCTGGAGTGCAGTGGCACCATCATAGCTCACTGTAACCTTAAACTCCTGGGTTCAAGTGATCTTCCAGCCTCAGTCAGCCTCCTGAGTAAATAGGACTACAAGCATGTGCCACCATGCCTGGCTAGGAATTTATTTCTTACAGTTATGGAGGCTAAGAATTCTAAGGTCAAGGGGCTGCAGTTAGTGAGGGCCTTCTTGCTGGTGGGGACTCTCTGCAGAGTCCCAAAGTGGCACAGGGCATCACATAGCAAAGGGACTGAACGACTGAATATAGTAGCTCTGGTGTCTCTTTTTCCTCTTGTAAAGCCAATCATACCATTCCCATGATAACATATTAATCCATTACTTCATTAATCCATGAATGGCTTAATCCATTTATGAAGGCAGAGCATTCATGATCCAGTCACCTCTTAAAGTCCCTGTCTCTCAATACTGCCACATTGGGGATTAAATTTCAACATGAATTTTGGAGGAGACAAACATTCAAACCATAGCAATGGCTAATAGTAGAATTCTGTAGTTGTGTTTTAACTTACAGATGTTAATAGGAACTTGAGGAATGTAGCAAAATGTTAAATGTGGTTTTCATGTTGTCTTAGAGTTTGGACAATTGCCTTACTGATGAAAACAAATCATTGACAAGTACCCCCATTCCTTATTCTGTGTAGAATTATCTATGTGGAGTTTGTAAAAGGTGAGGTCAAAACCCAATTCTACCAGCATTAGCTTATTACTCATCTTCAAACTAAGAAAAGGCTAAGAAAAAGATGAAAAGTTCAAGAATACATATTTCTTTGATAAGAGCTATTATTGGTGTCATATGGAGCGAGGAGACTTCTCCCTCACCTCAATACAAGAAAGGAAGCTCCAAGAGGACCATTTGGAAGGTTCAACATATGTCCCTGGGAGTTACTTTCTGTCTCATACCTGAAAAGTCTAAAGGCAAGAGGGTCTGTTAGGTGCTTTGGAATGGCAGAATAAAGAGAAAGCTAGATATTCTTCCAGAGTTTGACATGACAAAGATTTGTGCATAATGCCAATAGGCCAAATATGGATTCCATAGAATGGGGCTAATTATGGATCATCTTGAAAGCGATTATGCCCAATATGACTTCCTGCAAAGGATGAAGTAACCTCACTCAAAAGCAGTTGAAGGTTCTGTCATCAAAGGCAAAAGCTGAGGAGGTGATAAAAAGCAGCAAGTGAGAGAGCTCCAGTGGTAGGTAGAGTTCCAGTGACAGGTAAACCTCCAAAGAACCCTTCAGAATACCTCAGGTTTGAAAGAGTCCACATTTGATTACCTGTCATATCCTAGAGATACCAATGGCCCATAACTGTTCAGTCAAGATTGAAAAAGACCTTTCCTGTACATTTCTAAAACTCCTTTCCTATAATTCACTTCCAGGGGAAACCAAAGTGTAGTTTCCAAATAGGCAAGGGAAAAGAACAAGAAACAGAGACAAAACCAACAGTGGTTGCTCTTCCCACAGCATATTCTGAGTCTAAATCATGCCCAAGCTGAGAAAAGGAAAAAATTTAAATTGCATAAGAAGAGTTTGGATTTGTAATATTACACCGAACTTTGTGTTACCTAAAAATAGCTACTTATTACAAGAGAATGCCAGAAAGGCATTAGTAAAAAGAAATCTACCTGGAAGTTCATTCAGGGCAAGAAAGTACTATTTTGACAGGATACGTTTAAAGGGAAATATGAAAGAATAAAATTGTTTCTGTTTACTGAGTTCAACTATTCAATTAATCAGTATTGAAATTTAGAAAATCCCCTTCTCACATTTGGTTTTCAACTGCATTTTCTTGCTAGGGACTCAGAAATCCCATTTTTGTGGTCAAAGGTTGAGCTTTGATCCTTTGGTATTTATTCCTTTTGTGATAGCTAGTCCTTTCCTACACGTTTAGATAGAATTGGGGGTGGTCTAGTTTGTAGAAGTACAAAAAAAACCCAGGATATTAATTTCAAAAACATCTTTTACTGCAGTCTAGCCTGGGTAACAGAGCAAGACCCTCTTTCAATAATAATAATAATACCATCATCATCATCATCATCATCAATCTGTCATGTGTCTTAAAATTCTTTCCATAAGAATCTTAGGAAACAGGATTGCTATCCCTTTTGCATAAATGAGGTAACCAAGACTCAAGGCAGGCTAAGTAGCTTTCCAAAGGCCACTCAAGTGTGAGTAGTGGAACTGGGGTTTAAAGCAAGGTCTGTCTTATTCTAAACACTATGCCCTGTCCTCTACACATATTGCTTCACACTCATATATGTATAAATATGTTGCCTTTTTAATTAACCTATTTGTTCATATAAATACTGTAACATTTTTCTCAGCAACTGTATATTTTCCCACAGGATAATTAATCACAAATAAATATCTTTATTTTAAATATTATTTGAGGATTTTTGAAAGTTACTGAAAGATTTAGAAAATACCACTAACTAGTTTGTTCTTGTTATAGAGTGATGACAGTAGCAAATCAAAATGTGTCTCCAAAAGCAAAGTGTGCTTCAAATTCAGAATCAGGTAATAAATATGAAACTAATTATTTTCTGTAGTAATTGTAATACTTCTGTTAAAATACATGGTTCTGTATTTATTTTTGCTACCTGCAACATGCATTATTAACAAAGTTAGTAGCCCAGTGAACCGAGTACTTTTTAGTTTGGTTGTATTTAAGAAATGAAGATATGTGGGATCAGAAAGTGGGTCTTAACTATCCCCACAGCATCAATCATTTATTCATTTAATAAACATTTAATGAATATGAACTCCATACTAGACATTGTTATGTATACTAGTGGAAGTGATGCACTTTTCCTTCCCTTGTAGATTTCAGTTGTAGGAGAGAACAATAAGTAAACATATATTGTAGTTATGCATAATGATTGAAAAATAAAGGAATCACCAAAGTGTCTTGCATTATTAACCCTTATGTAGTTTACAATTAGGATAAATTTAGCAAGACATTTACATCCTAATTAACCTCTGCTGTATCTCAGATTTTTCTGTGTTTCCTGCATCAAGTTTTATAGCATCCATTTGAGAGTAAACTTGAAGAATTTCTGATTTTGCTGTTGATGGTTGTAAATGTTTGTATGAATATATATTTGCATAATCTTCATTTTAAGAAGTTATCTTAATGAGCATTTACTAAATGCCACACATTAAGTTAGGAACTGTATGTATAAAACAATTAATATACTTTCTGTTCTAAGCAAAATTAGTCTAGTGATGAAAACTAATCTTGTAAAAGCACAAAATCCTTGGAAGGAGCAATACCTTCTACCCCGGAGGGTTAGCATTGGAAGAAGGGTTTGTTTTACATATCAAAGAATAAGGGAATGTGTGAATAACAGATGAGCACTAATTAAAAAGAAAGTGGTAAGTGTACCAAAAACAACCATGATTTTACCTAGGTTTTGCCCAATAAAAAGTGTCGCTTTAGCTGTGGAAAATATTTACAAAGCTTCATGGTAGGGCAGAATAGGGATTCTTGAATTCTGTATGTTTTTGTATCTTTACTTTTATATGGTAACTTAAAATTTAAAATTAAATAAGTCACTTCTGACTCTAGAGATTTTTTTACACATTTCTTTAAAAAATTTTTTTATTAACATTTGTGGATACGTAGATGGTATATATGTTTATGGCTTACATGAGATATTTTAATACAGGTATTTGATGCATAATAATCGTATCAGGGTAAGTAGGGTATGCATGCCCTCAAGCATTTATCCTTTGAGTTACAAATAATACAGTTATACTCTTAGTTATTTTTAAATGTATAATTAAATTATTTTTGACTACAGTCACCCTGTTGTGCTAGCAAATACTAGGTCTTATTCATTCTTTCTAACTATTTTTTTTGTACCCGTTAACTATCCCCACCTTCCCTACAAACCACTCACCCTCCCCAACTATCCTTCCCAGCCTCTGGTAACCATCCTTCTATTCTCTGTCTCCATGAGTTCAATTGTTTTGATTTTAGATCCCACAAATATGTGAGAATAAGCGATGTTTGTCCTTCTGTGCCTGGTTTATTTCACTTATCATAATGACCTTCAGTTTCAGTCATGTTATTGTAAATGACAAGATCTCATTCTTTTTTATGGCTGAATAGTACTCCATTGTGTTTATGTACCACATTTTCTTTATCCATTCATCTGTTGATGGACACTTAGGTTGCTTCCAAATCTTGGCTGTTGTGAATAGTGCTGAAACAAATGTGGGAGTGCAGATACCTCTTTGATATACTGATTTCCTTTCGTTTGCATATATACTCAGCAGTAGGATCGCTGGATCATATGATATCTCTGCATATATACTCAGCAGTAGGATCGCTGGATCATATGATATCTCTATTTTTATGTTTTCGAGGAACCTCCCAACAGTTATCCATAGTGGTTATATTAATTTACATTCCTACTAACAGTATACAAGGGTTCCCTTTTCTCTGCATCCTCACCAGCATCTGTTATTGGCTGACTTTTGGATGAAAGCCATTTTAACTGGGGTAAGATGATATGATATTGTAGTTTTGATTTGCATTTCTCTGATGATCAATGATGTTGAGCACCTTTTCATATACCTGTTTGCCACTTGTATGTCTTCTTTTGAGAAATATCTGTTTAGGTCTTTTGCTCATTTTTAATTGGATTATTAGATTTTTGTTTTTCCTATAGAGTTGTGTGAGCTCCTTATATATTCTGGTTATTAATCCCTAATTAGGTGAAGTAGTTTGCAAGTATTTTCCCCCATTCTATGGGTTGTCTTTTCACTTTATTGATTGTTTCCTTTGCTGTGCAGAAGCATTTTAATTTGATGTAATCTCATTTGTCATTTTGCTTTGGTTGTCTGTGTTTGCGGGGTATTACTCAAGATATCATTGCCCAGCCCAATGTCCTAGAGACTTTCCCCAATGTTTTTTTTTTGTAGTAGTTTCATAGTTTGAGGTCTTAAAGTTTTTAATCCATTTTAATTTGATTTTTCATATGGCAACAGACAAGGGTCTAGTTTCATTCTTTTCCATGTAGCTATCCAGTTTTCCAAGCACCTTATTAAAGAAACTGGCCCTTCCCCAAAGAATGTCCTTGGCACCTTTGTAAAAAAATGAGTTCAGTGTAGATGTACAGATTTATCTATGGGTTCCCTTTTCTGATTCCTTGGTCTACGTGTCTGTTTTTTATGTCAGTACCATGCTGTTTGGGTTACTGTAGTGCCATAATATAATTTAAAGTCAAGTAATGTGATTTCTCAGTTTTGTTATTTTTGCTCAGGATAGCTTT
>NW_012109585.1:6569755-6571340 GCF_000951045.1 Mandrillus leucophaeus
GAACTCCTGACTTCGTGATCCGCCCACCTCATCCTCCCAAAGTGCTGGGATTACAGGCGTGAGCCACCCGCCCAGCCCAAGGTTTTGGATTGCTTCATGGTTCAGTCACACTAGATTGCGTATGTCTACTGGATGTAGTTGCTCATAGTAGATACTAATGATACTTCGAATGTCTGCGGTATCAGTTGTAATGTCTCCCTTTTAATCTCTGACTTTGTTTAATTGGGTTTTCTCTCTTGTTTCTTAGTCTGGCTACAGGTTTGTCAGTTTTTTTTTACAAGAAACCAATTTTTTGTTTCATTTCTTTTTTGTATTGTTTTCAAATTCATTTGTTTCTGCTCTGATCTTTTTTATTTCTCCTACTAATTTTGGGTTTGTTTGCTCTTTTTTAGTTCTTTAAGATGCATTGTTAGCTTGTTTATTTGATGTTTTTATTATTTTTGATATAAGCATTTGTAACTGTAAATTTCCCTGTTAGTACTGCTTTCACTGTATGCTGTAGGTTTTGGTATGTTATATTTCCATTATGATTTGTTTCAAGAATATTTTCAGTTTCCATCTTAATTCTTCATTGACTCAGTAGTCATTCAGGAGCATATTGTTTAATTTTCATGTGTTTATTAGTTTATAAAATTCCTCATTATTTTTTATCTTTTATTTTAGATTCAGGTGTACACATATCTCATTTGTTACATAGATAAATTGTGTGTCGCGGTGGTTTGGTGAGCAGATTATTTCATCATCTATGTAATAAGCATAGTACCTGATAGGTATTTTTTCAATAGTCACCCTCCTCTCACCCTCAAGTAGGCCCCAGTGTCTGTTGTTCCTTATTTCTGTCCATATATACCCAGTGTTTAGGTCCCACTTATAAGTGAGACTGTGCGGTGTCTGGTTTTCTGTTCCTGCATTAGTTTGCTTAGGATAATGGCCTCCAGATGTATCTGTGTTGCTGCTGAGGATATATTCTTTTGTGTGGCTGCATAGCATTCCATGGTATATATGTACCACATTTTTTTCTCCAGTCTACCATTGATGAACATTTAGGTTGATTCCATGTCGTTGCTATTGTGAATAGTGCTATGATAAATATATGCTTGTATGTGTCTTTATGGTAGAATAAGTTATATTCCTTTGGGTAAATACCCAATAATGGAATTTCTGGGTCAAATGGTAGTTCTGTTTTTAGCTGTTTGAGGAATTACCCACACTGCTTTCCACAATGTTTGAAATAATTTACACTCCCATTAACAGTATATAAGCATTCTGTTTTCTCTGCAACTTTGTCAGTATCTGTTGTATTTTTTTTTTTTACTTTTTAATAATAGTCATTCTGATTTTTGCACATTGATTTTGTATCCTGAGACTTTGCTGAAGTTGCTTATCAGCTTAAGGAGATTTTGGGCTGAGACTATGGGGTTTTCCAAATATACAATCATGTCATCTGCAAACAGGGACAATTTGACTTCTTTTCCTAACTGAATACTCTTTATTTCTTTCTCTTGCCTGATTGCCCTAGCCAGAACTTCCAACACTATGTTGAATAGGAGTGGTGAGAGAGGGCATCCCTGTCTTGTGCCAGTTT
>NW_012109585.1:6574780-6576331 GCF_000951045.1 Mandrillus leucophaeus
ATTTTAATTTGATTTTTCATATGGCAACAGACAAGGGTCTAGTTTCATTCTTTTCCATGTAGCTATCCAGTTTTCCAAGCACCTTATTAAAGAAACTGGCCCTTCCCCAAAGAATGTCCTTGGCACCTTTGTAAAAAAATGAGTTCAGTGTAGATGTACAGATTTATCTATGGGTTCCCTTTTCTGATTCCTTGGTCTATGTGTCTGTTTTTTATGTCAGTACCATGCTGTTTGGGTTACTGTAGTGCCATAATATAATTTAAAGTCAAGTAATGTGATTTCTCAGTTTTGTTATTTTTGCTCAGGATAGCTTTGACTATTCTGGGTCTTTTGTGTTCCATATAAATTTTAGTACTTTGTTTTATTTGTGGGAAGAATTTCATTGGTATTTTGATAGGGATTGCATTAAACCTACAGATTGCTTTGGGTTGTGTGGCCATATTAACAATATTGATTCTTTCAGTCCATGAACATGGAATATCTTTCCAATTTTTTGCTGTCTTCTTCAATTTCTTGTGTCAGTGTTTCATAGTTTTCATTGTAGAGATCTTTCAGATTTTTGGTTAAGCCCTAGATATTTTAGTTTATTTGTTGCTCTTGTAAATGGTATTACTTTCTTGATTTCTTTTTCGGATTGTTCACAGTTGGCATATGAAAATGCCACTGATTTTTGTATGTTGATTTTGTGTCAGTAACTTTCCTAATTTATTTATCAATTCTACTAGTTTTTTGATGGAATCTTTAGTTTTTCTTTTAATTATAAGATCATGTCATCTGCAAACAAAGATAATTTGACTTCTTCCTTTACAATTTGGATGCCCTTTATTTCTTTCTCTTGTCTGACTGCTCTAGCTAAGACTTCCGATACTATGTTGAATAATAATGGTGAAAGTGAGCATCGTGTCTTGTTCCAGATTTACGAAGAAAGGCTTTCAGTTTTTCCCCATTTCGTATGATACTAGCTGTAGGTCTGTCATATATTGGCTTTTATTACATTGCGGTATGTTCCTTCTGTACCTAGTGTTTTGAGAATTTTTATCATGAAGGGATGTTGAATTTTATCACGATTTTCTAGCATAATTTAAATGATCATACGGTTTTTTCCTTTATTCTGTTGATATGATGTATCATATTGATTGATTTGCATATGTTGAATCATCCTTGCATCCTTGGGGTAAATCCCACTTGGTCTTGAAGAATGATCTGTTTAATAAGTTGTTGAATTCAGTTTGATATTATTTTGTTGAGGATTTTTACATCAATATTCATCAGAGACATTGGCCTATAGTTTTCTTTTCTGGATATATCTTTGTCTGGTTTTCGTATCAGGGTAATACTGATTGCATTGAATGAGTTTGGCAGTACTCCCTCATCCTCTATTTTTTGGAACAGTTTGAGTAGGATTGGTATTAGGTCTTCTTTAAATATTTGGTAGAGTTCAACAGTGAAGCCACTAGGTCCTGGACTTTTCTTTACCAGGAGACTCTATTATAGCTTCAATCTTGTTACTTTTATTGTCCTGTTCAGGTTTTGGATTTATTTTATTTATTT
>NW_012109585.1:6580261-6591432 GCF_000951045.1 Mandrillus leucophaeus
TGAGTTTGTGTCCTTTGTAGGGACATGGATGCAGCTGGAAACCATCATTCTCAGCAAACTATCACAAGAATAGAAAACCAAACACCACATATTCTCACTCATAGGTGGGAGTTGAACAATGAGATCACTTGGACACAGGAAGGGGAACATCACACATGGGGGCCTATTGTGGGGAGGGGGGAGGGATAGCATTAGGAGATATACCTAATGTAAATGACGAGTTGATGAGTGCAGCACACCAACATGGCACATGTATACACATGTAACAAACTTGCACGTTGTGCACATGTACCCTAGAACTTAAAGTATAATAAAAGTAATAATAATAGTCATTCTGACTTGTATGAGATGGTATCATTGTGGTTTTGATTTGCATTTCTCTAATGATAGTGATGTTGAGCATTTTTGCATGTTTATCTGTTGTGTGTATGTCTTCTTTTGAAGAGTGTCTGTTCATGTCCTTTGCCCACTTTTTAATGGACTGATTTTTGCTTATAAATTTCTTTAAATTCCTTGCAGATTCTGATATTAGACCTTTGTCAGATGCATAGTTAGCAAATATTTTCTCCCATTCTATAGATTGTTTATTCTGTTGATAGTTTCTTTTGCTGTGCAGAAGCTCTTTAGGTTAATTAGGTCCCATTTGTCATTTTTGCTCTTGTTGCAGTTTCTTTTGGCATCATTGTTATGAAGTCATTGCTGTGTTCTTTGTCCAGAGTGGTATTTCCTAGGTTATTTTCCAGGGTTTTGATAGTTTTGACTCTTAGATATAAGTCTTTAATCCATCTTGAGTTAATTTTTGTTTAAGGTGTAAGGAAGGGGTCTCCAGTTTCAGTCTTCTGCATATGGCTGGCCAGTTATCCCAGCACCATTTATTGAATAGGGGGTCCTTTCCCCATTGCTTGTTTTGGTAGATTTGTCAAAGATCTGGTTATGTCTCATCTCTCTGTTTTGTTTCTCTATTGGTCTGTGTGTTTATCCATTTCTTCTAGGTTTTCTAGCTTGTGTGCATAGAGGTGTTTATAATAGTTTCTGAGGGTTTTTTGTATTTCTGTGGGGTCAGTGGTAATGTCTCCTTTGTTATTTCTAATAGTGTTTATCGGCTCTTCTCTTTGTTTTCTTTATTAATCTAGCTAGTGGTCTATCAGATTAATTCTTTTAGAGAAGTAGCCCCTGATTCATTGATCTTTTGTATGGTTTTTTTCATCTTAGTTTCCTTTAGTCTGATTTTGGTTATTTATTGTCTTCTGTTAGCTTTGGGTTTTTCTCTTGTTTTTTGAGTTCCCCTAGTTGTGATATTGGTTATTAATTTGAGATATTTCTGACTTTTTGATGTGAGCATTTAGTGCTATAAACTTCCCTCTTACATTGCTTTGGCTGTGTCCCAGAGAGTCTGGTATGTTGTATCTTTTTCCTCATTAGTTTCAAAAAAGTTATTGATTTGTGCCTTAATTTCATTATTTACCCAGAAGTCATTCAGGAGCAGGTTTTTAAAATTTCCATTTAATTGTATGTTTTTGTTTTCACTTTTTTAAAAATTATACTTCAAGTTCTGGGATACATGTACAGAACATGCAGGTTTGTTACATAGGTATACACATGGTGGTTTGCTGCACATATCAACCCTTCATCTACATTAGGTATTTCTCCTAATGCTATTCCTCCCCTAGCCCCCCACCCCCGACAGGCCCCAGTGTGTGATGTTCCCCTCCCTGTATCCATGTGTTCTCATTGTTCACCTCCTACTTATGAGCAAGAACATGCGGTGTTTGGTTTTCTGTTCCTGTGTTAGTTTGCTGAGAATGATGGTTTCCAGCTTCATCTATGTCCCTGCAAAGGACATGAACTCGTCCTTTTTTATGGCTGCATAGTATTCCATAGTGTATATGTGCCACATTTTCTTAATCCAGTCTATCATTGATGGGCATTTGGGTTGGTTCCGAGTTGGTTCACAAGAGCTTCACAGCTATTGTGAACAGTGCTGCAATAAACATACATGTGCATGTGTCTTTATAGTAGAATGATTTATAATCCTTTGGGTATATACCCAGTAATGGTATTGCTGGGTGAAATGGCAGTTCTGATTCTAGATCCTTGAGGAATTGCCACACTGTCTTTAATGCTTTTACACTATTGGTGGGAGTATAAATTAGTTAAATAGTTGTATTTTTTTGAGCAATTTTCTTAGCAGTTATTTCTATTTTTATTGCCCTGTGGTCTGAGAGAGTGGTTGGTATGATTTCATTTTTTTTGAAATTTGCTGAAGATTCTTTTGTACCTGACTTTGTGATCAGTATTTGCCATGTGCATATAAGGAGAACGTATATTCTGTTTTTCTGGGGTGGAGAGTTCTGTAGATGTCTATTAGGTCCATTTGGTCAAGTGTTGTATTAAGGTTCTGAATATCTTTGTTAGTTTTCTGCCTTGACAATCTGTCTGATACTGTCAGTAGGTGTTTAAATGTCCCATTATTATTCTGTGGTTTTCTAAATTTCTTCATAGGTCTCTAAGAACTTGATTTATGAATCTGAGTGCTCCTGTGTTAGGTGCATATATATTTAGGAAAGATAGGTCTTCTTGTTTAATGGAGCCCTCTAATGCCCTTCTTTCATTATGTAATACACTTCTTTGTCTTTTTTAAATCTTGGTTAAAGTCTGTTTTGTCTAAAATTATAATAGCAGCATCTGCTTTTTTTCAGTTTTTGTTTGTTTTTTAATTGGCTTGATAGATTTTTCTTCATCCCTTTACTTTGAGTGTGTGAGTGTCATTGTATGTGAGATGGATCTCTTGAAGACAGCATACTGTTGGGTTTTATTTCTTTATCTAACTTGCCACTCTGTGCCTTTTAATTGGGAGTATTTAGCTCGTTTACATTCAAGGTTAGTATTGATATGTGTGGATTTGGTCCTTTCATCATGTTGTTAGCTGCTTATTATGCATACTTGTTTGTGTGGTTGCTTTATAGTGTCACTTGTCTATGTATTTAAGTGTGTTTTTTGTAGTGGCTGATAATGGTCTTTCTTTTCTATATTTAGCACTCCCTTCAGGACCTGTTGTAAGGCAGGTCTTGTGTTAACAAATTCCCTTAGCATTTGTTTGTCTGAAAAGGATCTTATTTCTCCTTTGCTTATGAAGCTTGGTTTGGCTGGATATGAAATTCTTGGTTGAAAATTCTTTTCTTTCATAATGCTGAATATAGGCCCCCATTGTCTTCTGGCTTATAGGGTTTCTGCTGATAGGTCTGCTGTTAGCCTAATGGACTTCCTTTGTAGGTGACCTGCCCCTTCACTCTAGCTGACTTTAACATTTTTCTTTCATTTTGACCTTGGAGAATCTGACGACTGTGTGTCTTGAGGATGGCCTTCTTATGTAGTATTTTGCAGAGGTTCTCTGCATTTCCTGAATTTGAATGTTGGCCTCTCTAGCGAGGTTGGGGAAATTTTCATGGATGATATCTTGAAATGTTTTCCAAGTTACTTGGTTTCTTTCCTTCTCTTTTAGGCATACTAACGACTCGTAGATTAGGCCTCTTTACATAATCACATATTTTTTGGAGGTTTTGTTCATTCTTTTTCATTGTTTCTTTATTTTTATCTGAGTTCTTTTGTACAGCCAGGCTTCAACTTCTGAGATTCTTTCCTCAGCATGGTCAATTCTACTCTTAATACTTGGCAATTGCATTATGAAATTCTCATAGTGTATTTTTTAGCTCTGTTGCATCAGTTCAGTTCTTTCTTATTATGGCCATTTTGTCTATCGGCTCCTGTATCATTTTATTGTAATCCTTAGATTCCTTGGATTGGGTTTCGACTTTCTCCTGTATGTGGATTATCCTTGTTCCTATCCATATTCTGATTCTTATTTCTGTCATTTCAGCCATCTCAGCATGGTTAACAGCCGTTGCTGAGAAACTCGTGGGGTTGTTGGGATGTAAGAAGACACTCTGGCTTTTTGAATTGCCAGAGTTTTTGCACTGGTTCTTTCCCATCTTTGTGGGCTGATGTTTCTTCAGACTTTGAAGTTGCTATCTGTATTATTCATTCTTGCATTGCTATAAAGAAATATCTGAGACTGGGTTTTTATAAAGAAAAGAGGCTTAATTGGCTCATGGTTCTGCAGGCTGTACAGGAAGCATGATGCTGGCATCTTCCCGGTTTCTGGGGAGGCCACAGGAAACTTCTTTTTTTTTTTTTTTAAATTGAGACAGATCTCAATCTGTCACTCAGGCCGGAGTGCAGTGGCACCATCTTGGCTTATCACAACCTCCACCTCCCAGGCTCAAGTGATCCTCCCATTTCAGCCTCCTAAGTAGCTGGGACCACAGGTGTGCACCACCATACCCAGCTAATTTTTTTGTATTTTGGTAGAGACAGGGTTTCACCGTGTTGCCCAGACTGGTCTCGAACTCCTGAGCTCAGGTGATCCACTCACCTCAGCCTCCCAAAGTTCTAGGATTGCAGGCATGAGCCACTGTGCCCAGCCATCTCAGGAAACTTACAATCATGGCAGAAGGCAAAGAGGGAGCTGGCACTTCACATGGCTGGAGCAGGATAAGAGAGAGAGAGAGAGGGAGGAGGTGCTATATACTTTTAAAGGACCAGATCTCATAAGAACTCACTATCATGATAACAGCACCAAGAGGATGGTACTAAAGCACTCTTGAGAAACCACCCCCATGATCTAATCACCTTTCACCAGGCCCTACCTCCAACATTGGGGATCACAGTTAGACATGAGATTTGGTCAGGGACAGAAATCCAAATCATATCACTGCCCTTTGGATTTTTTTTTTTTTTTTCGTTTGCCCTGTTTGATATCCTTGGGGGTTTTCTTGTTGTATAAGGTGGGTTCAGTCAACTGGCTTTGTTTCTGGAAGATTTTGTGGGGGGTCAAGGCTCAGCTGAGGACCTCTGGATTGTGTGCTCCAATTCTGTGGGGCCTGTTTCAGGCCTCTGGCTTTGTTCTCTGGCCCCTTGAGGTAAGAAACCTGCTCACCAAGGGCCAAGGTATTCCTAGACTGCTGGTCACAGCACTCTGATGAGTGGTGCCAGCCAAAGTGCTTCACAGGGCAATAGCAGTGGGATTTGTACATGCCAGCAGCAGTGGCAGTGCAGCAGGGTGCATACTCATTGATTATGGCAGGGTGCTGGCAATTGTAGGGGTACCAGTGTCCATGCAGGTATTCACAGTGGTGGGGATGGCAGCATGGCACAGGGGGGAACATTTCCCACTGGGGCTGTGTGCACATTCACGCTGGTGGTGATGTTAGGACGAGGTGGGTGCTGGCAGGTGTGGGACTCTGTGTGCCATCTGTATAGGCATCCATGCAGGCAGCAGTGGGCGCTCAGGGTAGGGGTGGGTCTGCTGGTCTCCCTATATAGTTTTGTGCCAGTGACAGTGTCAGCACAGGGACAGAGCATTGGCAGGAGTGGGACTGACACCATCTGTGCATGCATTCATGTGAGTGACAGTGGCCTTGCAGGGCGTGGAGTAGGTCTGCTTGTCACCACGTGCAGTTTCACACCAATGGTAGTGTCAGCACAAGGACAGGGCACTGGCAGGCATAGGGCTAGCAGTCGTTGTGCCTGCAAATGCTTCAACAGCAATGAAAGCATGGTAGGTGAGTGGGTGGGGTGCACAGCAAGGTCCACCCATGCACACACATGCCAGCAAAGCGATCTAGGTGTTGGCCATGGGCAAACTTGTGCAGGCAAAGCAGCATGAGGGAGGCTGCAGCAGGGGGAGGGCATGGGCGGGCTGGTGTACATCCACGGTGTCTGCTCTCCTGGAACTCTGTACCAGTCAGGAGCAGTCTGCCAGCACAGGAGCTATGCTGCTCCTTCCCCAGGAGGCACCCCATCTGGGCATCTGAGGCTACATTCAAGCAAGTGCCGCCAGGCTGGATACCCGGGATAGGCAAGCCAACCAAGAGGTGCACAGGTAGACCAGTCTGGTCTCATGGGCAAGACTACCCTGTGCTGTTCAGGTCCAACAGTTCCCTTAGGGCTAAAGTCTCCTAAAGGAGTGAGGCAAACCTTGGGGGATGGGCGTCCCTGGCTGTGCTCTGCTACACATGGCTCCAACACCAAACTCTCTGGGATCTGCACCAGCTGGAGTTCTGCCCCTACAAAACAAGTGTCTGTGGGGGTCATGAGGTCTCCTCCTGCCGGGATTCCAGAGGCCCCTGGCGAGGGTGGGTTGCTACTTGCCTGCTCAACTCACCCCTTCCCCAGGAGTCACTGGGGGCCAGGAATGAGTCCCAGTGTGCAGTAGCCCTGTGCAGGTTTCCCAGCTTCTTTTTCCTTTAGGCTAGCATCTATGTCTTCCTTCCATTCACTCTCAATGCCTTCCCTCTGAAGATCTGCTAGGAATGCACCAGTCTTCCCAACGTCCCATTCCCTCAGTGACAGATGTTCCTGCTGGCTGTGTCTAGTCAGCCATCTTACCTCCCTCTTCCCTCTTGTTATCGACTTGCAGTTTTATTTCATTGTGGTCAGAGAAGATGTTTGATATTATTTTAGTTTTTTGGAATGTTTTAAGACTTGTTTTGTGACCTAACATATGACCTTGAGAATGATCCATGTGGTATGGAGAAAAATGTATATTCTGAACCCATTGGATATAATTTTCTGTAAATATCTATAAGGTTTATTTGTTCTAAATAATTGAAGACAAATGAATAAGTGAAGATTAAGTCCAGTGTTTCTTTGTTGACTTCCTGTCTGGAAGATCTGTCCAATGCTGAAAGTGGAGTGTTGAAATCTCCAGCAATTTTTGTATTAGGGCCTATTTTTCTCTTTAACTCTAATGATGTTTGCTTTATGTATCTGGATGACCCAGTGTTAGGTGCATATATATTTCAAATTATTACATCTTCTTGCTGAATTGACCCCTTTATCATTATATGTAACCTTTTTTGTCTTGAAATCTATTTTGTCTGATATAAGTATAGCTACTCCTGCTCTTTGTTGACTTCCATTGGCATGGATTGTTTCTTTGCATCCCTTTATTTACAGTCTATGTGTGTCTTTATAGGTGAAGTGTGTTTCTTGCAGGCAACAGATCACTGGGCCTTGTATTTTTTTTTTTTTTTTTTAATCCATTCAGCAACTCTGGGTCTTTTGCTTGGACAGTGTAGCCCATTTACATTCAGTGTTACTACTGATAAATAGAGACTTACTCCTGACATTTTGGTATTTCTGGCTGTTTTGTGGCCTTCCTTCTTTCCTTTTTGTGTTCTATTAATGAAGGTGATTTACTCTGGTGGTATAGTTTAATTTCTTTTTATTTTTTGTGTATCTGTTGTATGTTTTTTGATTTGAGGTTACCATGAGGCTTGCAAATACTATCTTATAATCCATTATTTTAAGCTGGTGACAACGTTGTTTGCATAAACAAACAAGTGAAAAGAAAACTAATAAAACTCTACATCTTAGCTTCATCTCCCCACTTTTTAACTTTTTGTTGTTTTTATTTATATCTTATTGCATTATGTCTTGAAAAGTTATTTTAGTTATTATTTTTGGCTAGTACATCATTTAGTCTTTCTAATTGAGCTAAGAGTAGAGGTCTGTTCCAAGATGGCTGAACAGGAACAGCCTTGGTCTGCAGCTCCCAGCGTGATCGACACAGAAGATGGGTGATTTCTGCATTTCCAACTGATGTGACTGGTTCATCTCACTGGGACTGGTTAGACAGTGGGTGCAGCCCATGGAAGGCAAGCTGAAGCAGGGCGGGGCATTGACTCACCTGGGAGGGACAAAGGGTCAGGGGATTTCCCTTTCCTAGCTAAGGGAAGCCATGACAGACTGTACCTAGAAAAATGGGACACTCCTGCCCAAATACTGTGCTTTTCCCACTGTCTTAGTAACCAGCAGACCAGGAGATTCTTTCCCATGCCTCGCTCAGGGGGGTCCCATGCCCATGTAGTTTTGCTCACTGCTAGTGCAGCAGCCTGAGATTGACTTGTGAGGCTGCAGTCTGGCATGGGGAGGGGCTTCTGCCATTGCTGAGGCTTGAGTTGGTAAACAAAGCCGGGAAGCTCAAACTAGGCAGAGCCCACTGCAGCTCAGCAAGGCCTACTGCCTCTATAGACTCCACCTCTGTGGGCAGGGCATAGCTGAACAAAAGGCAGCAGAAACTTCTGCAGACTTAAACGTCCCTGTCTGACAGCTCTGAAGAGAGCAGTGTTTCTCCCAGCACAGCATTTGAGCTCTGAGAATGGACAGACTGCCTCATCAAGAGGGTCCCTGACTAACTGGGAGACGCCTCCCAGTAGGGGCCAACAGACACCTCATATAGGCGGCTGCCTCTCTGGGATGAAGCTTCCAGAGGAAGGATCAGGCAGCAATATTTGTTGTTCTGCAATATTTGCTGTTCTGCAGCCTCTGCTGGTGATACCTGGGCAAACAAGGTCTGAAGTGGACCTCCAGCAAACTCCAACAGACCTGCAGCTCAGGGACCTGACTGTTAGAAGGAAAACTAACAAATGGAAAGGAATAGCATCAACATCAACAAAAAGGACATCCATGCCAACACCCCATCTGTAGGGCACCAATATCAAAGACCAAAGGTGGATAAAACCACAAAGATAGGAGGAAACCAGAGCAGAAAACCTGAAAATTCTAAAAACCAGAGCACTTCTTCTCCTCCAGAGGGTTGCAGCTCCTCGCCAGCAATGGAGCCAAGCTGGACAGAGAATGACTTTGATGAGTTGACAGAAGTAGGCTTCAGAGGGTTGGTAATAACAGAGTTCTCTGAGCTTAAGGAGCATGTTCTAACCCATTGCAAGGAAGCTAAAAACCTTGAAAAAAGGTTAGATGAATGGCTAACTAGAATAAACAGTGTAGAGAAGACCTTAAATGACCTGATGGAGCTGAAAACCACGGCACGAAAACTTCGTGATGCATGCACAAGCTTCAATAGCCAATTTGATCAAGTGGAAGAAAGGATATCAGTGATTGAAGATCAAATTAATGAAATAAAGTGAGAAGACAAGATTAGAGGAAAAGGAATGAACAAAGCCTCCAATAAATATGGGACTATGTGAAAAGACCAAATCTACGTTTGATTGGTGTACCTGAAAGTGATGTGGAGAATGGAACCAAGTAGGAAAACACTCTTCATGGTATTATCCAGGAGAATTTCCCCAAACTAGCAAGGCAGGCCAACATTCAAATTCAGGAAATACAGAGATCACCACAATGATACTCCTCAAGGAGAGCAACCCAAAGACACATAATTGTCAGATTCACCAAGGTTGAAACTAAGGAAAAAAGGTTAAGGGCAGCCAGAGAGAAAGCTCGGGTTACACACAAAGGGAAGCCCATCAGACTAACAGTGGATCTCTTGGCAGAAACCCTACAAGCCAGAAGAGAGTGAGGGCTAATATTCAACATTCTTAAAGAAAAGAATTTTCAACCCAGAATTTCATATCCAGTCAAACTAAGCCTCATAAGTGAAGGGGAAATAAAATCCTTTCCAGACAAGCAAATGCTGAGAGAGTTTTGTCACCACCAGGCCTGCTTTACAAGAGCACCTGAAGGAAGCACTAAACATGGAAAGGAACAACCGGTACCAGCCACTGCAAAAACACGCCAAATAGTAAAGACCACTGATGCAAGGAAGAAACTGCATGAATTAACGGGCACAATAACCAGCTAATATCATAATGACAGGATCAAATTCACATATAAAATATTAACCTTAAATGTAAATGGGCTAAGTGCCCCAATTAAAAGACACAGACTGGCAAATTGGATAAAGAGTCAAGACCTATCAGTGTGCTGTATTCAGGAGACCCATCTCACATGTAGAGACACACATAGGCTCAAAATAAAGGGATGGAGGAAGACCTACCAAGCAAATGGAAAGCAAGAAAAAGCAAGGGTTACAAGCCTAGTCTCTGATAAAACAGACTTCAAACCATCAAAGATCAAAAGAGACAAAGAAGGGCATTACATAATGGTAAAGGGATCAATTCAACAAGAAGAGCTAACTATCTAAATATGTATGCATCCAATACAGGAACACCCAGATTCATAAAGCAAGTCATTAGAGACCTACAAAGCGACTTAGACTCCCACAAAATAATAGTGGGAGAGTTTAACACCCCACTGTCAATATTAGATCAATGAGACAGAAGGTTAACAAGGATATCCAGGACTTGAACTCAGCTCTGCACCAAGCAGACCTAATAGACATCTACAGAACTCTCCACTACAGATCAACAGAATATACATTCTTCTCAGCACCACATTGCACTTCTTCTAAAATTGACCACATAATTGGAAGTAAAGCAGTCCTCAGCAAATGTAAAAGAACAGAAATCACACAAATGGTCTCTCACACCACAGTGCAATCAAATTAGAACTTAGGATTAAGAAACTCACTCAAAACCATACAACTACATGGAAACTGAACAACCTGCTCCTAAATGACTACTGGGTAAATAACGAAATGAAGGCAGAAATAAAGATGTCCTTTGAAACTAATGAGAACAAAGATACAACGTACCAGAATCTCTGGGACACAGCTAAAGCAGTATGTAGAGGGCAATTTATAGTACTAAATGCCCACAAAAGGAAGGAGGAAAGATCCAAAATTGACACCCTAACATCATAGTTTAAAGAACTAGAGAAGCAAGAGCAAGCAAATTCAAAAGCTAGCAGAAGGCAAGAAATAACTAAGATCAGAGCAGAACTGAAGGAGATAGAGATACAAAAACCTTTCAAAAATCAGTGAATCCAGGAGCTGCTTTTTGAAAAGATCAACAAAATTGATAGACTGCTAGCAAGACTAATAAAGTAGAAAAGAGAGAAGAATCAAATAGATGCAATAAAAAATGATAAAGGGGATATCATTACCAATTCCACAGAAATACAAACTACCATCAGAGAATACTATAAACACCTCTATGCAAATAAACTAGAAGATCTAGATGAAATGGATAAATTCCTGGACACATACACCCTCCCAAGACTAAACCAGGAAGAAGTTGAATCTCTGAATAGACTAATAACAGGCTCTGAAATTGAGGCAATAATTAATAGCCTACCAACCAAAAAATGTCCAGGACGAGAGAGATTCACAGCCAAATTCTACCAGAGGTACAAAGAGGAGCTGGTACCATTCCTTCTGAAACTATTCCAATCAATAGAAAAAGAGGGAA
>NW_012109585.1:6591482-6595406 GCF_000951045.1 Mandrillus leucophaeus
CAGAGCAGAACTGAAGGAGATAGAGATACAAAAACCTTTCAAAAATCAGTGAATCCAGGAGCTGCTTTTTGAAAAGATCAACAAAATTGATAGACTGCTAGCAAGACTAATAAAGTAGAAAAGAGAGAAGAATCAAATAGATGCAATAAAAAATGATAAAGGGGATATCATTACCAATTCCACAGAAATACAAACTACCATCAGAGAATACTATAAACACCTCTATGCAAATAAACTAGAAGATCTAGATGAAATGGATAAATTCCTGGACACATACACCCTCCCAAGACTAAACCAGGAAGTAGTTGAATCTCTGAATAGACTAATAACAGGCTCTGAAATTGAGGCAATAATTAATAGCCTACCAACCAAAAAATGTCCAGGACGAGAGAGATTCACAGCCAAATTCTACCAGAGGTACAAAGAGGAGCTGGTACCATTCCTTCTGAAACTATTCCAATCAATAGAAAAAGAGGGAATCCTCCCTCACTCATTTTATGAGGCCAGCATCATCCTGATACCAAAGCCTGGCAGAGACACAACGAAAAAAGATTTGTAGACCAATATCCCTGATGAACATCGATATGAAAATCCTTAGTAAAATACTGACAAACCAAATCCAGCAGCACATCAAAAAGCTTATTCACCATGATCAAGTTGGCTTCATCCCTGGACTGTAAGCCTGGTTCAACATATGCAAATCAATAAACGTAATCTATCACCTAAACAGAACCAATGACAAAAACTATATGATTATCTCAATAGATGTAGAAGAGGCCTTTGACAAAATTCAACAACCCTTCGTGCAAAAAACTCTTAATAAACTAGGTATTCATGGAACGTACCTCAAAATTTATGACAAACCCACAGCCAATATCATACTGAATGGGCAAATTTGGAAGCATTCCCTTTGAAAAGTGGTCCAAGACAAGGATGCCCTCTCTCACCACTCCTATTCAACATAGTGTTGGAAGTTCTGGACAAAGTAACCAGGCAAGAGAAAGAAATAAAGGGTATTCAATTAGGAAAAGAGAAAATCAAATTGTCCTTGTTTGCAGATGCGTGATTGTATATTTAGAAAACCCCATCGTCTCAGCCCAAAATCTCCTTAAGCTGATAAGCAACTTCAGCAAAGTCTCAAGATACAAAATCAATGTGCAAAAATCACAAGCATTCCTATACACCAATAACAGACAAACAGAGAGCCAAATCATGAGTGAACTCCCATTCCCAAATACTACAAAGAGAATAAAACACCTAGGAATCCAACTTACAATGGATGCAAATGACCTCTTCAAGGAGAACTACAAACCACTGCTCAACGAAATAAAAGAAGACACAAACAAATAGAAGAACATTCCATGCTCATGGATAGGAAGAATCAATATCATGAAAATGGCCATACTGCCCAAGGTGATTTATAGATTCAGTGCCATCCCCATCAAGCTACCAATGAGTTTCTTCATAGAATTGGAAAAAACTGAAGTTCATGTGGAACCACAAAAGCCCACATAGCCAAGACAATCCTAAGCAAAACGAACAAAGCTGGAGGCATCATGCTACCTGACTTCAAACTATACTACAAGGCTACAGTAACGAAAACAGTGTGGTACTGGTACCAAAACAGATACATAGACCAATGGAACAGAACAGAGGCCTCAGAAATAACACCACACATCTACAACCATCTGATCTTTGACAAACCTGACAAAAACAAGAAATGGGGAAAGGATTCCCTGTTTAATAAATGGTGCTGGTAAAACTGGCTAGCCATATGTAGAAAGCTGAAACTGTATCCCTTCCTTCCACCTTATACAAAAATTAATTCAAAATGGATTAAAGACTTAAATGTTAGACCTAAAACCATAAAAACCTTAGAAGAAAACCTGGGCAATACCATTCATGACACAGACATGAGCAAAGACTTCATGACTAAGACACCAAAAGCAGTAGCAACAAAATCCAAGATAGACAAATGGGATCTAATTAAACTAAAGAGCTTCTGCACAGCAAAAGAAACTACCATCAGAGTCAGCAGGCAATCTACAGAATGGGAGAAAATGTTTGCAATCTACCCATCTGACAAACGGCTAATATCCAGAATCTATAAGGAACTTAAACAAATTTACAAGAAAAAAAAAAACCCATAAAAAAATGGGCAAAGGATATGAACAGACACTTCCCAAAAGAAGACCTTTATGCAACCAACAGACACATGAAATAATGCTCATCATCACTGGTCATCAGAGAAATGCAAATCAAAACCACAATGAGATACCATCTCACTCCAGTTAGAATGGTGATCATTAAAAAGTCAGGAAACAACAGATGCTGGAGAGGATGTGGAGAAATAGGAATGCTTTTACACTGTTGGTGGGAGTGTAAATTAGTTCAACCATTGTGGAAGACAGTGTGGCAATTCCTCAAGGATCTATTTGACCCAGTGATCCCATTACTGGGTATATACCCAAAGGATTATAAATCATGCTACTATAAAGACACACGCGCACATAAGTTTATTGCAGCACTCTTCACAATAACAAAGACTTGGAACAAGCCCAAATGTTCATCAATGATAGACTGGATTAAGACAATGTGGCACATGTACACCATGGAATACTATGCAGCCATGAAAAAGGATGAGTTCATGTCCTTTGCAGGGAGATGGATGAAGCTGAAAACCATCATTCTCAGCAAACTATCACAAGGAGAGAAAACCAGATACCACATGTTCTCACCCATAGGTGGGAATTGAACAATGAGAATGCATAGACACATGGGGAACATCACAAGGAGAGAAAACCAGATACCACATATTCTCACCCATAGGTGGGAATTGAACAATGAGAACACATGGACACATGGGGAACAACATACACTGGGGCTTGTCAGGGGGTGGGGAGCTGGGGGAGGGATAACATTAGGAGAAATATCTAATGTAAATGATGAGTTAATAGGTGTAGCAAACCAACATGGCACATGTATACCTATGTAACAGACCTGCGTGTTGTGCATATGTACCCTAGAACTTAAAGTATAATAAAAAAATAAAAAATAAAAAAGAGTAGTTAACACACCACAATTACACTGTTATAATACTTTGTGTTTTTCTGTGAACTTATTATTACCTTTGAGTTTTGTACCTTCACATGATTTCTTATTGCTCATTAATGTCCTTTTCTTTGTAAATGAAGTACCCCCTTTAGAATTTCTTATAGAACATGTCTGGCACTCATGAAATCCCTCAGTTTTTGTTTATCTGGGAAGGTCTTTGTTTCTCCTTGGAGATTAAAGGATATTTTTGCCTGATATACTATTGTAGGGTAAAAGTTATTTTCCTTCAGCACTTTAAATATGTCATGCTATTCTCCCCTGGAGTGTAAGTTTTCCACTGAAAAGTCTGCTCCTAGTGACGCTCCATTGTATGTTGTGTTTCTTTTTTCTTACTGCTCTTAAGATCTTTTCTTTATCCTTGAACTTTCAGAGTTTGATTATTAAATGCCTTGAAGTAGTCTTTGGGTTAAATATTCTTGGTGTTCTATAACCTTCTTGTACTTGATATTGATATCTTTCTCTAGATTTGGGAAATTCGGTGTTGTTATCCCTTTGAATAAACTTTCTACCCCTGTCTTTTCCTCTACCTCCTCTTTAAGGCCAATAACCCTTAGATTTGCCCTTTTGAAACTATTTTCTAGATCTTGTAAACATGCTTCATTGTTTCTTATTCTTTTTTCTTTGGCCTTCTCTATATATTTTTAAATAACCTGGCTTCAAGCTCACTAATGCTTTCTTCTGCTAGATCAATTCTGCCATTAAAAGGCTCTGATGGAGTGAACAGGCAACCTACAGAATGGGAAAAAATTTTTGCAATCTACTCATCTGACAAAGGGCTAATATCCAGAACCTACAAAGAACTCAAGCAAA
>NW_012109585.1:6596321-6601850 GCF_000951045.1 Mandrillus leucophaeus
GTGTCAATTGCATTTTTCAACTCCATTACTTCTTACTTCTTTTTAGTTATTTAAATTTCTTTGTTACATTTACCAGACAGAATTCTTTTGTGTTATTTTAAATTTCTTTGAATTTCCTCAAAACAGCTGTTTTGAATTCTCTGTCTAAAAGGTCATATATCTCTGTTTCTCCAGGATTGGTCCCTGGTGCTTTACTTGGTTCATTCAGTGAACCTCGTTGGTGCGCTACCCCTCTGTGACTGAGCTGTCATGTTTTCCTGGATAGTACTGATGCTGGGTACATGTTTGTTGGTGTCTGGACAGTGAAGAGTTAGCTATTTCTTGTAATTTTTGCATTCTGGGCTTGTTTGTACTTGTCGTTCTTAGGAAGGCTTTCCAGGTATTTGAAAGGACTTGGGTATTGTGATCTAAACTGTATCTTCATTAGGGGGCACCCAAAGCCCAGTAACACTGTAGTTCTTGCAGACTTACGGAGGTACCACCTTGGTGGTCCTGGATAGCATCTGGAAGAATTATCTGGATTACCAGGCAGAGACTCTTTCTCTTCCCTTACTTTCTCCCATACAAACAGAATCTCAATCTCTCTCTCTCTCTCTCTCTCTCTGTCTCTCTCTCTCTCTCTCAGTTCTGAGCTGCCTGCAGCTGGGGATGGGGTAACACAAGCACCTCTGTGACCTCCAATTCCCAATACTGGGACTGCACTTGGTCAGTACTAAAGCCAGCATAGCCCTGGTTCTCACCCAAGACTCATTGTAACTAATACCTGGCTATTGCCGATGTTTTCTCAAGGCCCTAAGGCTCTGCAAACAACAGGTGAAGAAGCCAGCGAAGCTTATGTCCTTGCCTGCAGGGTGGCAAGTTCCCCCAGACCCTGGGCAGGTCCTGAGCCAGGAATTAGAGTCAAAACCCTTAGAAGTCTACTTAGTGTTCTCTTGTACTGTGGCTGAGCTGGCACTCGTACCATGGGACATAGTCCTTCCCACTCTTCTGTCTTCTTTCCACAGGCAGAGGAGCCTAACCCTGTGGCCTCAGCCACCACAGGCCCATGGGGAGTACTGCCAGGCTACCACTGGTGTTCCTTTAGGGCCCAAGGGCTCTCCAGTCAGCTTGTGGTAAATGCTGCCTGGGACTTACCCTTCAGGGCAGTGGACTTCTCTCTGGACCAGGGCACATCCAGAAATGCTGTCCAAGAGCCAAGGCCTGGAATTAGGGACCTCCAAGAGCCCATTTGGTGCTCTGCCCTTCTGTGGCTGAGCTGGTATCTAAGGTGCAAGATAAAATCTCCTTTACATTTCCCTCACTTCTCTCAGGCAGAGAGTCTCTCCCCATAACCACCATAGCTGGGAATGTGTTGAGTGTCACCTGCAGCCAGCCTCAGAGTCTCACCTAAGGCCCATGGTATACTACCTGGTATCATTGCTGGTTATTTAGGGCCCAAGGGCTCTTTAATCAGCAGGTGATGAAACCTGCCAGGACTGGGTCCTCCTTCCCTTCAAGGCAGTGGGTTCCCTTCTGGCCCAGGGTGTGTCTAGAAATGTTGTCTGGGAGCTAGAGCCTTACTGCTCTTCCTGGTACCCTACCCTGCTGTGGCTGAGCTGGTATCCAAGATGGAAGACAATGTCCTCTCTACTCTTTTCTCTCTTCTCCTCAAGCAAAAGAAAGGGGTCTCTTTTGGAGCCATGAGCTGTACAGCCTGGGGTTGTGAGAGGGGTGGCATAAGCACTCCTTTAGCTGCCCTGGCTAGTGTCTCAGTAGGTCACATCCCCTCCCCCCGCCCATCCCGCCCGCCCCAAGTCCACTGGCTCTGAGCCCAGTTCAGCACTAGGACTCGCCTGGGAGTTGCAGTCCTTGTAGCCTAGGCTTTCAAGTTTATTTAAGGCCCCAGAGCATTTTATTCCATAGTGGCAAGGCTTGCTGGAACTCAAGTTCTGACTGTTGGAATAAGTGATTTCCCTTTGGCTAGGTCTGGTTTAAATACTCCTTCCATAGGTGGGCACCAGCTGAGTTCAGCCCAGGTTTGCCTTCCACTTGACAGGGCAGCATTAAGTTCAGTGCAATGTCTCACAATCCCTGTACTCTCCTTCCAAATGCATAGATTCTCTATACACACCACAGGGCTGCTGCCAGGGGATGAAGGAGGTGTGGTGTTGGTGATTTAAGACTGTCTTTCTTAACCTTTTCCAGTGCCTCTTTAGCAACATGAAGTTAAAACCAGATACTATGAGTGCTCACCTGAATTTTGGTTCTTATGAAGGTGCTTTTTGTGTATAGATAGTTGTTAAATTGGTGTCCTTGTAGGGGCAATGATCAGTGGAGTCTTCTATTCAGCCATCTTGCTTTGTTCTTCCTTACACATTTCTTAATTCAACAAATCCAGCTGTGTTTCAACTGTGTGCCAGGCTCTTCTATTAAGTGTTAAGAAATTCAGAAATGGCTATTTTCTTGCTGTCACGGATTGTATAGTCTAGTAATAGCGATAAACAAATAAATAAGAAAGTACTTCTCAAGCAACTCCTGTTCAGACTTGCAATCTTAATTGCCAACATCAGTCATTAAATGTGGGAGTTTTTCAGAGTTAGTTCCTAGATTCTAATCTCTTTTTATCTTCTGCCTGACATGTATAGGTGTCATGTAATAGGCAGGATTTCCAGGTTTTCTCTTAACCTAGACTCTCCTCCTCTGAGGTTAAGACCATTATATGCAGCTGCCTTCTAGATATCTCCTCTTGGATATTTTAGAGGCATCTCAATTTAGTGTTCATTAATTTAGTTCATTCAGCAAATATTTATTAAGCACCTAAGTATGACACTAACTGTTTTAGTTACTGGGAAACATGACAGTATCCTTGCCCTAATAGAACAAATGTTACATAGTGGAAAAAAAGATAATAAACAGATAAATAAATATATAACGTCAAGTAGAAATAACAGTAACTAAGGAATATAAGGTAGGGTAAAGAGGTGTAACCAGGCATGCTATTTTAGATAGAGCAATCGGGATAGGCCTCTCTGAGGAGGTGAGAGCTTGAATAAAGTTAGAGAGTCAGACTTGTGGAAACCTGGGAGGCAGAGCATGCCAGGCAAAGGGAACAATACATGAAAAGACCATGAGATGGGAATGTGCTTGGCATGTTTGAGGAAGAGGAAAGAGGTCATTGTGGCTGGAGCACAGTGAGTAGGAAGATGAATGGTTGAAACTGTGGTCAGAGAGCTAACCAGGTTTTATAAAGTAGAGCCTTGTATACTATTGTAAGGACTATGGATTTTATTCTAAATGTACTGAGAAATACATCTTAGATCATCTTAGAGCAGACGGATGACATGATCAGATATATAATTTTTATTTTACATTTTATTTCATTTTAAATGAATTTAAATAATCCCATAGGTCAGTAGCTACAACACCTGACATTACCATTTTAGGATATTCATATATGTTGTAGCAAGATGGAAAATAATCTAAATATAAATCTGAGAAACTACTGTGTTTCACCTATTCTTTCTGCTTTATCCCTCACTCCAGAGGAGCAGGCTCTAAACTGGAGAAACTCCAAGCTTCCAAGAGCCCTTGAGTTCTTTGTGTCTGGGTCCAGTGCATCTGTGGTCCTAAGGTTCTAAGAGGTGGTAGTTTTCTATGTTCCAAAGACTCAGATTATATATTTTAGAATTATCATTTTGGCTGTTATGTGGAGAATAGACTACGACGGCAAGAGTGGAAGCAAGGAGACCTTATTAAACTATTACAGTGATCAGATAATAGTGTTTTAAACCATGATAGTAGCAGTGGTCTGATTTGGAATATATTTTAAAGGCAGATATACCAGGAATCTGTGATTATCCTGGATATTAGGTAAGAGAAAAAATAGAAGTCAAGGATGAGTATTAAATTCTTGAGAAATCAGATGAATGATGATACCATTTATTGAGATGGGAGCACTGTAGGGCAGACCAAGTTGGGAGAATGGTTAAGAGAATTTTTTTGGATATGTTAAATTTGATCTGTCAGCTCATACACATAATGTTTTGTGAAAGAACGCCGACAGAACATGTATATACTATATAATTTCATATATATAAAGTTCAAGAACAGGCAAGACTATTCTGGGTGACATGTCAAAACAGTGGTAGTCTTTGGAAAAAGGGTGCCAACAAGGAAAGAAAACAGAAAACTTCTCAGTGCTGGAAATATTTTGTATCTTGATCTGGGTGGTAGATACATGGATGAATACATATATACCAAGATTGTGACTGCTATTATATATGTGGTATACTTCAATAAAATATTTAAAAACTGAAAGGCTTATTAGCTTTCAAGTGGGGATGTCATGAAGGCAGTTTATGATGCAGAAGTCTAGAGAACTCCAGATCAGAGGCTAGGGCTATGGATACATACTTGGAGCCAGCAAAGAGATGTTTTGAAGCCATAGGATTAAATGAAATCATGTAGGAGGTAAAAATAATTTTTAAAAAGCATACACAGTGAATGGAAATGGGACACTCCAACATTTAGAGGTAGGGAAAGGGAGAAATATCCAGCAAAAAAATTAAAAAAAAAACAAAACTGAGACCTAATGGCTCGTGCTGTAGTAGGAAAACCAGGAAAGAATGATGAAGCCAGGAGAGGAGAGTGTTTTAAGGAAGGAATAATCCCAGCTATGACAAAAGTTATCAAGATTATGAAATCACATGAGGATTGAGGACTAAGAATTGTCACAGCCAAGACCTAACCTGGTCCTACATTATTGTCCTCCAGGTTGGTTAACAGATGTGGTTTAGCAAACCGGAAACCTGAGGGTCATCCTTAACGCTTCCTTTTTTGTCATTTCTCAGGCTAATATCTAATCTATTTCCAAATCTTGGTATTAGTTTTATCTCCTACAGAGCTCTCAAACCTACCTGCTGCTTCTTACCCTCAAAGATCCATATAGCAGGAGTGATTAGTCTCTAGCATTAACAGATTTAGCAAATAAAGTTACAGAATACCCAGTTAAATTTGAATTCTAATAAACAGCAAATAATTTTTAAGATAAGTATGTCCTAAATGTTGCTCATGCTTGTGCTATTAAATGTGATATACTAAAATATTATTCAGTGTTAATTTGAAATTCACATTTAACTGGGCATAGTGTATTTTATCTGGCAACCCTATTAGCCTCGGTAGTGAGGCTGAGGAATACATAAGAAATACACAGATCATAAAAAGAAGGACTTTGTAATGGTAAATTAAGGAGCTTGAGGTTAACTTGGGGGCAGAGGAAAGGCTTTGAAGAGTTTTAGGCAAACAATATTTGCATTTTAAGTATAAAAGGATAATGGACTGCTGACGGAGGTGAATTGAAATGCTATTGAAACCTAAAGAAAATCTTTTGGTGCCTTAATTCAAGGTAGTATTGTTAAGAATAAAGAAAAGCTGAACCGGGCATGGTGGTTTACACCTGTAATCCCAGTACTTTGGGAGGCTGAGGCAGGCAGATCACTTGAGGTCAGGAGTTTGAGACCAGCCTGGCCAACATGGTGAGAGCCCATGTCT
>NW_012109585.1:6604060-6607963 GCF_000951045.1 Mandrillus leucophaeus
GGTTTCACTGTGTTAGCCAGGATGGTCTCGATCTCCTGACCTCATGATCTGCCTGCCTCGGCCTCCCAAAGTGTTGGGATTACAGGCGTGAGCCACTGTGCCTGGCCAACCAATACTTTTATAGGAATTCTTTTTCAGCTATTTAAATCAATAATTAAAAGCATTTTGGAAGTTTATCAAACAGATTATTCAATTTTGTGAAAAAGCTATGCAGCTTATAAATAAGAATATACTGTATATCAGTTTAATGAAAGAGAATGAAAATGTATAGTAGTCCCCCCTTATCTGTGAGGGATACATCCCAAGACCCCCAGTGGATGTGGATAGTACTGAACCCTATGTATACTACATGTTTTTGATCTGATAACTGAGACAGCTACTGAGTAACTAATGAGAGGGTAGTATGTCTATCATGGATATGCTGGATAAAGGGATGATTGATCCTGGAGTGGACTGGACGGAGTGGGATGGCACACAATTTCTTCATGCTACTCAGAATGGTGTGCAATTAAAAACTTACAAATTGTTTATTTCTAGAACTTTCCATCTTATATTTTGGATTGTGGTTGACCACAGGTAACTGAAACTGTGGTAGACAAAACTGTGGATGGGTGATGGGGGAGACCAGTGTACTTTACATTTTTTATAACTTCTCTTTGAATAATGCTGAAGATTACTTATGAATCATTATGTTAGGCATGGAATCTGGATCTTTTTTTTTTTTTTTTTTTTGAGACAGGCTCTTGCCTTGTCACCCAGGCTGGAGTGCAGTGGCTCGCTCGCCACTCACTGTAACCTTGACCTCCTCGGACTCAAATGATTCTCTTGCCTTAGCCTACCTAGTAGCTGGAACTACAGGCACACACTGCCACAAATGGCTAATTTTCATATTTTTGGTAGAGACGGGGTTTCACCATGTTGCTCAGGCTGGCCTTGAACTCCTGGGCTCAAGCGATACACCCACCTCAACCTTCCAAAGTGTTGGGATTACAGGTGTGAGCCATCATGCCCAGCTGGAATCTGGAGGTCTCTGGGGAGAATTTTGGACTTTATTTTGTATGTAGCAAGGGCTACTTTTTGAGTGACTTTTCATTAATTATATATTTTCTTTATATCATTCCAGGCAGGTTAGTAGTTAGTTTTTGTTTGTTTGCTTATTTGTTTTTACTTATTTTATAGCTGAGAAAACTGAGGTTTAGATTTTCACCAGTTTTTTGAGGAGGTTGTGGCAGATCTTTCCAGATCTAAAGCCTATACTCTTTCTACTACACTAGATTGTCACTGTAAGGAATTAGGGAACAAATAGAAAAGGGGCAAGAGGGTGAATAGGGAGACCCATTAGTAGGGAGTTACAAAGTTACAAAGATTTTTAGTGAAAGATAGTGGTGGCTTTGACTAGGGTGTTTGATAGGAGAGATCAAGAAATACCCATGTATTCAAGATAATTTTGCCTGTAGAGTTGATAGATTGGATACAAATGATGAAGGAATAAGAAATGTTAAGAAAGACTTCTAGGTTTCCGTTTTGAGCTTCTTTAGTGGATAAAGACGCTAATTACTGTGATAGGAAAGACAGGAGTTCTGAGGATGCATGAAGATGGAAATGTTGAGAAGGCCATTGGCTATAAATCTGGAGGTCAGGGGAACAGATGTACTATATTATAAATTTTTTTAAAGTTATGGTAACGGGTGACATCTCCTAGGAAATAGTATCTATAGAGTAAGGAAGAGAAGTAGACCCAGGTCAATCCCTGGAAAACTTCATAGTCAGGTACAAAAGGAAGAGTGGTGGAAAAGAGGAGAAAAAGAAACAGAATGTAGTATCATATAAATCAAGAGAGGAAATCATGTCACCCACAAAAGGGGGAATGATCAACAGTGTTGAGTGCTGCTTGAAGGTGCAGTATTATAAAGAATTTTTTTTTGTTTTTTGTGTCTATGTTATTTTGATAATTTACATTAAAATATTAATTATTATGAGTACATAATAGCTGTATGTCTTTATGGGGTACATGTGATGTTTTGATAAAGGCACACAATGCATAATAATCAAATCAGGGTAAATGGGATATCCACCATCTCAAGAATTTATTGTTTCTTGTATTAGGAAGGAATTTAAAAGTCAATTGTAGGACTTCCAGTTTCCAGTGCAGCAATGTAAGAATCTTAGAAGTTGTCACTTTGTCCTAACAACAAGTAAAGTGCTGAACAAACTGAAAAGTCACCAGTTTTTCTTGGGTCCGTCAGAGAAGTAAGGTCATAGAGAAAACTGCTGCACCAAATATTAGAGAGACAGACAGGAGGATACAGAGAATCACAACCTACCAAAACAGAAACCCATGAACAGAAACCTCCATGGGAACCATTGCCAGGATAGAAAAACCTAAACAGTGTTGATGAATTGCTGGAGGCTCAATATGGACAAATCTGAGAGTCCTAGGTGGTCCCCTTGCCACTTTTGTGAGTTTTACTTCCAGGAGCTCTACCATCAGGTCTTCACAGTAAATGTTAGAGTAAAATCCTCTCATGCTTCTAGCAGTGGGAGGAGAAAGGAACTATTTGAAACAGAATGCTAGAACATTCAAGTTTTTTGTTTTTGTTTTTGTTTTTTGTAAGAAGGCCTGGCCTCAGGAGAAAGTGTTTTTCCAGAACCTAACCTGCTGGGGGACCTATGTAGCAGACAAACTGGTTCTAAAGTTTATATAGAGAGGGAAAAGATACAGAATAGCCAACTCAGTATTGAAGGAGGAAAAGTCAAAGGACTGATACTACCTGTGTTTAAGACTACTGTAAAGCTATAGTGATCAAGACGGTGTGGGTTTGGTAAAAGAATAAACAAACAGATCAATTGAACAGAATAGAGAGAGAACTCAGAAATAGACCCATAAAAATATAGTCAACTGATCTTTGACAAAGGAGCAAAGGCAATATAATGGAGAAAAGTTGGTATTTTCTACAAATGGTGCTTGAATAACTGGATCCCCAAATGCAAAAACATGAACCTAGACACAGACCTTATACCCTTCACAATAATTAATCAAAATGGGTCATAGACCTAAATGTAAAATGCAAAACTATGAAACTTCTAGAAAATAACATAGGATAAAATCTAGGTGACCTTGAGTATGGTGATGACTTTTTAGATAGAATACCAAAGGCACAATTATAAAAGAAATAATTGATAACCTGGACTTAATTAAAATAAAAAAACTTCTGCTGTATGAAGGACAATGTCAAGATAATGAGATAACAAGCCACAGATTGGGAGACAGTATTTGCAAAAGACATATCTGATAAAATATTTTCAACCAACATAGACAAGCCTTAAAACTCAACAATAAGGGCCAGGCATAGTGGCTCATGCCTGTAATCCTGGCACTTTGGGAGGCCAAGGCAGGCAGATTGTTTGAGCTCACGAATTTGAGACAAGCCTGGGCAACATTTTGTACTTTTTTGTAGAGACAGAATCCCTGTCGGGAGGCTGAGATGGGAGGATCGCATAAGCCTGGGACGTTAAGGCTGCAGTGAGCCCTGACCACACCTTTGCACACTGCTGCCTGGGTAACAGAGTGATATCCTGTCTCAAAAAACAAAAACAACAACAAAAAAACCCAATCAAGCAAAAACCCTCAAGAATAAGAAAAAGGAAAACCCAATGAAAAATGGGCCAAAGACCTGAACAGACACCTCACAAAAGAAGATATACAAATGGCAATAGTTTATGAAAAGCTGTTCAACATCTTATGTCATTAGGCAATTGCAATTGCAAACTAAAACAACAGTGAGTGGCTGGGTGCTGTGACTCATGGCTGCAATCCCAACATTTTGGGGGACTGAGGCAAGTGGATTGCTTGAGCCCAGGATTCAAGACCAGCCTGGGCAACATGGCAAAACCCTGTCTCTA
>NW_012109585.1:6608173-6609760 GCF_000951045.1 Mandrillus leucophaeus
TTTGAGACCAGCCTGGCCAACATGGTGAAACCCTGTCTCTACTAAAAAAATTAAAAAATAAAAAAAATAGCCAGGCGTGGTGGCAGGCACCTATAATCCCAGCTACTCGGGAGGCTGACACAGGAGAATCACTTGAACCCGGGAGGTGGAGGTTGCAGTGAGCCTAGATCATGACACTGTACTCCAGCCTGGGCCACAAAGAGCGAAACTCTGTCTCAAAAAAAAATTATATATATATAAGCTGGGTGTGGTGGTGTGTGCCTATAATCTCAGCTACTTGGGAGGCTGAGGCAGGAGAATTGCTGAGAGGTGGAGTTTGCAGTGAGCACAGATCGCACCACTGCCCTCCAGCCTGAGGAACAGAGTGAGATTCCATCTCAAAAAAAAGGAAAAGAAAAGCTGAATATACAACTTTAAATGCATATGATAGGCAAAATTGGCACATAGCAGACCCTCAATAAATATTTGTTGCTTGGATTGAGTCCAGAGAGGGGAAAAGGGAAGACTCAAGACTGAAGAAGAGACATAAAAAGGAGCCAGGTTAGAAGTGTTCCAGCCTGTTGTAGTAAGGTCTAGTGAGGTAGGACAGGTAAGGTCTCTGCTGATATTGGTGGAAGTGCAACTGGATACTTTGGATTTGGTAAATAGGAGGAGAGGAAATAAAGTTAGTATACATGGAAGATCTTTTAAGAAATTTGCCTGTGGGCAAGAAGAGATATAGGGGCTGCAGCAGGAGGTGGATATGAGGTACCAGGAAACTTTTTGATGAGAGAGGCTTGAGAATGTTTAAAATGCTGATAGGAAAGTTGCAGTAAACAGGTACACTAAGAGCTGAGACTTCGCTACTGTACAATTTTTTCATATAACCAAAAACCACTTGTACCCCTAAAGCTATTGAAATTTAAAAAAAGAAAAAAGAAAAAATTGTAGTAGAAAAATAGCTTGAAAATGTGGAGAGTGGAAATGGTAGGATAATGAATGAAGAATTATAATCACATGCAACTTTCCCTACTAACTGAAAAGAAAATATTTTATATATATTTTATTTGCTTCTCTGAAACCTGGAGCTCTTAAGATAAGGATGTTTTTATTATTCAACATACATTCATTTTTCTTGTTTAATTGTTGACAAAGGTGCAGTCATTAAAATCGGGGTTTTTAAAATATTGTTTTGTCAAATTTGAATTCTCTTGTCCTTTGGACTCATAGTTAATGACAGATGAAATAAGTAGAATACTAAACTATGTTTTTATTTATAGATAATGCAGCTTGTGAGATTTTACTTGCTGAGAAAACTTGCCCTTCAATCCCTGAAAAAACAAAGAAAAAAGCAAGTATTGAAGCAGAATAACTGCATAAATCATAATAAATTTCATTAATAAATAATTTACTTTTAACTAACAGTTTAAATTTACTTTTTTCTTTTTTTAAAGAAATGGGGTCTTGGCCGGGCATGGTGGCTCATGCCTGTAATCCCAGCACTTTGGTAGGCCGAGGCGGGAGGATCACGAGGTCAGGAGATCGAGACCATCCTGGCTAACATGGTGAAACCCCGTCTCTACTAAAAATACAAAAAATTAGCTGGGC
>NW_012109585.1:6612820-6619316 GCF_000951045.1 Mandrillus leucophaeus
TGGGCAACATGGCAAAACCCTGTCTCTACAAAAAATACAAAAAAAAAAAAAAAAAAAATTAGCCTGGCATGGTGGTGCAGGCCTGTAGTCATAACTACTCTGGAAGTGAAGGTAGGAGGATCACCTGAACTTGGGAGGTCGAGGCTGCAGTGAGCTGTGATCATGCCACTGCACTCCAGCCTGGGCAACAGAGTGAGACTCTGTTTCAAAAAAACCAAAAACAGCAACAGCGAGTTATTATTACACATCTATTAGAATGGTCAAAATCCAAAACACGGACAACACCAAATGCTGGTGAGGATGTGAAGCAACAGGAAATCTCATTCTTTGCTGCTGAGAATGCAACATGATACAGTCACTTTGGAAAATGGTTTGGTGATTTTTAAAAACTAAACATACTCCTATATATGATCCAGCAATTACATTCCTTAGTGTTTATGCAAATGAATTGAAAAATTGTATCCACACAAAAAATGCACCTGAACATTTATAGCAACTGCATTCATAATTGCCAAAACTTGGAAGCAATGAAAATGTTCTTCAGTAGGTGAATGCATAAATAAACTGTGGTATATCCAAACAATGGAATATTATTTAGCACTAAAAAGGAATTAGGTATCCAGCAATTAAAAGACATGGAGGAAACTTAAATTCATATTACTAAGTGAAAGAAGTGACTTTAAAAAGGCTACATACTGTGTGATTCCAACTATGTGATGTTCTGGAAAAGCAAAACTATGTTGACAATAACAAGATTGGTGGTTGCTAGAGGTTAGGAGGAAGGAATGAATGAATAGGCAAATTACAGAGGAATTTTAAGACTGGGAAACTACTTTGTGTGATATTAGAATGGTGGGTACATCTCATTATACGTTTGTCAAAACCCACAGAATATACAACACCAAGAGTGAACCCAACCCTAAGGTAAACTGTGGCCTTTTAAGATAATGATGTGTTAGTGTAGGTTCATCGATTATAGTAAATATACCACTATTGTATAGGATCTTGATAGCAGGGGAGGTTTTACATGTGTGGCGACTGGGGATATATAAGAAGTCTATACTTTCTGCTCAAGTTTGCTGTGAACCCAAAACTGACCTAAAAGATAAAATTCATTAATTTTTTTAAAAAGTCAGTTGAATTTGGAATCATGAAGGAAACTGGTGACTTTGGTAGGAAAAATTTTAGCAGACTAAAGAGAGGCAAACCAGATTAGAATAGGTTGAAGACCATGGAAAGTGAGGAAGTAACAATTATTTATAGAGCTTGACTCTGAAGGGAAATAGAGAAAAATAATGGTAACTGGATGAATATGCAGGGTTATAGGAAGCTTTTTCTTTTAAGATGAGATATACTGTGTCATTGTTGAGGACTAATGGGAATGAAGGAAGGGAGGAAGACAGGATAGTTAAATTTAACTCAATAGGCAACTAGAATTCCCTATGGCCTAGAGATCTAATTGAACTTGGCCTGAATTTCACTTCTTTAGCCAAAAGCAATAAAAAATATTCCCAATCCTTTCTACATTTTCTTTTCTTCACTTCCTCATGATTACCTGTCCTCCTGCTTCCATGCATACTGTCAGTTCCATGAATTCTCCCCCACTCTCTCACCTTCCCTCCCTCCTGGGGCTGAAGAGGCAGCCACAGACAGCAGTCCTATTCCCTCACCCCCACAGAGGGGCAACTGTGCATTCTTACACACTCCAAAGACAAATTCCACTGCCTGCTCTAGGCCAAGGCTCAGATGAAGCCCATCCCTTTCAGTTTCCTGCCTATGGCTATTCCCAGGGGAAGCAACTCCACTCTTCCCAGTTGCAGGGCCACAGCACAGCTGCTGCTGTCTCCACCTGAGCATTCTGCCAATGGCCACAGGGTCATTCTGCCTCTGCATGCCACAGCCAGCATCTTTACACACCATGAGGAGGCCTAAGGGCACAACCTAGCTTGGCTCTACCTCCCCTAGTACCCAAGGATGCTATCCAGAGGTCTGAGGATCACCCAGCCCAGTACACCATTGGTTGCACCTAAGCACTCTTCCCAGGGTCTGAGATCAGGTCCAATCAACCTGCCACTACCACTACAGCTGGCATTCACCAGCATGTGCCACTTACAGATCTGGAAACCGGCCTGCCCAACCCATTGTAGCCATGCCAACACCAACACAGTTGACTGAGTTCCAGTGGATTTTCCTATCACTGCTACTGCCATTGACCATGCCATGCACACTCCACAAGGACTCTAGAATTCACCCACCTACACAGCCTACTGCTGCCATTCCTGGCATACAAGCAAGCCACCTAGAGGCCCAATAATTGGCTACCTGGATCCACTAACACCAATGCCAGGGTATGCTGCCTTGGGGCCCAAGGACAGGCATGCTTAACATACCACTGCCACCATTGAGACCTGAAGACCAGTCTACTTGGCATCCCAGAACCCAGAAAAACTTCATCATAGTCTCCACTAACAACCACATGCTAAGCCACCAAGGAAATCACACATACCACTGATGCTGTTTACAGCCAAAGAAATCATACAAAGACAATAATACTGCATATGCCCAGAATCAGAGCAAATGTGCTCTAGCCTACCAACACCATATACACATCTTCAGAAAAATGTGCCCCTGATGAAAGCAAATTCAAAAAAATTGGAAAAAGCAGCTGTGACACCAGATGCACAGATATTAATGTAAGGACACAGGAAACATGAAACAGCAAGGAAATATGAACCTGCAAAGGTACACAATAATTTCTCCAGCAACAGATCCTAGTGCAAAAGAAATTCATGGCTGGGCGCAGTGGCTCATGCCTGTAATCCTAGCTCTTTGGGAGGCTGAGGTAGGCAGGTCACAAGGTCAGGAGAGCGAGACCATCCTGGCTAACATGGTGAAACCCCATCTCTACTAAAAAAACAAAAAATTAGCCAGGCGTGGTGGCAGGTGTCTGTAGTCCCAGCTACTCAGGAGGCTGAGGCAGGAGAATGGCATGAACCCAGTAGGCAGAGCTTGCAGTGAGCAGAGATTGTGCCAGTGCACTGCCCGCTGGGCATCAGAGCAAGACTCTGTCTAAAAAAAAAAAAAAAAGAAAAAGAATCACAAAATCCCAGGAAAAAGAATTCCAAATTTTGAATTTTGATACTAAAGAAGCCTGGTGAGATGCAAGAGAATTCCAAAAATCAATACAAAGAAATCAGAAAAAAAATTCAGGATACAAATGAGAAATTTACCGAAGAGATGGATATTATTTAAAAAAGAACCAAACAGAAATTCTGGAACTGAAGGTTTCATTGAATGAAATACAAAATACACTCAAAAGATTCAACAACAGACTAAATCAAACAGAGGAAAGAATCTCAGAACTTGAAGACAGTTATTTTGACATAACCCAGTTAGGCAAAAATAAAGAAAAAATTAGCAAGGATGAGCAATGCCTTTGTGACTATGGAACATTATCAAGTGGCCAAATATTTGAAATATTGATATCCCTGAGGGCAAAGAGAAAATGAAAGGGTTTGCAAACCTATTTAATGAAATAATAGATGAAAAATTCCCAAATCTAACAAGAGATTTAGGCATCCAGATACAGGAGGCTCAGTGATTTCCCAAACAGATACAACATAAAAATGTCTTCTCCATGGCATATTGTAATCCAAGTGTCTAAGTGAAAGACAGAGAATTCTAAAAGCAGCAGGAGAAAAGTATCTAGTTATAAAGGAAACCCCATTAGACTAACAGCAGACTCTCTCAGCAGAAGCCTTACAGGCCAGGAAAGAATGATAGGATATATTCAAAGTGCTGAAAGAACAAATCTGCCAGCCAAGGATACTATATACAGCAAAATTGTTCTTCATCGATGAAGGAGAAATAAAGTATTTCCCAGACAATCAAATGCCAAGAGAATTCATTACTACTAAACTCAAGGGAGTCCTACAACTGGGAGTGAAATGATGATAGTTATTATCATGAAAACACATGAAACTATAAAACTCCGAAGTAAAGCAATCACACAAAGGAGGAGGAGAAAGGACTCAAATGATTCCACTACAGAAAACCACCAAAACACAATGACAAACAAGAGAAAAAGAAAGGAACAAAGAGTATACAGAACAATAAGAAAACAATTAAGAATGTAACAGGAAGAAAGCATTACATATCAATAATAAACCTGAATGTAAATGGATTGAATTCTCTACTTAAAAGATATAGACTGGCTAAATGATTAAAAAAGCATGATTCAACTATATGCTGCCTACAAGAAATGCACTTTATCTGTAAAGAAAAATAGAGACTCAAAGTAAAGAATGGTGAATTAATCAATTTTCACGTTGCTGATAAAAACATACCTGAGATTAGGAAGAAGAAAAAGTTTAATGGATTTACAGTTCCACATGACTGGGGAGGCCTCACAATCATGGCAAAAGGCGAGGAGGAGCAAGTCACATCTTACATAGATGGTGGCAGGCAGAGAGAGCTTGTGCAGGCAAACTTTCATTTTTAAAACCATCAGATCTCATGAGATGTATTCACTATCACAAGAACGGCATGGGAAAGACCTACCCCCATGATTCAGTTATCTCCCAGTGGGTCCCTCCCATAACATGTGAGAATTATGGAAGCTACAAGATGGGATTTGGGTAGGGACACAGAGCCAAACTATATCAGATGGAAAAAGATATTCCATGTAAGCAGAAACCAAAACTAAGCAGGAGTAGTTGTACTTAGCTAAAAGAGACTTTAAGTCAAAAACAGGAAAAAAAAAAAAAAAAAAAGACAAAGGTCATTATATAATGATAAAAGGATCAATCTAGAAGAGAGTATAACAATACTAAATACATATGCACCCAACAGTACTGCACTCAGATGTATAAAGCAAATATTGCTAGATCTAAAGAGAGAGAGAATCCAATACAGTAATGGGGGAGACTTCAATACCCTACTCACTCAGCACTCAACAGATCATCTAGACAGAAAATCAACACATAAATGTTGGATTTAAACTGGACTTTAGACCAAATGGACCTCACAGACATAACAGAACCTTTTAGCCAACAACTGCAGAATACATATTAACATTCTTCTCATTTACACATGGGACATTCTCCAGGATAGATCATATGTTAGGCCACAAAACAAGTCTCAACAAACTTGAAAAAATTGAGATCATTTCGAGTATCTTCTCAGGCCACAATGGAATAAAATTAGAAATCAATACCAAAAGGAAGTTTGGAAACTATACAATACTTGAAAACTTAGCAAGATGCCTCTGAATGATCATTGGATCAATGAAGAAATTAAGATGGAAATTTAAAAATTCTTGAAATAAGGACAGGAACAGTGGCTCATGCTTGTAATCCCAGCACTTTGGGAGGCTGTAGTGGGAGGATCACTTGAGGCCAGGAGTTTGAGACCAGCGTGGGCAACATACTGAAACCCTGTTGTCTCCTAAAAAATTTAAAAATTAGCCAGGCATGGTGGTGCATGACTGTAGTCCTAACTACTCAGGAGTCTGAGGCGGGAGGATCACTTGAACCCAAAAGTTTGAGACTGCAGCGAGCTACAATAGTGCCACTGCACTCTAGCCTGGGTGACAAAGTAAGACCTTGTCTCTTAAAAATAAAATTCTTGAAATAAATAAAAATTGAAACACAAAACACCAAAACATATGGAATATCATAAAAGCAGTGCTTAGAGGGAACTTTACAGGAATAAATACCTACATCAAAAAAGTAGTATGTGCATATGTAAATTTAATGTTATGTAAGAAAAAAAGTAGAATGATTTCCAATAAAGAATTTAATTATGCACTTTAAGGAATTAGAGAAGCTAGAACAAACAAAACCCAAAATTAGCAGAAGGAAATAATAATGATTAGAGCAGAAAGAAACGAAAGAGACTAAAAAAATACAAAGTATCAATGAAATGAAAAGTTTGTTGTTCAAAAAGATAAAATTTATAAATCACTAGCTAGATTAACCAAGGAAAGAAGAGAGGAGACCCCAATAAACAAAATCAGGAATGAAAAAGGAGACATTACTACTGATACCACAGAATTAGAAAACATCAGCCGAGACTTTTATGAATAACTATATACTAACTAGAAAACTTAGAGAAATGGGTAGACTCCTGGAAACATACAACATACCAAGATTGAATGAGGAAGAAATAGAAAACCTGAACAGACCAGTAATAAGTAGTGAGATTGAATCAATAATAAAAAGTCTCCCAATAAAGAAAAGCCAGGATCAGATGGATTCACTGCCAAATTCTACCAAACATATAAAGAAAAACTAATACCAATCTTACTCATACTATTTAAAAAAGTTAAAGAGGAGGGAATCCTCCCTAATTCATTCTTTGAGGTTAGCATTACCCTGATTCTAAAACTAGACAAGAAACACAACAACAACAGCACAGAGAAAACTGCAGGCATGATGAACATAGACACAAAAATCCTCAACAAAATACTAGCAAACTAAATCCAACAGCACATCAA
>NW_012109586.1:0-2437 GCF_000951045.1 Mandrillus leucophaeus
GCTTTGACTCTGGACTCTGGTGGTCTTCTTTGGGGAACAAACGGTCTGGGCATAACATAAGCACTTATTTTTCTTTATCAAGTAAAATAAGCCAAGTAAATAGGGCTCTTTTGCAAATTTAATTCTGGCAAACTCATTTAGAAGTAGAAAAAGTATCACACGTGCATAACATACATATAGACATACATAAATATACAGACAGAAACAGATCTTATAGCTTTCATTCAAAATTTTAGCAATGTGCCAGGTACAGTAATACAAAATGCACTAGTTTATAAAAGAATATTTCTGGATCCGAACTGTGGTCTTGGCTGATGAAACAAGTTAAGATTATTCATCCAGATGGCTAAAGATTTTTACCAATATTTGTGAAAAAGACTTTTAAGGTTATTCATTTGCCCAATTTTCAAAAATCTTTTTTTTTTCTGATGAGGCATATCCCTAAAATTTGCATATTAAAGAAATAACCCTAGGATTCTAGAGGAGAAATTATAGAAAATTTACATCTCAAAGACACAAAGTTTAGACACCAGGCCTAAATGCCAAAAAAGGATATTTACCCAAATAAAAAAGGGTGTGGGTAAAAGTCTAGTTAAGACTAGATGGCCAAGAAAATTACCTTAAATGAAGGCAAGGTTTGTGGTGTAGTTTGAGTCAATGCCTTCTTCATTCTCTAGTGTTTTACTCCTCCTTCTCTTTCTTTTACAGAGTGAAGTCACCCTTACATATGGAGATTTCTTTTATAGATGTAAATTTCTCTTACAAAGGGTCTAAAAATAGCCAGCTCAGAATAATGTTAGGGAGGCATATTTAGGGGACTAATTCTGTCAGATTGGTAACTTCCCAAACCAGCCATTGTTTTTCAACTCGATTACTGAGTTTAGGGAGGAGCTGATTGATGAATTGGGCGTGAATTTTTAATGCCTGGAAGTCACTATTTTTCTAGCCCTTTTTGGTGCATCCCTGGAAAATTGAGTGGTTATTAGATTTTTGATATCTTTCCCATGGACCTCCCATTTGGTTTCAGCCATCTATTTATGGACTTCTCCAGGTCCCAAAATTATGTGAATAAACTTATAAAGATCAGAGCATCTTGGATTATATGTTCCAATGAAAATTTTAAATTCCTCAATAAATTTATGGGTTTTGCCTTTGGGATAGGGAGGACAGGGAAGTCTTTATTTCTCTGAGCTCAGGTGTTTTGTTTTGGTAGAGACGGGGTTTTCCTCTGTTGCCCAGGCTAGAGTGTAGTGGCATGAACAGCTCACTGCAACCTAGAGCTCCTGGCCTTAAGTTATCTTCCTGTCATGAGCATCCCTGTGAAGAGACCACCAAACGCGCTTTGTGTGAGCGATAAAGCTTTTTAATCACCTGGGTGCAGGCGGGTTGAGTCTGAAAAGAGAGTCAGCAAAGGGAGATAAGGGTGGGGCCGTTTTATAGGATTTGGGTAGATAAAGGAAAATTGCAGTCCAATGGGGTTTGTTCTCTGGCGGGCAGGAGTGGGGGTCACAATGGGGGTGCCTTTTGAGCCAGGATGAGCCAGGAAAAGGACTTTCACAAGGTAATGTCATCAGTTAAGGCAAGGACCAGCCATTTTCACTTCTTTTGTGGTGGAATATCATCAGTTAAGACTGGGCAGGGCATTTTCACTTCTTTTGTGATTCTTCAGTTACTTTAGGCCATCTGGGCATATACATGCAAGTCACAGAGTATGCGATGGCTTGGCTTGGGCTCAGAGGCCTGACACTTCCCACCATAGCCTCCTGAGTAGCTGAGACTAAAGATGTGCACGACCATGTCCAAACAATTTTTTTTTAAATTTTGTTTTTTTGTAGAAATGAAGTCTCACTATGTTGCCCAGACTGGCCTTGAATGCCTAGCCTCAAGCAATACTCCTCACTCAGCCTCCCAAAATGCTGAGATTACAGACATGAGCCACAGTGTCTGGCCAAACTCAGGTTTTGACTAAGGTATAAAGATGTTTAAAGAATGCCTGGTTGATATAAAGGCCTAAATTTATAAGGCATTTGTGTAGTGTTTTTTGTTTGTTTGTTTTTTACTTTTGCAGAGAAAAGAAAACTAAGCGTAAAGGTTACATTCAGAGTAATTTGGATAGAGAATTGAGCAGTTGAAATTAAGTCAGTCAACATATATTTTCTTTTTCTTTCATGATCAATTAAAGTTTTTATTTGACTTTTATAAGGACTCTTTGGAGAGGCTATTTCTAAATCCTTTAGTCTCTTGGAAGCCTCTGCATGCCTGTAAAAGACACGTCCCCTTATTTTTGAGGCACTTGGGATTCTGATTTTGAGGTTTCTTTTTCCAATGTACCCCTTAAATGAATATTTATTTTTATTTTTATTTTTTATTTTTGAGATGGAGTCTTGCTCTGTCGCTGGGCTGGAGCGCAGTGCTGTGATCTCGACTAACTGCAACC
>NW_012109586.1:2487-41280 GCF_000951045.1 Mandrillus leucophaeus
GGGCGTGAATTTTTAATGCCTGGAAGTCACTATTTTTCTAGCCCTTTTTGGTGCATCCCTGGAAAATTGAGTGGTTATTAGATTTTTGATATCTTTCCCATGGACCTCCCATTTGGTTTCAGCCATCTATTTATGGACTTCTCCAGGTCCCAAAATTATGTGAATAAACTTATAAAGATCAGAGCATCTTGGATTATATGTTCCAATGAAAATTTTAAATTCCTCAATAAATTTATGGGTTTTGCCTTTGGGATAGGGAGGACAGGGAAGTCTTTATTTCTCTGAGCTCAGGTGTTTTGTTTTGGTAGAGACGGGGTTTTCCTCTGTTGCCCAGGCTAGAGTGTAGTGGCATGAACAGCTCACTGCAACCTAGAGCTCCTGGCCTTAAGTTATCTTCCTGTCATGAGCATCCCTGTGAAGAGACCACCAAACGCGCTTTGTGTGAGCGATAAAGCTTTTTAATCACCTGGGTGCAGGCGGGTTGAGTCTGAAAAGAGAGTCAGCAAAGGGAGATAAGGGTGGGGCCGTTTTATAGGATTTGGGTAGATAAAGGAAAATTGCAGTCCAATGGGGTTTGTTCTCTGGCGGGCAGGAGTGGGGGTCACAATGGGGGTGCCTTTTGAGCCAGGATGAGCCAGGAAAAGGACTTTCACAAGGTAATGTCATCAGTTAAGGCAAGGACCAGCCATTTTCACTTCTTTTGTGGTGGAATATCATCAGTTAAGACTGGGCAGGGCATTTTCACTTCTTTTGTGATTCTTCAGTTACTTTAGGCCATCTGGGCATATACATGCAAGTCACAGAGTATGCGATGGCTTGGCTTGGGCTCAGAGGCCTGACACTTCCCACCATAGCCTCCTGAGTAGCTGAGACTAAAGATGTGCACGACCATGTCCAAACAATTTTTTTTTAAATTTTGTTTTTTTGTAGAAATGAAGTCTCACTATGTTGCCCAGACTGGCCTTGAATGCCTAGCCTCAAGCAATACTCCTCACTCAGCCTCCCAAAATGCTGAGATTACAGACATGAGCCACAGTGTCTGGCCAAACTCAGGTTTTGACTAAGGTATAAAGATGTTTAAAGAATGCCTGGTTGATATAAAGGCCTAAATTTATAAGGCATTTGTGTAGTGTTTTTTGTTTGTTTGTTTTTTACTTTTGCAGAGAAAAGAAAACTAAGCGTAAAGGTTACATTCAGAGTAATTTGGATAGAGAATTGAGCAGTTGAAATTAAGTCAGTCAACATATATTTTCTTTTTCTTTCATGATCAATTAAAGTTTTTATTTGACTTTTATAAGGACTCTTTGGAGAGGCTATTTCTAAATCCTTTAGTCTCTTGGAAGCCTCTGCATGCCTGTAAAAGACACGTCCCCTTATTTTTGAGGCACTTGGGATTCTGATTTTGAGGTTTCTTTTTCCAATGTACCCCTTAAATGAATATTTATTTTTATTTTTATTTTTTATTTTTGAGATGGAGTCTTGCTCTGTCGCTGGGCTGGAGCGCAGTGCTGTGATCTCGACTAACTGCAACCTCGACCTCCCAGGTTCAAGCAATTCCCCTGCCTTAGTCTCCCACATAGCCGGGACTACAGGTGCAAACCTGGTTAATTTTTTTGTATTTTAGTAGAGACGGGGTTTCACCATATTGGCCAGGATGGTCTCGATCTCCTGACCTCGTGATCTGTCCACCTCAGACTCCCAAAGTGTTGGGATTACAGGCGTGAGCCACGGCACCCAGCCATGAAGAATTTTATATGAGGTAAGCTTTCACAGTGCATCCACTATTATTCTAAATTTTCTTTCGTAAAGTTCACTCAAGTCTATTTTATCTGTTATGAACATAGCTATTCTAGGTTCTTTGTGATTAATACTCCCAGGTATAACTCTAACAATTCTGTGATTTTTAGTTTTTCTCCTGGCATTAGCAATTCCATTTTTTGAGCTATAGAATGATTTGGGGAAGCCAGGGAAGGCTGGGGCAGGGTTAAAAGAGAAACAGGATAGGACAGGGAAAGCAATACTCTTAAAAGAGTTAAAAAGGAAGCAGATATGGTAAGAGGGCAGACCTTAGTCAGAATACCAGGGTTCAAATCTTATCTTGACCACTTAGTAACAGGTGGCCTTGGGAAATTTATTTATCCTCTTTATGTCTCATTTTTCTCAGCAGCCAAATGGGTAATATTAATATGAGGGTAATATATTACTCGAATATTAGAGTCATAATATTAGAGTAATATAGTAGTGGTTGTAATCAACCTCTTCTGATTTTCATGAGAATTAAAGTAGATTATTTGTAAAGCAGCCTGAACTGTGCCAGGGAAATAATAAGTGCTATCTGTTCATTAAATAAATAAAAATAGGGAATAGAAACCATAAGGAGGGAATAAGACAGCTTTAGTTACGTTTTCTTTCACCTGTTTGAGATTTCTCTTTCACAAGTAAATTTAATCAGGTACAATTTTTTGTGATTACTTATATATGTGTAATTCTCTCTGTCAGGCCTCTGAGCCCAAGCCAAGCCATCGCATCTCCTGTGGCTTGCAGGTATATGCCCAGAGAGCCTGAAATGACTGAAGAATCACAAAAGAAGTGAAAATGCCCTGCCCCACCTTAACTGACGACATTCTACCACAAAAGAAGTGAAAATGGCCAGTCCTTGCCTTAACTGATGACATTACCTTGTGAAAGTCCTTTACCTGGCTCATCCTGGCTCAAAAAGCACCCCCATTGAGCACCTTGTGACCCCCACGTCTGCCCACCAGAGAACAAACCCCCTTAGACTGTAATTTTCCTTTATCTAACCAAATCCTATAAAATGGCCCCACCCATATCTCCCTTTGCTGACTCTTTTCAGACTCAGCCCACCTGCACCCAGGTGATTAAAAAGCTTTATCGCTCACACAAAGTCTGTTTGGTGGTCTCTTCACATGGAGTGCATGACACTTTCTATAAATTTTTTTGTTTCCTGTTGGTCACATTTTTTTCTGTAATGCTTTTCCCCCTTCTTTCATTTCTTCTATTAGATTGAATACAGATTCTTTTCTTTCTTTATGCCCCCTTTTTAACCTACTGATTTAGAAGTTATTCACTTCAATTGCAATATTTTAGAGGATACTTTAGGACAAAACTCCTTATGATTTACTTGCATTTCTATATGTCTTGCAAGCAAAGGCATTGCTTGCCTTTTCCCTATCTTTTTAAGGATGTTTGTACGGCAAGCAGGCTCGGAAGAGAGAATGACCACCTCTGGAAGAAGGGGCAGGTTTGTTTCATGTCCACTATAATAAAAGTTGTGTCTCTTTCTGAAGCGAAAGTCAGACAAATTTTCTATCCACTATAAAAGATCAGATTCCTTAAGCCCAAAGCATCTCAGGCATGACAAAACCCTCTGGATATGCAGCATATCCTTGCACCCCTCCACACTGCCGTCATGAAATATAGGGTGAAGATGAACTCTCATAAACATAAAGCTCATGCTTCTTGCTGTGCCATGACATTTTTTTTTTAAAGACTGGACATGGTAGCTCACCATAATCCCAGCACTTAGGAAGGCCAAGGCAGTAGGATCAGTTGAGCCTAGGAATTCAAGGTTACAGTGACCTAGGATCATGCCACCGCACTCCAGCATGGAGCAACAGAGCAAGATCCTCAGAGAGAGAGACAAAGAGACAGAGAGAGAGAGAGAGAGAGAGAGAGAAGGAAGGGAAGGAAGGGAAGGCAGGGAAGGCAGGGAAGGAAGGGAAGAAGGAAAATGCTTCTCTTCACACCAGGAGTCTCACTGTTACAGTATCACCAATGTACCCCAATGTAGCAGTCTCTCATTATTTGAGGTATCACCGAGGGTTCTTTGTCTAACAAAAATTAAGGAGCATAGACACCAAGGATGAGGTTGGAGTGAAAGTTTAAGCGAAAGAAGAAAGCTCTACACAGTAGAAAGGGAACCCAAAAGAAGGTTGCCATTTTTACAGTTGAATCCAAAAGCATTTATTGGAAACCAGTGAGGGATGGGCATCTCATTTGCATAAGGCATGAATTTCTGGTAGCTCCACCCCATCCTCCTGATGCACATGTGGGCCCTTAGCTTGAGTTACTTCATATTGCTTTGCTCCCCTTACTGCACATGTATCAGGGGATGAAATTTCCCATTGTGGGCATGTCTGGGCAAGTTACCTGTTTAGCCTTTATTTTCTGTCTGGCTGTGAGCATGTCTTAGGCAAGCCCCCACTGTGCAAGGTCCCTTATCTGTGCCTGTAGCTTGATTTTTCAGGCTGTTCTTTTGTTTGAAAGAATTCAACTGAGGATCCACCTTAACTGCCTCCCTGACTGATTTCTTTCTTTCTCCTCTCTCATCATCTTCTGATAGTATCCATGAAACAGAATCGGACAGGTCAGGATTAGAGCAGAGCAAATGAGATGAATCATGCAAGTGTAGCTTCAGATGGCATCTTTGAAATACTGATATTTTGTTCATCATGGAGATTTTGCATTTTTTATTTTTTATTTTTAAAATATTGCTTTAAAGCATTACTTAATTATTCAATTTTTTGGCATGTTTTAAAAATGTTGTGTCCCAAGTGAGTGCCACACTCCTTCATTTTAGTTCTAGCCCTGCTTCTCAGTCTAGAAACCCCCAGAGCAATTAAAAAAAGGCAGGAGGGTGGGAGCTGTCACCAATAAGGATAAAGGGGCTTGGGTGAATAGAAAATATCAGAAAATAGTACAATTCTATTTGTGAGCAACTGGCCACTCAATATCAAAAGCAAATGTGACTTATATGCTGGTGTGGAGCTGATTTCTACCTCCACACCCTCTGATACCTTGCAGCACTTCCACTCTTGACCTTGGCTGTTTTAATGGGACAAATAGTAGTATTATTAAGGTCTTCTGCCTCCAAAGAAGACCAAAGGTCATACACACATATAAGAATATACTGGGAAGCTATGAGGAAGAAAAGGGACTCAAATCTTTATAGCTCAGTTGGATACAAGTTCCTATCTTATATTTGATCAACATCTTATCTAGTCTGTAGGGTAGCAAATACCCAGAATCAGCTAATGGGGCTTAGGAAGACTTCACAGTAGGGAAGAGAAGCTAATGTAAACTTGTTGATGAGATCTTTGTGTCTTCAACTACTAAAAATATAAATGCTATTGGTATTTTACATGTCTGAACTATACATGCGCATTAAGTGGCAGAAGGGACTATCCAGACTGCAAGGGCCATGTGTAGGTTAGAGCTAGTACCTTTGGAACACCTCAACCATAATAAACTCTTTGAGCCACAAATCTCTACCACTGATAATTTTGTCAGTTAAAACACCTGGGAAAGAGGGAGAGTCTAGATCCAGAGGCAACAATTTGGTTTTGAATTCATTATCCCTCTGATCTTAGCTATTAGTTTGCTACTAGGATCTTGTAGAAACTGAATGTTTCATCCATGGAGGTTTTTGTGATTCTCTAGCCTGATTTCCTTTTTTGGGATATTCAACTTTAACTCAATAACTAACAAGATAGGAAGGGCTCAACTAATCTAGTTTGTCAAATGGAAATAATATATTTAAGAACAGAACCTGCCAGGCATGGTGGCTCACGCGTGTAATCCCAGCACTTTGGGAGGCCAAGGCGGGTAGATCACAAGGTCAGGAGATCAAGACCATCCTGGCCAATATGGTGAAACTCTGTCTCTACTAAAAATACAAAAATTAGCTTGGCGTGGTGGCAGGTGCCTGTTGACCCAGCTACTCAGGAGGCTGAGACAGGATAATCGCTTGAACTGGGAGGTAAAGTTTGCAGTGAGCCGAGATTGCATCACTGCACTCCAGCCTGGGGGACAGAGTGAGACTCCATCTCAAAACAAACAAGCAAACAAACAAAAAAGAACAGAACCAACCTGGCTACCAACATCATCTTGGCTTTACATGAAAAAGTGGCCACTATCCTTTGGAAGAAGTTTTATGCTCTACTCTCTATTCTACCTGAAACAAAGTTGCTGATTCAATAGTATCCTTCATTTGAAGAGGTTCTCCTAAATGCTAAGTACTAATTTGCATTAGTGATTTAGTTAAGTTGAAACCCTATGATGTCAACTGAGCAACTGCAGCTATTCAACCTCCTCATCATGAGCGATACAGAATAGAAAGCAGGTGTGACTGCTTTCAGTGGTCAGAACTCAAGGCTGCTCTCATATCACTGTCCACTTGATGAAAAAGTCACATTTTTACTGACTCTTGGGATGCTGCCAATGCCTTAGCTTTTTGGTCAGCCACTTGGGAAATAATAAACTGCGAGATTAAAGAAACTCCTCAAGGAAGCAAAGCAAAATGGTGAATAGAAAACTCCTTCAATGCCTCCTCAAAGACACCAAGTTACCATCTACAGAGAGAAAACACCTTCACAAGAACCAAAATTCAGGTGAGCACTCATAGTACCTGGTTTTAACTTCATATCGCTGAAAGGGGCACTGAAGAGATAGAAAAAACAGTCCTGAATTGCTGATGCCACCCTTCACCCACCCCTGGCAGCAGCTGTGTGGTATGGGCACAGAAAGCATCTCTAGACACTGGAGGCGGGAGAACACAGAACACAGCAATTGTGAGGCACTGAACTCAGTGCTGTTCTGTTATAGCGGAAATGAAAAGCAAACCAAACTCAGCTGACACCCACCCACAGAGTGGGCCTTTAAACGAGCCCTAGCCAGAGGGGACTCACTCATCCCAGAGAGCTAAACTTCAGTGCTCTCACAAACCTCACCACTGAGAGCTACAGTGCTCTTGGATCTCTAAGTAAACTTGAAAGGCAGTCTAGGCAATAAGGACTGCAACTCACAGGCATGTCCTAGGGCTAAACTAGACCCAGAGAGAGTGGACCAGGGGACACCTGACCTAATGAGACACCAGCTGAGGAAGCCAAGAAAGTACTGGCATCACCCCTTCCCTAACTCCAGGCTGCATAGCTCATAGCTCCAAAAGAGACCCCTTCTTTCTACTTAAGAAGAGGAGAAGGACGAGTGTGGAGGTCTTTGTCTTGCATCTTAGATGCCAGCTCAGCTACAGCAGTGTAGGGCACAAGTCAGAGGCATGAGGCCCCCATTCCAGGCCCTAGCTCCCGGAAGGGAACCAGATGCCTTGAAGGAAAGGGTCTAGTCCTGCCAGCGTTCATCACCTGCTAACTGAAGAGCCCTTGGTCCCTGAATAACCAGCAATGATACCCAGGTACTATGTCAAGGACCTTGATGAGCCACTGAGACTTGCTGGCTTCAGGAGAGACTTGGCACATTACCAGCTGGGGTGGCTACAGGGCAAAACTCCTTCTGTTTGAGAAAGCAAAGGGAAAAGCAAAGGGGACTTTGTCTTGCACCTTAGGTACCAACACTGCCACAGGGGAGTAGAGCACCAAGCGGGCTCTTGGGATCCCCTATTTCAGGTTAATTCTTGGGTGGCAGTTCTGAACTTGCCCTGGGTCAGAGAGGAGCACACTGCCCTGAATGGTGAGTCCCAGATTAGGCAACATTCACCACAAGCTAACTTAAGAAACCTTGGGCCTTAAGGGAACATTGGTGGTAGTCTGACTACTCCTCATGGTCAGAGGTGGCAGTGGCTACAGGATGAGGTTCCTCTGCCTTCGGAAAGGGGAAGGCAAAGTGGGAAGAACAGCATCTTGTGGTCTGAGTGCCAGCTCAGCTACAATACAATAAAATACCAGGTAGACTTCTATGGTTTTTGACTATAGTCTTTGACTCCTGGATGGCACTGTGGACCCACCTGAGGCCTGGGGGCCTCATTGCCTTGAAAGGAAGGATACAGGCATGGCTAGCTTTGCCAACTGATGATTGTAGAGCCCCATAGCCTTGAACAAACATAGGCAGTAGCCAAGGAGTGGTTACTGCAGGCCTTGGGCAAGACCCAGTGCTAAGCTGGCTTCAGGTCTGACCTGGAGCAGTCATAGTAGTGGTGGCCACTGGGTGCTTGTGTCATTCCACCCCTAGATTCAGGTGGCTCAAAACAGAAAGAGAACTCCGTATGCTTGGGAGAAAGTAAGGAAAAAGAACAGGAGTCTCTGGCTGTTAATCCAGAGAATTCTCTCAGATCTTGTCCAAGACCATCAAGCAGGTAGGTACCTCTATGAGTCTGCAAGTAACCACAGACTTACTGGACTTGGGGTGCCCCCCACAGGAGAAACAGCTAAGATCACAATACTGAAGTCCTTTCAAATATCTGGGAAGGCTTCCCAAGAACAGCTACAAATAAGCCCAGACAGTAAAGACTACACTAAATACCTAACTCTTCAATGTTCAGACACTGAAAAACATCTACTAGCATCAATACCATCCAGGAAGACATGACCTCAACAAATGAACTAAATAAGGCACCAGGGACTAATTCTAGAGAAAGAGAGATATATGATCTTTCAGACAAAGAATTCAAAATAGCTGTGTTGAGAGAACTCAGATAAATTGAAGATAGCACAGAGAAGGAATTCAGAATTCTATTAGATAAATTTAACAAAGAGATTGAAATAATTAAGAAGAATCAAGAAGAAATTCTGGAGCTGAAAATTAAAATTGGCATACTGAAGAATGCATCAGAGTCCTTTAATAGCAGAATTCATCAAGCAGAAAAAAAATAGTTTGAAGACAGGTTATTTGCAAATGTAGTCAGGGAGACAAAAGAAAAAAAAGAATAAAAAACAAAAAGCATGACTATAGGATCTAGAAAATAGCCTCAGAAGGGCAAATCTAAGAGAAAGAGAAAGGAGTAGAAAGTTTATGGAAAGGGATAATAACAGAGAACTTCTCAAACCTATAGAAAGATATCTATATCCAAGTACAAGAAGGTAATAGAATTCCAAGCAGATTTAACCCAGAGAAGACTATCTCAAAGCATTTAATAAACAAACTTCCAAATGTCAAGGACAAAGAAAGGATCCTAAAAGCAGCAAGAGAAAAGAAGCAAATAACAAACAATGGAGCTCCAATACACCTGGCAGAAGGCTACTCAGTGGAAATATTACAAGCTAGGAGAGAGTGGCAAGACATATTTAAAGTACTGAAGGAACAAAACTTTTACCCTAGAATAGTATATCTGGTGAAAATAGCCTTCAAAGATGAAGGAGAAATAAAGACTTTCCCAGACTAACAGAAGCTGTAAGATTTCATCAATATCAGATCTGTCCTATAAGAAATGCTAAAAAGAGTACTTCAATCAGAAAGAAATGGACATTAATAAGCAATAAATAATCACCTGAAGTTATAAAACTTACTGGTAATAGTAAGTACACAGAAAAACACAGAATATTATAACACTGTAACTGTGGCATGTAAACTACTCTTATCCTAAGTAGAAAGACTAAACAAAAAATCAATCAAAAATAACTACAACAACTTTTCATGACATAATACAATAAGATATAAGTAGAAACAACAAAAAGTGTAAGAGTGGGGAGAAGTCAATGTAAATATTAGTCTTCTTTTTGCTTGTTTATGCAAATAATGTTAAGTTGTTATCAGGTTAAAGTAATGGGTTATAAGATAGGATTTACAAGCCTCATGGTAACCTCAAACCAAGAAACATACAATGGATACACAAAAAAATACAAAGCAAGAAACAAAATCATATCATCAGAGAAAATCATCTTCACTACAGGAAGACAGGAATTAAAGAAAGAAAAAAGAGAAAACTAAAAACAACCAGAAAACAAATAATGAAATGGCAGGGGTAAGTTCTTACTTATAGATAATAACATTAAATGTAAATGAACTAAACTCTTTAATCAAAAGATATAGACTGGCTGAATGTCTGTTGAATACAAGAAACACACCCATTTATCTGTTGCCTACAAGAAACACACTTCGTCTATAAATATATACATAGGCTAAAATAAAGGTATGGAAAAAGATATTCCATGCCAATGGGGGAAAAAAGTAAAGCAAGAGTCACATACTTATATCAGACAAAACAAATTTCAAGACAAAAATGGCAACAAGAGATAAAAGTCACTATGTAATGATTAAGGGGTCAATTCAGAAAGAGGATATAACAATTTTAAATAAATATGTACCCAATGTAAGAGCACTCAGATATATAAATCAAATTTACTAGAACGAGAAAGATAGGCCCCAATCAAATAATAGTTGGAGACTTAAACACCCCACTTTCAGCACTGAACAGATCTTCCAGACAGAACATCAGCAAAGAACATCAGTTAATCTGCGCCATAGACCAAATAGACCTGACAGATATTTATAGAACATTTTATGCAAGAGCTGCAGAACACAAGTTCTTTTCCTTAGCACATGTATCATTCTCAAGGATAGATCATATGTTATGTCACGTAACAAATATTAAAACATTCAAAAAATTGAAATAATATCAAACATATCCTCTGACTACAATGGAATAAAACTAGAAATTAATAACAAGAAGAATTTTGAAAACTATACAAATACGTGGAAATTAAACAATGTACTCCTGAATGACCAGTGGGGCAATGAAGAAATTAAGAAAAAAATTGAGAAATTTCTTGAAATAAATAATAATGGAAACACTACATACCAAAACCTCTGGGATACAGCAAAAGCAGTATTAAAAGGGAAGTGTATAGCTATAAGCACCAACATCAAAAAAGAGTTAGTAACTTCAAATAAACAATCTAACAATGTACCTTAAAGAACTAGAAAAGCAAGAGCAAACCAAACCCAAAATTAGTAGAACAAAATAAATAATAAAGATTAGAACAGAAATAAATGAAATATAAATAAAAAAATATAAAAGATCAATGAAACACAAAGTTGGTTTTTTTAAAAGTTAAAAAAAAAAATTGACAAACCTTTAACCATACTGAGAAAAAAAGATCCAAATAAAAATCAGAAATGAAAAAGGAGACATTACAACTGATATGGCAGAAATTCAAAAGATCATTAGTGGCTACTATGAGCAATTATATGCCAATAAATTGGAAAATCTAGAAGAAATGAACAAATTCCTATACACATACACCTTCCAAGATTGAACTAGGAAGAAATCCAAAATCTGAACAGACCTGTCACAAGTGATGAAACGAAAGCCATAATAAAAAGTCTTCCAGTTGGCTGGGCACAGTGGCTCATGCCTGTAATCTAATCCCAACACCTCGGGAGGCTGAGACAGAAGGATCACTTGAGGCCAAGAGTTCAAGATGAGCCTGGCCAACATGGTGAAACCCTGTCTCTACTAAACACACAAAAAGTAGCCGGGTGTGGTGGTGAACTCCTGTAATCCCAGTTACTCAGGAGGCTGAGGCAGGAGAATTGCTTGAACCCAAGAGACGGAGGCTGCAGTAAGCTGAGATTGTGCCACTGCACTCCAGCCTGGGTGACAGAGCGAGACTTGATCTCAAAAAAAAAAAAAAAAAACAAAAAAAAACAAAAGTCTTCCAGTAAAGAAAATCCCAGACCTGATGTCTTCACTGCTGAATTCTACCAAACTTAAAAAACAAAAAAGTACTAATCCTACTCAAACTATTATGAAGAATAAAGGAGGAAGGAATACTTTCAAATGTATTCTATGAAGCCAGAATTACCCTGATATGAAAACCAGACAAAGACACATCAAAATAAGAAAACTACAGGCCAATACCTCTGACAAATATTGATGCAAGAATCTTCAACAAAACACTAGCAAACTGAATTCAACAGTACATGAAAAAGATCATTCATCATTACCAAGAAGGTTTTATCCCTGGGATGCAAGGATGGTTCAACATATGCAAATCAACGAACATGATACATCATATCAACAGAATGAAGGATAAAAAACCATATGATTATTTCAATTAATGCTGAAAAAAGCATTTGATAAAATTCAACACTCCTTCATAATAAAAAGCCTTAAAAAACTGCATATAGAAGGAGCATATCTCAACATAATAAATGCCACATATGACAGACGCACAGCTGATATCATACTGAACAGGAAAAACTGAAAGTCTTTCAAGTAAGATCTGGGACTTGAAAAGGATGCCCACTGTCACCACTATTATTCAACATGGTACTGGAAGTCTTAGCTAGAGCAATTAGACAAGAGAAAGATATAAAGGGCATCCAAATTGGAAAGGAAGAAGTCAGATTATCCTTGTTTTCTGATGACGTAATCTTATATTTAGAAAAACTCTAAAGACCTTACAAGAAAACTATTAGAAATGATAAACAAATTTAGTAAAGTTTCAGGATACAAAATCAACAGACAAAAATCAGTAGCATTTATATATGCCAACAGTGAACAATGTGAAAAAAAAAAAGTAATTGTATTTACAATAGCCACACATAAAATTAGAAATCTAGGAATTAATCAAAGAAGTGACAGATTTCTATAATGAAGACTTTAAAACATTGATGAAAGAATTTGAAGAGGACACCACAAAATGGCAACATATTCCACGTTCATTGATTGGAAGAATCAATATTATTAACATGTCTATATTATCCAAAGCAATTTACAAATTCAATGCAGTCCGTATCAAAATACCCATGATATTCTTCACAGAAATAGAAAAAAAAGTCATAAAATTTATATGGAACCACAAAATACCCAGGACCACAAAAGATCCAGACCCTAAGCAAAAAGAACAAAACTGGATGATTCACATTACTTGACTTGAAATTATATATAGAGCTGTAGTAACCAAAATAGCAAGGTACTGGCACAAGAACAGACACATAGAGTGATGGAACAGAATAGAGAACCCAGAAACAAATCTACACACCTAGAGTGAACTGGTTTTTGACAAAAGTTCCAAGAACATGCACTGTCTCTTCAACAAATGGTACTGGGAAAACTGGATATCCACATGAAAAAGAATAAAACTAGACCCCTATACTCTCACTATATACAAAAATCAAATCAAAATGGATTAAAGACTTAACTCTAAGACCTCGAACTAAAAAACTACTACAAGAAAACGTTGGAGAAAATCTTTAGGACATTTCTGGGCAAAGATTTCTTGAGCAATACCCAAAAAGCACAGGCAACTAAGGCAAATGCGATCACATCAAGTTAAAAAGCTTCTGTATAGCAAAGGATACAATCAACAAAGTGAAGAGATAACCCATAGAATGGAAGAAAGTATTTACAAACTACCCCCTGACAAGAGATTAAAAACCTGAATGTATAAGGAGCTCAAACAACTCTATAGGAAAAAAATTCAATAATCCAATAAAAAAGGACAAGAGATTTGAATAGATATTTCTCAAAAGAAGACATACAGATGGCAAACATATAAAAAAGTTCTAACATCATAGATCATCAGAGAAATGCAAATCAAAACTACAATATCATTTTATCCCAGTTAAAATAGCTTATATCCAAAAGACAGGCAATAAAAAAATGCTACTGAGGATGCAGAGAAAAGGGAACCCTTGTACACTGTGGATGGGAATGTAAATTAGCACAATCACCATGGAGAACAGTTTAGAGCTTCCTCAGAAAACTAAAACAAGAGCTATCATATGATCCAGCAATCCTACAGCTGGGTATATACCCAAAAGCAAGGAAATCAGTATATTTTAAATATATCTGAATTCCTATGCGTGTTGCAGCACTGCTTACGATACCTAGGATTTGGAAGCAACGTAAGTCTCCATCAACATATAAATGGATAAAGAAAATGTGGTACCTGTATACAGTGGAGACTATTCAGCCATAAAAAAAAATGAGATCAGTCACTTGCAACAAGAATGAAACTGGATATCATTATGTTAGGTGAAATAAGCCAGGCATAGAAAGACAAACTTCACATGTTCTCACTTATTTGTGGGATATAAAAATCAAACCAATTGAACTCATGGACATAAAGGGTGGAAGGATGGTTGGGAAGGGTAGCTCCCAACAGAGATTGGGAAGGGTAGTTGAGGTTTGGGGGAAGGTGGTGATGGTTAATGAGCTAAAAAAAAATAGAATAAATAAGACCTACTATTAGTAATACCTACCTAATAGTAACCCTATTACTAAGTATACAACTTAATTGTATACTCTAAAATAAATAAAGTAATTGGGGCCGGGCGCGGTGGCTCAAGCCTGTAATCCCAGCACTTTGGGAGGCAGAGACAGGCGGATCACGAGGTCAGGAGATCGAGACCATCCTGGCTTACACGGTGAAACCCCGTCTGTACTAAAAAATACAAAAAACTAGCCAGGCGAGGTGGCAGGCACCTGTAGTCCCAAGTACTCGGGAGGCTGAGGCAGGAGAATGGCGTAAACCCAGGAGGTGGAGCTTGCAGTGAGCTGACATCCGGTCACTGCACTCCAGCCTGGGCGACAAAGCGAGACTCCGTCTCAAAAACAAACAAACAAACAAACAACAAAAAAAAGAATGTAATTGGATTGTTTGTAACTCAAGGGATAAATGCTTGAGAGGATGGATACCCCATTCTCCACAATGTATTTATTTCACATTGCATGCCTGTATCAAAACATATCATGTACCCCATAAATATGTACACCATGTACCCACAAAAATTTTAAAAAACTAAAAAATTTAGAAAAAAAAGTAAAAAGAAAGAAACTGAGGCCACCAACTCTGAAAACAAATTACATTTGCTGATCAACCTCTCTGGGCCACTTGTATAGATGCTCATTCTCCAAAAAGACAAACCAGAATCAAACTGTTGATTGATTCTGCTTCACCTAGATTGCTACCTTTGCTGCCAGAATCCATTATGGTATCAGACATGGCAGCACACTCACTATCATAGGGTACACATTAAAAAGGATTACAGAGGCTATCATTACATGCAAAATTTGTCACTCCTATCAAAAGCTGAGATTTTATGTTATAATGAGGGAAGTCATATTGCATGTTTACCCTTCATGAAGTTTTGCCCCTGCCTGCTTCTGATAGACTAACTACATCAAATTTTTAACACTGTCTCAGTGTTATTGTTGCCTTACCATTGTTGACATTTTCTTAGATTATGATGCTGCTGTTCCAGTCCCATCAGTTGATTCTGGCTAAATTTGAAACTAAATTTGGTCACATATTCTGCTGTTTTCTAGATCATTTCTAAACAAATATACAAGTTAGAGTGTCACTCAGTACCCCAACCTGGTCTGCCTCCCCACCACGAAAAAAGCATTAGTCATGGTCACTGAAAAGAAATCGTGAACCCATAAGTTCTACTAGCTGACTGGGAAGCCATATTGGAGTCAACATCATCCTGTGCCCCCTTACAGAGTGAAAACATGTAGCTTATACATTGTGGGGTTTCAAACATTATAACAACATGTGCAAACCTAGGACAGTATTACTTCTAGGGGAGCTAGACATAAAGTTGATTATATATATATGTGTGTGTGTGTATATATATATATATATAATCATTTGCATTGTAGAAGAGGTCATAAGAGATTTTCAAGTGTTTAAGAAAATATGCCTAGTATATCTTGTGGTCTTCAAATGACTGTAGAGATGTTTCTAGAATGAGGCTACCCTTCCAGGAAAGATTTCCATAGGAGTAACTAACTCATTATTGGTGTACATTGCAAGGACAACTATTCTTATAATGGAAGTCATCCAACTTAAAGAGGTGGTGCAGAATGTGTCACTGACATTAAGGAACCAAGGGCACCACCTTGGTTTTGGAAGTATTTCAGGTGAGACTCAATATATTGACCAAGGTTGTTATGCACTAGAATAGCACTGGAGCTCTTCTTTATGGGCTAAGGTCTAGTCTATGCAATCAGTAATATATCTGCTGGATTAATGCCCTCAGTTAAGTGAAAAAGTCAATACAGAAACTGAAGAATAAAGCCATCTAGCTTTCTAGTGTAGACCTGGATAGTTTAAGAGATTTGTCCAGCTTTCTGTGGGCATGGTCAAGGTCAATGTTGCAAATAGGACTCATCCTACAACTTGACAGTAAGTAGAATTAAATGCTACATGAGTCAAAATGAGTTCCAGACTCTGTAGGATTCATCAGAGTAGCCAATGTTGTGATGTATTCAAGATAAAATATTTCCATGTGTAGGCACAAGGAGTTTATATTGTTGAAGGACAATTCTCTTGCAGTAAGTACCTGGCATTTCTGCACATCTTTTACGCAGAGGTGCTACTGTCTTTATTCTAGACTATCTTTGCAAGGATGTTAGTAGAGCAAGTAAGCTCTGAAGACAGAGATAGTGTCTTCCTTTGGAGCAGAGGACCAATTTCCTTAAAAAATTGAGATAGAGATATTGTGTTCTCCTTCTGAGAAATGGGCAGACATATTCACAGTCTAGGCTCCAAAGCAAAGGTCAGGTAAATTTACAGCGTATTATAAAATAATCAGGTCCCCTGTGCTTAGGACGTTTCTTCTATAATGAAATTTACTACGTTTGCAGGTGTCACCTGGCATTCTTCATGTTTCCCTGCGAAAATCGAGTCTCAGGAAACCAGGAAAGTTATTGCTGGTACAATGGCTACTATTATTGCTGTAAGTAAATAATAGACCCCTATCTCTAACTTTGGAGTCTCATGTCTTCTGCCAGAATCTATGAAATTACAGCAAGCTAATTTGTTAGCTTGCTTGCAAATGGGGTAACATTTTAGACCTTTTTTAGTCTTAAGAAGGCAGAAAATTAAGAAGAGAAAAACAGAGAAACAAAACAGAGGAAATAAATAGAAACAAATAATAAAAGCAAGACCTAATACCAGCAATATTTCAAGTTGTATTAAATGCTAATGTACAAAATACTCCACTTAAAAGGCAGCAATACCAGGATCAATAAAAAGTAAGACCAAGTAACACCCTGTTTTCAAGAATATTTCTTACTTTTTATGCCTCATTCCCTTTCATATCAATTTTAAGATTTTTGCCAAATTCTGTAAACACAAACTTTATTAGGATACAATCATCATCTCATTGCTTTATAGATAGTGCTATTTTCATGATGGTGAATCTTTCCAACCATAATTGCTAATCTTTCCATTTATTTTTGTCATTTTCATATATTTAAACACAACACTACAATTTACAAATACCTTACACTTTTTGTTAGGGATATTATTTGGTATTATATAATTTTGGCTAACTATATAAATCATTATTTTTGTAAAGATTTATCCTAATCATTTTTCTGATATATAGGAATGCTACTTTCTCATATATATGAATGTTTTCCAGCAGTTTTGCAGATTTTCTCTTCAGGCAGTTTCTTCCTTTTGAAGTCTCATACATTCTGTTATTTTTTTCTTCTCTTACTCAGATAGCTCTTAAGTCTCCAATATATTAACTACATAACTATGATTTTAAGCATTTTTGTTCTTCATTGTATCATAATTGCTTCATTTTAGTCAAAGAAAATATAGATTATTAGCATACAACTTTATCAGGGAAAGGAATTTTCTGCTTATTCCTGAAATATTAAGAAGTTTTTTAAATGCATAAATGTTGAATTGCATTGTTTTTTATTTCTAGAATAATATATATTTCTCCATTAATTTTTAATTGTTGTAATATTCAGAGATATTTCTTATGCTAAAACATCTTTCATCCTCTGAGGAAAAAAGTATACTTTGTCATAGTGTACTTTTACATCATTGTTGGATTTGGTTTTCTAGTATTTTATTAAATATTTTTGTCTCCATATTCAGAAATCATTATGGCCTATAACTTTATTTACTATAATAATATTAAGACTATAGCCTCTTGTAATTATTTTGAGTAATTTCCTTTTTTTCTCTTGTCATGAAAGTTGACATAGGAAAAAAACAATTTCCTGCAGTCTTAATGATATTTAACTTTTAAATTATCTAGACCCGGTGTTTTAATGTGTGCCTGAGAGTGGTGGATTGTAGATTACAATCTAATAATTTTTATTCTTTAACTGATAAATATATATTCACACTTTCAGTTTCTTCACAGTAATGTTTTACTAAATTATAGTTTCTCTTGAAAATTTTTCTTTGATCTAAATTTTCGAGTTAAAAAATTAAAAAATATATTTGGCCTAAATATTTAGATATTCAAATAATATAATATTATGTGTGATATTTTATTGTGATTACAAAAAATGCCATAATTATATTTATGTCTTTCATTTAATTCCTTCTGTATTTATTTATGCTTTCTCTCTTTTTTCAAGACCCATTTTGGGAGATGTATTTCTGTTTTATTGACTTTTTCAAACAAATTTCAATATGCCATATCTTTCATTGTTATATGATAAAAATGACATATTTATGTTTTTAATTTTTATTATTTCCTGATAGACTTATTTGGGTTTACAATATCTTTGTGTTTAATAAACCTTTAGAAAGGTTTCAGAATTTAGTTTTAAAATGTTTGAAAAGTTTTAAATACAGTACAGAAAATATAACACTCTATTCCCCTCTTGTTAATATATTACATTACAGTGGTACATTTGTCACAACTAAAAAATTTTGCTGCATTATAATAAGCTAAAATTCATACTTTATCTAGATGTCCTTAGTTTTTACCTAATGTTCTTTTGTTATCGTTGTTGCAGGATCCCATTCAGGATATCAGGTTGCATTTAGTCATCATGTCTTAGGCTCTTCTATTCTGTGACCGCTACTCAGTTTTTGTATGTCTTAGTTTGGTTTATCTGCTATAAGAAAATGCCATAAACCAGGCAGCTTAAACAACAGACATTTATTTTTCACATTTCTGAAAGCTGGGAAGTCCAAGATCAAACTAAGCCAATTTGGTTTCCGGTGAGATCCTTCTTCCTAGTTTGCAGATAATCATCTTCTTGCTGTGTTCATCACATGGCACAGAAAGAAAGAAGTTCTCTGGTCTTTTTATATAAATAATTAATCTAATCCCATCATAAAGGCCCTTTCCTCTTGACCTTATCTAAACCTAATTACCTCCCAAAGCCTTCATCTTCAAATACCATCACATTGGGATTAGGGCACCAACATATGAACTCTGGGGAACACCATTCTGTCTGTAACTCCTTGACTTTATGGTGCTGGCATTTTTTGAGTACTTATGAGGTATTCACCAAATATGAATATATATGAGGTATCAAATAAAGATAGAATGTTACTATATTTGAGTTTATCCCACATTTTTTCATGGTTAGGCTAGGGTGTCACTCTCATTATGTCATATTAGGGATACATAATATCAATATGACTTATTATTGATGACATTAATCTCGATTACCTGACTGAGGTAGAGGTTTCTCCACTGAAAAGTTCTCCTTTATTCTCCCTGTTCATATTGTACTGAATGGATGAAAGTCACTGTGTGCATTCCATATTCAGGGGTTGGAAAATCATGCTCTACTTTCCTAAAGGAGAAGCATCAACAAAGCTATGTGGACTCTTTCAATGTGGGAAACTAATCTATTATTTCCCCCATTAATTAATTTATTTAATCATTTATTTATATCTGTAAATGCACATGGATATTTATTTTACATTTTAGGCTGTAATTTAATAATACTTTATTTTGTGCTTAAACTGTTACAACTTTGACCATTGAGAGCTTTTTCAGTTGGGTCATGTGTCTGTTTAACATGTACTTATTATTTTGGTTTTCATTCTTTTGTATCTTTTTTTTTTTTTTTTTTTTTTTACTTTTAATTTCTGTGGGTATATAGTAGGTGTATAAATTTATGGAGTACAAGAGATATTTTGGTTTTAAGCACGTTCTTATTTTCTGTCATTACAAGATGTTACAGGCTCATACTGTATATTCCCTGTCCCAGCCCCCAATTCAGCCATTTTCCAAGGTATTCTGGCTTCTTTTACTGGAGAATAGTATTAGAAACAAAAGTGTAATGCTTTTTTTTTTTTTTTTTTCATGGATAGGATTCTAAGATTTTCAATTATTTCTCATGAAATGTATTTGAATCATACTATAACAACTAAGATACTGCTTTATGAAAACTAAAATTTTGATTTTTTAACCATTCAGTTCTAAATATTTGATATTAATTTTAATATATTCTTTGATTAATCAATTATTGAAAAGTATAATTTAACATTTTTTCGACATGCAAGTGTTTACATTTTTGGTGTGTTTTATTTCAAGTTTTTTTGAATTGTGGTTGGAAAAATGACATCTACACAATAAATAAAATTGGATATTTATTTGTCTTTGTTTTATGTTCTACTGGTTAAACTTCTTATTTTGTTTCACATGTCAATATTCACTTTATGTACTTAGAAGCTGTTATGTGCATGTAACCAATGAATCATTATTATACACTGAACACTGTTTTTAATGTGTACTATAATCCTAATAATGATTTTTACTTTAAAATATACTTTGATTAATTTAGCTACCAGAGTAGCATTTGCCTGTGATACCTTATTTCATCCAATATTTGACTATTTATGTTTTTGTATGTTAGATATTTTAAATTTTATTTTTTTAAATATATGCTTGAATTTTGGTTATTCAACTAGAAATTCTGTGAATCTAAAACAAAAGATTTTAATATATCTATATTTATTATGATTACTTGTACTATAGATTTATTTACAACTCTGTTTTTCATATTTTCTACATTCCAAACTTTTCCTTGTTAATTTTTCTGTTTTTTTTTTTTTTTTTTTTTTTTTTTTTTTTTTTTTTTGAGATGGAGTCTCGCTCTGTTGCCCAGGCTGGAGTGCAGTGGCCGGATCTCAGCTCACTGCAAGCTCCGCCTCCCGGGTTTACGCCATTCTCCTGCCTCAGCCTCCCGAGTAGCTGGGACTACAGGCGCCTGCCACCTTGCCCGGGTAGTTTTTTTGTACTTTTTAGTAGAGACGGGGTTTCACCGTGTTGGCCAGGATGGTCTCGATCTCCTGACCTCGTGATCTGCCCGTCTCGGCCTCCCAAAGTGCTGGGACATTTTTCTGTTTTGAAAAGAAGACATACACACAGCCAATGAGCATATGAAAAAAAGCTCAACATCACTAATCATTACATAAATGTAAATCAAAACTGCAATGAGATACCATCTTACAACAGTCAGAATGGCTATTATTACAAAGTCAAAAAATAACGGATGCTGGTGAGGTTGTGGAAAAAAGGGAACACTTATACACTGTTGGGTGGAGTGTAAATTAGTTCAACATTTTGGAAATCAGTGTGGTGTTTCCTCAAAGACCTAAAAACAAAACTACCATTCAACCTAGCAATCTCATTACTGAGCATATGCCCAAAAGAATATAAATCATTCATCATTCTATTGTAAAGACACATGAACACATATGTTCGTTGCAGCACCATTACAATAGCAAAGACGCTAAATCAATTTAAATGCCTATCAGTAAAGAAAATGTGGTACACATACATCATGGCATAATACGCAGCCATAAAAAATAAAAAGATCACATCCTTTGCAGAAACATGGATGGAGGTGAAGGCCATTATTCTTAGCAAACTAAAACAGAAATAGGAAATCAAATACCACATGTTCTCACTTGTAAGTGGGAGCAAAACGATGCAAATATATGGACACACAAACTTTGGGGTGGACGGTGAGAGGAGGGAGAGGATCAGTAAATATAACTAATGGGTACTAGGCTTAATACCTGGGTGACAAAATAATCTGTACAACAAACACCCATGGCACAAGTTTACCTGTATAATAAAACTGCATCTGGACCCCTGAAGTTAAAAGTTTTAAAAAAATCTTTCTTATATGGGTTGTTTATCTCTTGAAACGCTACAAATATTTGCAATGTTATTTTTTATATTTGTTTTGTGTTTAATTATGTCAAATGACCCAAAGATATCACCAGCATGAGATCACTTTTTATGTTATTACCTTATCTTGGACAACTCATGCTCCAAATACATACAGTAAATGTCTGATAAATAGAATCTACATATTGTGCAGGTTATTGGTTACATATTTACATATTTTCAGGATAAAATTAAATTTTTTTTCTACCTAGAAACCAGAATATTTATAATTTGATACTTTCCTTTGAACACCTCAGATTTATAAAGCAGTTTGTGTTCAATCTTCCTATTTTTCAAAGGCCCAAGATTTTGTTTTCTCTCCTCCTTTAAGCATGATAAAACATATCTTAGTAGTTGTGAACCTTGAGGATGGAAGAAAAACACAGCTAACCAATATTACCATGATCTATTAGTCACTCCCTGTCCCAAATTCTTCCATAGTATGTCCTATTTAATCATGATAACAATCTTTTAAGGTAAAATTTATTAAAATCAATTTTCAGATTTGGAAAGTCTCAGAGATGTTAATGAAGTTGATTAATAAATAACAGACTTGAAATTTGAACCAATTTTTAGCTATAGAGTTCATCAATTTAAACTACTTCTCTATATTACAGAATAATGTAGGGCAGTAGCTCTTCAAAATATATTATTTATTTTGTTTAACAAACTGGTAAGTTATCCCTTATCTATAAATAACATAATATGTAAATACTTAGTGTGTTTCTAATTTAAATTAACAATTTGTAATCACTCATTTTTCTAGGGTCAGCCACATATTTGATTTTTTGGTTGAATCACACAGGTAATACCTTGCTGTTTTTTTCATTAGTTTTCTTTTCTTCACTATTTATATTTCATATGATTACGTGTGGCAAACAGATCATAGATTTTTGTCTGCAGAAAATATCTAGTTTTAAAACCTGTCATTACAACTATTATTATAAGCTAATTGTTTCATGACATAAACAATTGGTAACTGAGTAGCACCATATTGTGCTATGAGACTGACTGAAGTTGAAATTAACCTGAGGTATGTATGTAGCTCAGTTCAGTGTATTCATCCTCATAATTTATGTCCATTGTGGAAGTGATATAAAGTAAGCACCAGAAAGAGTAGACCTGTTATCAGGAGAAATACTATTCTTGGAGTTATACATATCAGGGTGTAATAATAAGGAATATGTCTGAAAAAAAAAAACCCACATACCTGTGTCTGCATAGATGTGTGTGTATGTAATATTCTAAAGGATTTTCATGCTTTTTGTAGAGCTTTACTGATATTTTGGGTTCTTTTCAAATATTTGTAAAAATACAGATTTGATTTCTTGATAAATTTGATATTCTCCACTGAGAATAAAAACTTAGTTGACCTACACTAAATTTTACTCGTTATTGGCTTATTTTACTCATTTCTCTGCTGGTTGTTGAGAACTGTAACAATGAAAAATAGATAGCTGCAGATTCTCAGCAATTACCAAAAGTTAATTGGAATTATTAAGATAACAAACATGCACACAGAATGCTTTTGTTGATAAATTTTAACTACATTTAATGAGAAAATTCAAGACTAAGCCAATCTCATAAATTGTTTTATGCTATGTTAATGCTTTCTCTGGCTGGTCAAATTAAATATTGATAGACTGTCCTCTTAGAAACGGTTACACAAAGACATTGTATTCATTTCAAAGGCTAAAAGCTAAAATGGAGCCAACCTAGAAACAGTGTGTTGACTCAGTTAAGTAGCAATAATGAACATAATTATTTGTTTTCACCTCTATTCTCAACTGATGAAGACAGAAATTATAATATGGGACTGAGACCATGACTGGGTGGTCAGCTCATTTCTCATGTTATATGTTTTAAGTACCAATAAACATTTAAATGAGATGTTTCACTTTTTTCCCAATCAAATATATTTTAAATGAGATTATAATGGCAATTTAAAAAACTAACAACAAATTGTTGTTTTCCTGAGCCCATATTTCAATTTTAATGTTGTTCTAAGTATCATGTAGCTTTCCAAATATGTAAATGACAAGGTCTCTTTTTTTAGGAAGGTTATAGTATCTGGGGATGTCAGATTAATCCACATAAATCAGTTTATATCCTGTATTACAAATACTTTATTAATTTTTCTGACTATTATTACATAGGTTTTCAATAGGAAGTTATATTAGTGAAATAAACTTTTTTGCAACAAAAATCATCTATAAAAGTGGTTTCTAGAATGTTTATTTTCTAAATGAATAAGTGCAGTTTATTTTTCATGTTAAAGGAAGCAGCATTGCTTTATCCACCAATAAGCAAACAAACAAATAAGGTACATTGAGAAAGTGTCCAAAAATTTGAATATCGTATTCTCTTATCAATATTTAAATAAAAGTAAGAAAGCTCAAATATATTATATACTATTTGCCTATTTCTCCACTGTCGTACTTTAAACTGCTTTTGATTTGTTGTATTGTATTTTAAATTGCTTTTGATTTGGTTTCTTGTAACTCCAAAAGCTGAATCAGCATTTTATATCTTACTATCTTACTTGCATGGATTTTTAAAACTAATGTTTTCTACCCATAAATGTTATGCCAACTCATAACTCATTTTTAATTCTTGTTGAATAGTTTCTTGGAGAAACAGAAAAAAGTAAAATCAAAATACTATAATCTTTTGTAAACAGACATTAATAACCATCATTCTAAAACAAACAAAGTATTGTTATTGTCTGAATTATGTTCCTCCCCTGCAAAAAAGCAAACAAACCAAAAAAACACTGAAGTCCTAACCCCTCAGTAAGTATCTCAGAAAGTGATCTTATTCGAAAATAGAGTTGTTGAAGACATAGTTAAGATGAGGTCATACTGGAGTAGGCTGAGCCCTAATCAGATATAGCTGATGTTCTCACAAGAAGTCAGCAGGTGAACACACTTAGGCACACAGGAGAATGCCACGTAATGAGGAAGCCAGAGACTGGTGTTAGACAGCTACTTACTTGAGCTTTACTTCACACTTGCAACACCATGGGTGTTTAACTGGCCTTGATTCCCATTCCTGTATGAGGATATATAGTTATACTTATGAATATAGGTGGAGGAATATGATTTTGTAGGAAGCTTTAAAAGTCACAGAACAGAAACATGAAGATGGGGTTCAAAAATAAAGAGAGTCATCATAACATCCTCATGATTAAATACTCCCTACCTTTTCACCCTCTCCATTCGACTGAGAATCATCATTTTTATAACTAGGATTAAAGGAACTAATTCTCTACTGTTTAAGAGGTTTCAGACACTCGCTTGGGCCAACATTAAACATTAAGCTTTTAAGGCCTAACAGTAACTATTTTCAGCAAGATTACTGGTGGCTTAAAATGTGAAAATATTAAGATGATCTCCTCTATTTTGAAATGAGAAAACTGCGATGCATGTATTTCATATCACTTGAGAAAATTAAGGTGAACAGTGGTGTTGATTTAGGAAAATAATTCCTGATATTGACTGAAATCTTAACGAAGCAAAAAAAAAAAAAAAAAAAGAAAAAAGAAAAAAACATCTGTTGGAGGGTTACATTTCTTTGTAGAGAATAAGTCCTGAATTTGAAAGCAATATGGATTTAAACTGACAGTGGTGAATGGCAGAGCAGGCGAAGGCACTGTAGCAAAAAGCAGGATGGAACATCCTGATGAAAAAAAAAAAAACGCATAAACAGATGGCAGAACAATTTTTAGATTATAGATTTTAAAGAGAATAGTGGTGGGGACGGAGGTAAAAGTAAGAGGTAATTTCTAAAGAATTTGGCTGTGAAAGCAATAAAAAGGAGCCAGAACTCAGTGAAGTGCAGCAGTTAAGAGCTTTAGACTTGGAGTAGAAAAGATTTGGGTCAAATTTTAGTTTTTTCCAATTACTCATTCTGTGACTGTGGACAATAAATTAACTTTGCTGGATCTCAGTTTTCTCCTTTATAAAACGGGAATAATGATATGCACTCTACATGCTTATTATGATGATAAAATGAACTTGTATTTTATTTGGCACCTATAACCATAAGTCAGATTGTAGGGACAAAAATAATATATAGTAAACATTGCCTCTGAAAGAGAAAAACTTTTATAATCACAATATACATACTTTTGCATATATAACCCTGTATATTAAAACACAAAATGTGATTTTATCACATTCCCACTATGTAAAATTACATCTCTTATTTTTTTAATTTCAATTTTTTAGTTATCACTAAGCAGGTTGCATTAGTTTGCTAGGGTTGCTGTAACAAAGTGCCATCATCAGGGTGATTAAACAACAGAAATTTATAATTCTGGAAGATGGAAGTCCCAGACCAAGGTGCTGGCAGAGTGGGTTCCTTCAGAAGACCAGGAGGGAAGGATCTATTCCAAACCTCTCCCTGTAGCTTGTAGACGGCTGCCTTCTCCCTGTCTCTTCACATTGTTTTTCCTCTGTACTTGTCTGTATCCAAATTTCCTTTTCTTATAAGGACATCAGTCTTATCATATTAGGGTCCACCCAAATACTTCATTTTAACTGACTTACCTCTTTCAAGACCCTATCTCCAACAATAGTTACACTCTGAGATACTGTAATTAAGGACTTCAGCATATAAATTTGGGGGAAACACAATTAAACTTATAGCACAGATACATCCGAACTTTTATAAATTAGTTACATTACTGCTTGAATTTATACAGAGCAAGCCTTCATTAATAACTGCTATTGCTAAGATAAAGACCTTTGCTATGACTTTGAATTTTGAAAACTCCAAACAAGGCATATGAAATCATGTTAACTTAAGTTTCCAAAAATATGAAGTTAAAGGAAAGCTTTTAAAGAGAGGAAAATGAATATTTTGAATTATGATATTATATATCAGTAGAGATATTAATGGTTTTGATGTATTTTGAAGTAATTTATCCAATATTGCTTCTTTACAATAATCCCAGAAGGTGAAAAAGTCGAGGGTTTCTATATCCATGGTGTAGATTAAAAAGTAAAAAAAAAAAAAAAAAAAAAAGCCTGTAAAAGTTACTAAAATGGTAATTCTTAGTTCATTAGTTTCATAAATAATCTAACTATGGTTAGTTTAGTCTTCATAATCTTAATGTACTTGGAGTAATAGCTTCAAAGTGGAAAAGGAATAAACTATCACTTCTAGATTCTATATTTAGGCAAACTATGAAGAGTAAGAATGCTAGCCATGACAGAATACATAATATTGGACTTAACCCCCGTTTGCCTACCATCACCATTAAAAATAAATAAAAGCTTTACCAGATATATAAAACAACTGATTTCATGCATCAGAAAGCAACTAACACAGTGCTACATTATTTGGACAAAAAAATGCACAAGAGGTGACATCTTGGTTTTCTCTCTGAAAATTTTTTAGAAACTACGATGGCAGTGTCGGCCCATCTGGAGTGGCCACTGTGAGGATGACAGCTGGAGGTGGGGAGGCATGGTCAGGGCTGTGTGCTCCCTGGAGCCAGCAGGAATCAGGAACAAGTGATCCCAGCAGCAGCCCCTCGCCCTACTGAGGTGGTGGGGTGACAGCCTGCACTCCTGGGTGCAGCTGCAGCTGCCCAGCCATGTCTCTGGACTTGGGCATCCCTGTGCTCTCAGGGACCTGGGAAGCCCCCTTTCCCCCCAGGCTCTGAAGTGCCTGCTCCCACTCCCTGGCCTCTCCCCACTCTCAATGTCTGCTCCAGTGTGGAGCAAAGTTGTAGCCAAGCCTAGAAACTGTTGCTACCTGGCTAGGTATGCATGTGCTTGGGGCAGCATTGACACATCAGGCCCCTGCCACCTTGGCCCCTTCCAGATTTTGGGTGCTGACGAGCATGGGAGGGAGGACGGGAGGCTGAGAGTGGCTTAGCGTGGGCCTGCAGGCACCCCTTAGCACAGACAGCCTGGGTGCCATGGATGGCATGTTGATGGTGGCAGGAGGCAGACACGTTCCTAGGTGGGACGGGTTGAGTCCCTAGTGAAACCCCACCATCAAGCCAAGGACAGCCAGAAGCCTGGAGTCTGCCACCTGGAATAAAAACTTCATTGATGCCTTTCAGCCAATCAGATGGTGCTTTTCCAGGTCTGCCTGGCCACCCATGGACCAATCAGCACACACTTCTTCTATTCTGAGCACATTAAACCCTCAGATTCAGCCAGACTCAGACACTCATTGGGACTACCTGCCTCCAGAAAGGAACAATCCACTTTGGGTCACCTAAGAGCTGTTCTGTTACCCAATAAAGTTTATCTCTGCCTTGCTCACCCTCCAGTTGTCCACATAACCTCATTTTTTCCTGACATGGGACAAGAACTCAGGACCCAGGAGCACAAGGAGCTGTAACACATTTCTGTCTGGCTCACTGAGCTGTGCGCAGTGACACACTCCCAGACTGCAGGAGTGAAGAGTGCTGACATTATGGGGGCCCAGACCTTGGGATTCCTTGAGCCAGAGCTGCTGTAACACTACAGTCCTCTGCTGGCACTGGGTGGCCATCCCATGTGAGGGAAAGCAGCAGCGGAACCAAGTCAGCCCAGGATCTGTGGCCCAGAGTGGGGCAGCAGGACTGAAAGAAGTATAACACAAATGGACTGAAACACACCCCCTAGAAACTTGCCCCATCATTCACCATGCTGTAGGCTGCAAGGAGAGAAGAGCTGCAGCCTTTCTGGGAGTGCAGACCTCGAGTCTCCCCAAGCCAGGGCTGTGACATGCTGTAACACCGTCTTTGGGCCTCTGTAGTTCCTGGTGTCTCGGAGTTTTCAGATGCCACTGCATTCCCCTCATCCAGGTGCTGGTGCCCGCAGCAAAAGCTGCTTCAGGTATATCTGGTCCAGCTGTAACTTTGAATGGAGCTGGCATCTGTGCCAGCACCTGTAGTTGCCTGCACCACCATAGCAGCTGGTGTGTCTGGCTGTGTGCAGTGGCCACACCCAATGCTTGCTTGCTCACATGCCTGTCACTGCTCCTCACCTGGCTCGCCCTTGGCAGGCATGAGATTTGGGCTGGTAATGTGAGCCGAGTGCAGCCTGCCAGGCCAGGTGGGTGGAATGAGTCCAGCAGGCACAAGCAATACTAAAGCAGAAGGTGACATGGGCCACAGAGGTTTCCAGCTGGCGAAGCAACACTAAGGACCCTGTGACACTATCTTGCAAGAAAGATGAGCCCATGCAGAAAGTCATAATTTTGAAACCAGCCCAAGAGTCCCACCGACAGTTGTTTTTGGATAAACATAATAATTGGCCCTTCTTGTCTTAAAAAGCTTGGAACTTTTGTTTTATCTGAGTTCCTTCTTCAGGCAACAATCTTTAGGCCTCTCACAAAAAGTGTCAAAGAATTGAAACCAGTTCACTGCACCAGATACCAGACCCCTCATTCACCATGATTGCTTCCTTGCCCCTCCCAAGTTCTTGCTTTCTAACACCTTGCTACATTTCTTGCCTGTTATATAAACCCCTGGTTTTAGTCAGTCAGGAAGGTGCATTTGAGACTGATCTCCCATCTTCTCAGCTGCAGCACCCAATTAAAGCCTTCTTCCTTGGCAATACTCACCATCTTAGTGATTGGTTTTCTGTGTGGTGAGCAGCAGGACCTAGACCAAACCCCTGGTATTTCAGTAACAGTTTCACTGGGTGTGGGAGCAAAAATCAGCATCCAAGGTAGCAAAATGGCTATCCGTGTAACAATTCCACTTCACAGGGTATTATTAATGGAGTCTGTTATACAGATTAATGATAACAGGCTGAAGAGATGAGCAGATTTCAGATACACACAGTGCCAAGGAGAAATCGGAATTCGATTCCTGCCAGAGTAGAAAGTTTTTGGAGAATACCTCAGGTTTTCAGTTGAAATCTCACAAAGGTGAAGACCTTGAAGTAAGACCACATCCTAAGAATACTGGCAAATTTGAAGAACAGCTATACTAAGGCTAAAGTCAAACCTGAAAATTATGAAAGTCATACCTAATCCCTGACATGCAAAGAGCTTGGAAACTATCACTCCCATCCTCACAGTAAGAAAACAGCCAAGGCCAGGCATAGTGGCTCACATCTGTAATTCCAGCACTTTTGGAGGCCAAGGCAGGTGGATCACCTGAGGTCAGAAGTTTGAGACCAGCCTGGACAACATGGCAAAACCCAGTCTCTTCTAAAAATACAAAATATTAGCTGGGCATGGTGGCATATGCCTGTAATCCCAGCTACTAGGGGGGCTGAGACAGGAGGATCGCTTGAACCTGGGAGGTGGAGGTTGCAGTGAGCCGAGTTCATGCCACCGCATTCCAGCCTGGGCAACAGAGCAAGACCCATTAAAAAAAAAAAGAAAAGAAAAGAAAAGAAGGAAAGGAAAGGAAAGGAAAGGAAATGAAAGGAAAGGAAAGGAAAGGAAAAAGGAAAAGGAAAAGGAAAAGGAAAAGGAAAAGGAAAAGGAAAAGGAAAAGGAAAAGGGAAAGGGACAGGGACAAATAAGGTAAAAGCCAACAATTCTCCCTAGGTCCATCAGGAAACTAAGGTCACAGGCCAAACTGTTGCCCGGGGGGGTGAAGGGGGAAACTCAAGAAATAAGCAGATACAGAGTCACAGATGACCAAGAGCATAAGTCACTGGAGAAATAAGATTACACCAGACATTTCCAAATAACACACTGGTCAAGAAAATCTGAAGATAATCTAAAAAATATTTTGAGAAAAATGAAAGTATATCAGTTTGTGAGATGCAGCAAAAGCAATGATTAGAGGGAACATATAGCATTGAATGACTATCTTAGAAAAGAAGAAAGATTTAAAATTAATCATCTAAGCTTCCACCATAGGAAACTAAAGAAAAAAGAACAATATAATCCTGAAGTTAGTAGAAAAAAAGAAATAATAGTGCAGAAATTAATAAAATTGAAATGAGGAAAACAATTGAGAAAATAAGTGAAACCAAAAGCTGATTCTTTAAAAAACTTCTATATAATTATAAAACTCTGACTAGAATAACCAAAGAAAACAGAGAAGACACAAAATGCTAATAGCAGAATTAAAAGAGGGCCCAAGACTACTGATACATGAACAATAAAATCACAGTAAAGAAATAGTAACACTTTATGCCTATAAATTTGACAATTTAATTGAAATGGACTAATTTATTGAAAGACACAATCTACCAAAATTCAGAAAAGGAGAAAAGGATCATCTAAATAAGCCAATATGTATTAAATAAAGTGAATTGAATCAATAATTAATAACCTTCCAAAAAAGAACTAGTCCAGATGGTTTTACTGAATTTTAGTGAATTCTATCAAACATTTAAGAAAGAAAGATACCATTTTTTTAGTATCTCTTCCAGAAAATAGAAGCAGAGAAAATGCTTCCTAGCTCATTCTATGAGACCAGCATGAGGCCAACATTTCCCTAATACCAAAATACAATAAAGACATTACAAGAAAAGAAAACTACAGACATATATGTGCCATTAACAAAGGTACAACAATCAACAAAATATTAGTAAATCAAATCCAAAAATGTAGGAAACGAGTTATACCCTACACAAGATGGATTATACAGGTATACAAGGCTGGTTAAACATTCAAAAATCAATTAATTTAATTAATCACATCAATAGGCTAAAGAAGAAAAATCATATGACTGTATTGCTAGATTCAGAAAAAGTATCTACTACTACTTAATGAAAAAAACTCTTAGGAAATAGGAATGAAATAACCTTCTGAATTTGATTTTTAAAGTTTACAAGAAAACCTACAGTTAATATCCTATTTAATGTTAAGAAACTGGATAGTTCCTCCCTATAATCTTGTACAAGGGAAGAAGGTTGCCTCTCACCACTCCTCCTCAACCTCATATCAAAGGTCCTAGGTAAAGGAATAATACAGGCAAAGGAAATAAAAGATGTAAAGATAAGGAATAAAACTATATTTGTTTGAAAATCACAGGATTATTTACATAGAAAATCCTAGAGAGTCAACAAAAATCCTCCTGGAACTAATCAGTGATTATAGCCAGGTTGCACAATAACAGGTTAATATACAGTAGTCAATTGTTTTCCTATATACTGAAGGAACGATTATACTTTGAAATTAAAAACACAATATCATATACATTAGCAGCACATAAAAATAGTGAAATACTTCATAAGTCCACAAAACATGAAGTTCAGTATGAAGAAAACTATAAAGCTGTGATGAAAGAAATAAAAGGAGATCTAAATAAATTGAGAGATATTCCATACACTTAAATGGGAAGATTGATTGTTGTCAAGATACCAGTTCTTTCCAACTTGATCTATAAATTCAATGTAATCCCAGTTAAAACCACAGATTGATTCAAAATTCCATATACAAAAGCAAAGGCCCAGGATAATCAATATTCAAGTTCAATACACAACTTCAACTACTGAAATACTATAACTGAAAATACTAAACTTCAAGCCGTATATAGAACTATAGTAATCAAGGAAGAATGGTATTTGTGAAAGAATAGACAAATATAAAACATCAGTGTAATAGAAAAGAGAGCCCAGAAACAGACTCACACAAACATAATTAACTGACCTTTCAGAAAGTAGCAAGTGTAATTTAACAGTGAAGGGATAATGTTTTTCTTTTTTTCTTTTTGTTTTTTGTTTTTTTTTTTTTTTGAGACGGAGTCTCGCTCTGTCGCCCAGGCTAGAGTGCAGTGGCGCGATCACGGCTCACTGCAAGCTCCGCCTCCCAGGTTCCCGCCATTCTCTTGCCTCAGCCTCCCGAGTAACTGGGTCTACAGGCGCCCGCCACCACGCCCAGCTAATTTTTTTGTATTTTTAGTAGAGACAGGGTTTCACCCTGTTAGCCAGGATAGTCTCAATCTCCTGACCTTGTGATCCGCCTGCCTCCGCCTCCCAAAGTGCTGCGATTACAGGCGTGAGCCACCGTGCCTGGCCCGGGATAATGTTTGTCAACAGTGCTACTAGAACAATTGGGCATCTACATGGAAAAAAAAAAAAAAAAAAAAAAAAAGATCTAAGTACATACCATACATCTTTCACAAAGTTAACTGGATAGCAGTTGTAAATGTAAAATGCAAAACTATAAAATTTCTGTAAGATAACAGGAGAAAATCTAGGTGACCTTCAATTTTGTAACAGCATTTTAGATACAGCACCAAAAGCATTAACAATGAAAGAAAACATTGATAAATTGGACTTTGTTAAAATTAAAAAGTTCTGCTCTATGAAAGACACTATGAAGACACTGCTCTAAAAAAGACAAGCTACAGACTGGGAGAAAATCTTTGCAAAACATATACCTGATAAAGTGCTTTTTTTCTAAAATAAAAAAACCCTTAAAATGAAACAATAGAAAATAAACAACCTAATTAAACAATGGACAATAAATCTATACAGATATCTCAACCAAGACATACAAATGGTAAAAAAAAAAAAAAAAAAGGCATATGAAAAGATGGTCAATGTCATGATCATTAGGGAATTGCCAATTAAAACATAATGAGATGCCCTTACATGCTTAATTCAAAATGTTGACAAAACCAAACACTAGTAAAGATGTGAAGCAATAGGAACTCTCATGAATTTATGGTGGGAATGAAAAATGGTACAGTCACTTTGGAAGACAGAGTGATAATTTCTTACAAAGCTAAATGGTCCTACCAAACAATCTGGTAATCATGACCCTAAGTATTCACCCAAATGGAAAAAAACATGTATTTCCACACAAAAGAAACTTCCATTCAATGTTTATAGCAGCTGTATTCATAATTGCCAAAAACTAAAAGCAACCAATATGTCCTTCAAAAGGTGAATAGATAAGCAAACTGTAGTATGTCATACAAGAGAACACTATTCAGTAATAAAAAGAAACTGTCCAGCCATAAGATTATGTGGAGGAAACTTAAGCAAAAGAATATTACTAAACAAAGAAGTCAGTTGGATAGGGCTAACTACTACATGATATTAGCTGTATAACATTCTGGAAAAGGCAAAAAAAAAAACCAAAAAAAAAAAAAACCAGTAAAATGATCAGTGGTTGTAGTGGTTGTCAAGGGTTAAGCAGGGGGAGTGAGGGAGGAGTGAAAAAGTGGATAACAGGGTTTTTTTTAGGTCAGTGAAATTATTCTGTATGATAGTGTAATGATGGATGCTTGTCATGAGGTATTTGTCAGAACTGTAACAATGTAAAGAGTGAAACCTAATGTATGGACTTTAGTTAATAATAATTTATCAACATTGGTTCATCAATTTTAACAAACTACCACACTAAGTAAATATGTTAATAGGGAAAACTGAATCTCTTTCTGGAGGCTAGGGAGTAATATGGGAACTCTCTGTACTATTTGTTCAATTTTCGGTAAACCTAAAACTTCTCTAAAAATGAATTCTATTAATTTTTTAAAATGATGGTGATTTGGGGTAATTTAACTGCATTGTAAAATAACCCAATACTTTTGAGGAATATTGTAAGAACGAGAGCCTAAATACTGGAAATACCATATTCTACTCACAGTGAAATAAAATCAGATATATAAAGAAATAGGAAAATGCAACTAATCTTCAAATAATAATTATTAGAGTCAGACAGAGAAGATTTACATATTATCTTTGGCAAGTAGACAAACAGCTGTAATTAGTATCTTAAGGAAGAAAGAAAAGATAGAAAAATGAATGAATAGAATAATTTAACCTAGATGTAGAATCTATGGTAAAATCAAAGGACATTTTAGAACTTAAAAACATCTGAAATGTAAGGACTCACTGAATGGGTTGAACGGGAGACTGAAAATAGCTGAGGATAGGACTTGGGAACTCAGGGAAAGGTCATTAGGAGAGATACTTGATGCAGTCAAAAGTTCTCACATATATGTAATTTAAGTCCTGGAAGAAAAACAAAGAGAGAAAAAAAATAACAGCAATATTTGGAGAATTTGTGGTCAATGATTTTCCAAATCTGGTGAGTTATCTACCCAACAATTAGATAAATTCAGAAAACTCCAAGCAAGATAAATGCAAAAAACCCACTTGGTCCCATTAGGGTTAATCTGCTAAACATTCAAAATAGAAGGAAAATGTTAAAGCCACCAGAGAATATAAAGTTATTATCAAAACATCAATCAGAAGTTGGATGACTTTTCAACAGTGGCTACAGAAGTCAGAATGCAACAGACTATTTTTAAAGATTAAGAAATGAATATATTCTGCCAACTTGGATGTTGACATGGAATAAAAATATTATTTACAAAGGAAGGTCAAAAAAGATGTTTTCTCTCTCTCTCTCTCTCTCTCTCTCTCTCTCTCTCACACACACACACACACATACACACACACGTCACCAGTAGGCTTGAATTCTTAAGATATACTGATAAGAGTTCTTCAAGCTATAGACAATTATCTCGCATGGAAGAATGAAATTGTAGAAAGGAATGAAGAGTATAAGAAATGCTGTTTTGAAATCAAAGTAAATACTGTTTAAAATAAAAGTAAAAATAAAGCCCTGTGGAAGTTATAACATATATAAAACTAAGTAAATATCAATAACACAATGTATCAGAGGTGGTTAAAAGGGTTTAACTGTTATGAGGCTTTACATTGTTTGGGAAGTGGCAAATGTCCTGTATTAAAGTAGACAAGTTAGAAATATCTCTTTTTAAAATCTCCAATGTAATAACTAAAAAATAATAAAAATGCCATAAACAATTATAGGAGAAAAATACTGCCATTTAATCAAAAGTAGTTGATTAATCCAAAGAGAACAGATAAAGAAAAATAAATGGAAAAAAAGAGAAAATAAATACAAAGATGGCAGAGTTAATCCTAACTCAAGAATTATATTAAACATATATAGTGAAGGAAAAAAAATCCTAAAAATTAGAAACAAATGGAAATAAATGAATTTCATTGCATCAGAAAAAGGAATTATTTCAAGTGACCTTATAGCACAGAATTTTGACTATACATGCTTAGAAGAACATGGGTCCTAAGCAAAAATAAGGCTATAAAAAAAATCTTAATTTGCCCCCCTATAACTTAATCTGCCCCCTATAACTATCTATGATAGTCTATAACTATTATTATTATTTATTAATTTATAAATGATGATGTATAATAATTTATAGTACTGTAAAATAGTGGAAATAAGAATTGGAGGTATCTAAAGTATCAACACCTGACTGAAAATGGCAAAAAAACCAGAATTAAGCATTTAACTCTTCTCTTACAAACTCTATTTCAATGTGACAACACTTTGTTGAAAAGGGAAAGGTTTTTTTGTTTGTTTGTTTGTTTGAGACAGAGTCTCCCTCTGTTGCCCAGGCTGGAGTGCAATGGCGTGATCTCAGCTCACTGCAACCTTCGCCTACAGGGTTCAAGTGATTCTCATACCTCAGCCTCCCAAGTAGCTGGGATTACAGATGCGTGGCACCAAGTTCAGCTAATTTTTTTGTATCTTTAGTAGAGATGGGGTTTTGCCATGCTGGCCAGGCTAATCTCTAATTCCTAACCTCAAGTGATCCACCTGCCTTTGCCTCCCAAAGTACTGGGATTACTACCATGAGCCACAGCGTCCAGCTGAAAGGGGAAAGTTTTTAACCAAAGAATTGTAGCTAATTTATGTGGGAGAAATTATAGTATTACGAAATCATTATTTTGCAAGTATAATAACAGAATTCAGGCAATTATTATCAGCAGTTAAAACATTAGATAAAAGGTTGATGGAGAATTTTACAATAGGAAAATGGGCCTTAAGTAGTTGAACTGAAGCTCATCCAGTCTCTGGAGCTAACTTTCATTTCCAGAGTATACCAATATAACAACAACAAAAAAGTTAAATGACACCAAGGACATAAACACACAAATCCAGAATGTAAAATATTTCACAGAAGAATCAACTCCTTCTCTGTGACAGTCAATAGCAGGAAAAAATAAAAAAGGAAAGGGTGATTGTTGAAGATTAAGAGATTAAGGAGAACTAACAACCAAATGTAATGTATAGATCTTCTTTGATTTGTGACTCAAAGAAACTGGCTGTAAAAATATGTTTTTGAGATAATTGGAGCAATTCAATCATGTGGTGAGTATTAGGTGACCTTAAATATTTATTTAAAAATTTTGTTGGCATCGTGGCTGTGTTAAATGGCCATATTACTTTTAGAAACACATACTAAAGTATATAGAGATTCAATGACTTAATTTTAGGTTTGGTTTTAAAATATGAAAATGAAAAGGCAAAAAAGATAGATGCAGCAAGGGATCAGGCAAACCTTGATACATGCTGAATCTGGATGATGAGTATATGTTTATTTATCTACTTTTATTTATGTGTGAAAACATCCAAGTAAAATATGAAAAAATGTTTCAAAGAATATTTAATCACATGGGAAAATGACCATGGCGTGAGCAGCTACATATGTGGGTCTGATTTTATAATTTTCTCTGAGTAGTAACACTATAAATAATTTTTTTCCTTTAAACATGTCTATATGTTTATATTTTCTAATATGAAAAGATATTTGTAATTATAAAAATCCATATAATTGCAAAATAAATATTCATAAAACCACGTGTAAGCCCTGAACTAACCTGACACAGCTTTTACATCTTTGTCTGATGTGCCACACCTTTGATTATTTTAGCTAACATTAACTTGTCACCTTCCCATTAACAGAGCTGTCAAAAATTTCACCTTTGGTATTATCTACTCTAGTATTTTAACATGTCTGATTATCATCATTATTAATAATTACAATTCTGTAAAATTTGATCATTTTAAGTCACAACACTATTCCTTCACCAAACATTTACTCTGAGTCTAGTATTTGTCAGGCACTGTTCCAGGCACTGGGGCATTAAACAGTAACAGAGTCCCCGCTGTAATAGAGCTCAGAATTCCAGGTTAACAAAGAAATAAAAAGAGGGCATAATCTCAAAGATGTCTACTAGCAATGCCACCTCATGAAACAAAGACGAATATTCTTTGTTTTTGTTTAAAACAAAGTTAAAAGATACTTTTAGGCCTACAAAATATTCAGTTACCAGATCAAATCATACACAATGTCAATACTCAACAATTTGACCTAGAAAATGGCGTTTTCAAATGTTTTAATTTAACATTTTTTTCAGATCTGTATGTTAGAGACAAAACAGATATTTGAGGGTATTTATTTAATTCTCTTCTTTCACAGATCATGAAACTGTGTGTGTGTGGGGTGGGGAGGAGGGGCACGGGAAGTGTTGTCCAAGTAAAAAAGCTAGTGAATCAGAGAAAGTAGAAAACATATATTGTGCACAAATTCAATTAAGGGACCCCTCTCTTTAGTTATCGGTAATATAAAGGAAGACTTAGATTCAGATTAAAAAAAATCAAATATAACAGAATTGCCATAACTTACAAAACCCATTACTTTTCTACAAATTTTCATGAATGTAGTTAACGGTCTGACTCAGATTCAGTGCTCAAAGGTAGGGAAAAAGAAATTGAACAAAAACATAATGTGCATGTTATAGGATGCTAAAGAAGAAGTTTTGCAAATGCCGTGAGTGTGACTGTCCTCTATTTGCTTACAGTGTATATAAATCACAAATGGAAAGTAAAAGCAAGAGCCATAGAAATGCCATTGATTAAGATCATAGTTTAAATGCTGTTCTTTCAGTAGTTGCACGCACAATGATTCAAAACTTTGAAATTTATAAATAAATTCAGATGCAAAGACAGAGCCATACTAGTATGAACTATTGTGCTGTGTGGTATAGAATATTACAGCCTGTTTATGTGAGAAGGAAGGGAAATTGGTGAACAGCTGGCCACACTGTCATTGTTTTGTGAAAAAAGTTGAGTTGCTAACTACAGACCCACATTGTAGCTATATCTGATTACTTTCAATTTTTCAAATATACTTATATCTAAGTTAATGTTTAATATTAACATAATTAATTTTAATGAGTAGACTTGGCTTTTCTCAACAAATCCTCTTTCCTTTAGCAAATCCTAAGACCTTTCCACTATTAGAAAAGTTTTTTAAGTTTCCTTTTTAACTAACTAGCTAATCAATTGATGAATTCCACAACAGTTTACGAAATAGCAAGTGTGGAGTAAGCATTTGGGTGGGATATTGGCAGTAGATAGGTGAATAAGGGG
>NW_012109586.1:42992-50796 GCF_000951045.1 Mandrillus leucophaeus
GAATGAAAATACTGAATTCAAACACACCAAACACACACACTTGTCCATTATCCCAAGGACGTGTGGAACGGAGAGATTCTAACAGATGACGTACTTTTCTCTCTCTTTTTTTAAATTGTTACTATATTATTTATAATGAACACATGCTTCTTGCTTATATTGAAGTGGTATTAAGAAACAGCAAATCTATATTATAACTAATTAAAAGAAAACCTCTAACTATGGGGTAAGTGACATTTGTCAAACAAAGAAAATACCCAATAGAAAAAAAAAAGTAATGCTTTTAAAAACACAGAAAAATAACACTTTTCCAAGAAAGATACAATTTTGGAGAAGTCACTGTGTAATCAGATTAACTTCTGGGTACACTGGGAGAAGGGAGGTATATGTTAAATGAACTCCCCTCTTTATATAGCAGTCATGGCCAATTATGACACTGAAATGGTGAGCGTTTTATTTTAAATGATTTATCAATTTCACTGTAAGCATTCACAAGAATTCCCTTACATTATTGTACATGTTAATCAAGAGTGTATATTTGACTCCAATATCCTTTTTTTTAGTAGGGTTACTGTTATTCTTTCGGCTGGAGTTATTGCTTCTGTTTTTTAGAAGTTCTGGTATTCCCCAAACAGCAGTAAAGTGAGCAGGATATCTGCCTTCAGCAGAAAGGTTTTTCATCCATAGGACTTCATGGTCAAGTTCAGGGCAGTTGTATTTATGTGAAAAAGTATATTTATTGTTGTTTTGAATTAGTGTTTATTCAAAATTTTCCCTAAATCTTAGAATATTCTTGATACTTGTGACTTTGGAGCAGAATGAAATTATTGCCATGGTCCAGGAAAACCACTAGACTAATAATAGAATGCTGTGTTTGTGTGCTGATGAGCTGTGTCCCCAGAAGCTTAATTTGGTGCAGTCATTTATTATAACTTAACAGAAACACTGATACAGGTTTCTTGACTCAATAAAGGAAGCCACAGTTACTGGAATATGAAAATATACAGTGGGAATGTATTAATTTTTGCACATGAATATCTTCTTTAGGTTTAATAAAAAGTTGCTCTAACAGCTCTTTAGAAATATGATGCAATGGGTTGGTGGTACAAGTTACCAGCAACTGTTAGCTTGTGGTTGCTCAACACATACAATAAAATAGCAGAATATTTGTAGCATCATGTTACCACATGAGGGTGCTATCTCCCCAAAAATGTTATCTGTAAAGTGAGCCAACCACCGCTAGGAAAGACTGTTTTGCTGTTTTTTTTCCGTATACATTTTAGAAGACAAGAAACGATTCATTAGAATAAACACATTCTGTAGGAAAAAAATAAAAGTCTCAGCCTTAACACCAAGGGACTAATACTCTCTCCATAACTATATATTGTGCATCCGGCATACAAAAGATACCTTTGATTTAAAAATATGGATCTACATGAAGGTTTATAGTGTTAAGCAAAGCGTGGTCCGTGGACAACCTATACTATAGTAGTAGAGAGACCTTAGAGGTTCATGCTCATTAAATAAGCATATCTCTGGGCCTTACTCTGACCTATAAAATCAGAACCTCTACAGGTCACTCCCAGAAATCTTCATTTTTATGTTGCTCCTCAGATAATTCTCATGTGTTTTAACATCTAAGAAGCATTGGTACGGAGTCATTTTAAAATTGTTATTCTTGTAAACATTGACCCATGTGAATGTTTAAACCCAATAAACTAGGTGATTCTTTGACCATCATGTCATCAACTTTTGCAAGCAGTTCAATCATAAGGGAATCTGTTCTAAAGTACAAGTGAAAATTCTCACCTAACATTCTTACATGTTTTGTGGAGATAATAAATTTAACATCTGCTCTCTGAGACAACAGAATTTTACTCATCTTGCCAGCTCATTGGCTTTCTGTCATCACGTTCCCTTTGACCTAGTTCAGTAAACAAAAGATAACCCCATGTTTCAACAAGCAACCTTCACATTCATAAGATTAATTGATGTTTGTCATTTCCAGAAAATTGCATGAATTTGGAAAAGTTTAAGAACTAACTTATACAATAGAAATATGTCCTGTAAAATAGAACTGTAATTATAATTGTGTATTCTGTAGAAAACGATTTATACTAGAGATAATTTAAAACTTAGGTTTAGCAGTAAGTAATGTCTGGTAAAAATACTTAACAGCATACCTAGATTTGATCTTAAAAGCCCAAAGTTATGCTTATTATCCAAAGACTTTTGTGGATGAAATTGTATTTCCCTACAGAAGAGAAAATAATGTAAGAGAACAGGTTATAGTAGCTAACTCTGAGCTTAGGCAAAGGTTGATATTACAAGATGAGTTTTGTATGCAATGAGGTGGTCGCCAGGGTACAATTAATGTCCATATCAATAAAACTGGCATATACATGCATATATATGTAGATATACATACATCTAATCATATATACAGATACATATGATAATATACTTACACATATAGCTGTTCATATAGCCTTATTTGTACATGGATATATGTCTATTAATAGAAAACAAATATACAATATAAGACTTCAAGTGGGATCTACAAGCCTCACCTCCCATTCAATGCACATCTCATTCGATAATTTTCTACACAGTTAACCATCTGCCATATACTTCAGCTCTCCCTGGAAAAGGAAGCTTCCTACTATTATAGACCATACAATTAAAAATATTAATTGTATAGAATATTGAAGACAACTTTTCAAATGTTGAACTCGCATCAGCATCTTCCACCTACTATTACTAGCTATTCTTTCTGAATCTACTCATTATAAGATTAATTTACTTTTCTTTTAACACCTCAAACATGTAAAGTATATTAATTTAATTCAACTTTTCCAATTTCCTACTCTATTATATCTATGATCTCTAAATTATTTTTGAAAATATTTAAACATTCTCTTCAGAATCTTCTTGATACACAGATGTTTTTCAAGTGTCCTCTTCAAAGGTTTGAAGGCAAAATAAAAAGTTTGTGCTGGTGCGGAAAACAGAGGGTTTTTATATTTCTTATTCTGGATCCCATTCCCATAAACTTGGATGTTTTTCTTTTTTAGAGACCTCACGATGATGAACATTTTACATGGTTATGTAATACCCTACATCTGTTTCACAGTACCTTTATTTACTCAGTTTTTAATTTGTTCCCATAAAGATGCATTTATTCAGAAATAATTACTGCACACCTACTATATGGCAACACTATTCTCAGAGTGAGGGACAGAGCAGTGAACAAAACAGGAAGAAGTCCCTGTCATTATGGAATTTATGTCAGGGGAAATAAAGATAATAAAAGATACAGATTATATTTTAGTTCAGAAGGTATTATATGTCATAGAGAAAATTTAAGTATGGAAGCAAGTTTTCATTAGGTGGAACAGAAATTTTAAATAAAGGAATTGAGACCGTTTCACTGAGAGAGACATATCTGAATAAAAAATTGAAGGATATAACGGAGTGAGGCACAATGAGATCTCAGAGAAAAGCATTATAGGCAAGATGCAGATGGCTGAGGCGAGATCAGGTCTGGAACAGGCCTGGAATAGAAGCAGGCCACTGTGGTGGTAAAAAATTACATTAGGTCAGAAATGGAATGCAGTAGTAGCAACTTGAAGAGCATTGTAAAGAGACAATAGGAGCATATCCTGAGCGAGAAGGAACACCATTAGAAGACTGTGGGCTGAGAAGTAATATCTATTTAAATATAAGATGGATTATTGAACTATAGCATTCGAAGTACATTGAATGCTGCAAGGGTGGACATAGGAAAACAGCTGCAAGGCTACTGCAATATCCAGGGGAGAGATGAGGGTAGAGTTGATCAGAGTGCCAGTAATGGGGATGTTGAAAACCTAGGAATCAGAAATCTTTGGGTAATTTTCTGACTAATTAGATCTGAAGTGTTAGAAAATGTGAGGAATCAAGGATGACTCCAATTTTTTTTTTTTTTTTTTTTTGGTCCTGAACTGCAGGAAGAATGGAAGTACCATTAACTGAGGTGAGAAAACTAAAGTTAGTTAAGTTTTGAAGACAAAATTAGGAATTCAGTTAGGTTAAGTATGAGAAATCTAGTGGAAATTCAAGTGGAGAATTCATATCCCAGTAGGCAGCTGAATATATTAACCCAGAGTTCAGAGACAGGTGTAGGCTTGAGATTTAAAAATGGAGACGTTCCCATACATAAAGGAACCAATGCTATGAATCAGAACTCACTCACAAAAGGAAGCAGTGGAGATGAAAACAGAGGTACAGAAACTGAGCTTCTCCAGTTTTCAGAGGTACAGGAGTTGCGGGTGAACTAACTAGTAAAAGAGGCTGAGAAATGGTCTGTAGAGCAGGAGGAAAACCCGGAGAGTGCCATTTCCTGAAAGCAGTGAAGAACACATTTCAAGGAGGAGGTGTACCATCACAGCTGGTTTCATTTCAGGCTGAATAGCACGGATTACTGTTAATCATCTTGTTCCATTCTACCCAGAATTCTAGGCTGTCAAGTTAGTTTGAATCTTGAGTCTGCAATTCACAACTTTTCAAGGAATACAAGTTCGTGTTCTCTTTTTTAAGAAAATTCTCCATTAAGCATCATCTTTAAAATTAAAAAAAATCCTCTTAACTCATATCTTGTTAGTTTTTTTTTTACATCAAATCTGTTCAAATTTTAAATTCGACAGTGCATATATTAACTTTTTCTCCCAGCTTTGTGTCACCTGATAATTTGATAAGCTTGCCTTCTATGAATTCATTCATCCAAGTCATTGAGAAAAATAGAAAACATGACACAGCTAACATATAATCTGATTTTATAGAGTGCTGTAACTTACCATCTATTTAGTGATTATATTTTAAGTAAAGTTATTTACTTAGCTATACCTCCACCTAATTGTTCTAAATCTTGCATTCAAGGCTATTCCTCTTTCAGTAGTAAAAGTCTAATGCCAATTTTTTAGCTTTAAGAGGCCTTGAATGGCCAGGCAAGGTGGCTCAAGCCTGTAATCCCAGCACTTGGGGAGGCCAAGCCAGGTGGATCATAAGGGCAAGAGATCAAGACCATCCTTGCCAACATGGTGAAACCTTGTCTCTACTAAAAATACAAAAATTAGCTGGGTATGGTGGCATGTGCCTGTAGTCCCAGCTACTTGGGAGGCTGAGGCAGGAGAATCACTTGAGCCAAGGAGGCAGAGGTTGCAGTGAGCCGAGATCGTGCCACCGCACTCCAGCTTGGTGACCAGAGCAAGACTCTTTGTCAAAAAAAAAAAAAAAAGAGAGACAGAGAGAGAAAAAGAAAAGAGGCCTTGAAGATCACTGAGCCAAATCCTCATCAGGGAAGATAATAGACAATAACATACCCTGAAGGTCTCTATCACATTTTTTTATTTAGTGGTCTAATTAATAGATACTTTGCCATTATTTGTTTTCTCATAAGCTGGCCCACTATGCAATTGTTTTCTGAAGTGTTCCTAAGTTATCAGTTTTTGGAGCCATCATATAATTATGCCTACCCAGAGATTAGTAAGTGTCCTCATCTCTAGTTATTATAATTTTTATTTTTGCACATTATTAATTTTATTTTATTCTTATAATTTCACCTTTTATTTTACCCAAGCAACAAACCTGTACCTGCACCCTCTGAATCTAAAATCATATATATATATATATATATTTGTGACATGGAGTCTCCTCTGTCTCCCGGACTAGAGTGCAGCAGCGCAATCTCAGCTCACTGTAACCTCTGCCTCCAAAGTTCAAGCTATTCTCCTGCCTCAGTCTCCCGAGTAGCTGGGATTACAGGTGCACGCCACCATGCCCAACTACTTTTTGTATTTTTAGTAGAGACAGGGTTTCACCATGTTGGCCAGGCTGGTCTCAAGCTCCTGCCTCAGCCTCCCAAAGTTCTGGGAATACAGGCATGAGCCACCACACCCAGCTAAATTTTTCTTTTTTATTTTAGTTTTTCCTTCTGGAAACTCATCTCAACTGTTGTCAGTGGTAGTTTTTCCTCTTCCATGTATAAATACTTCCCTTTCTTTGGAATGTAATTTGTTTGGGCCAGTGCTCCTAAATTGATTTAGGAAGATTTAAATGTTCTGTTTAAATACTTCATCCTCTCTGTGCTTCAGCCAGTGAGTGCCAGTTGTTTATTTGTTTGTGCTTTAGAATTTTCCATTTGAAGTCTATCATTTTAGGGCTTTTCTTTTGTAGTTGTCACTTGTAAAGATTTTACTAACCATACCAGTTTGTTCAGTACAACCTTTCGCAATTATGAAAATGTTCTCCATGTGCACATGACATGCAACTAGATACGCAACTAATGCAACTCCAGAATTAAATTTTTGTTTAATTTTAATGAATTTAAGTAGCCCATCTAGTGGCTACCACACTGAACAGCATGAATTTTAACTATTTTATTCTAGCTGTGAATGTAGTTTGATATGTCCCATAGGTCAGTTCTGGAAATTTCTAAGGACAGGGAATCTTTGTGAGCTTGAGACATGATCTACAAAGCCAGCAGCTAAAGGTCCTAGACAGATCACATAAATGAGTAAAGAAGATCAGTGGGTACCGTGGGGACTAGACTTACATATAACCATTCTGTAAAGGTACCTACCTCATCAAAAAGGGCCAGCCAATCCTGCCAGTTGTAGCCATGCTAAGATGCAAAACCAAAATTGCCAGACCTTCTAATTTTTAAGTAAAATCTCCCATCGTTTAAGTGTCAATAACAATTGCCAATATTAGTAAGTATTTCACATGTCAAGTAAGACATGTCTAGAATTTGCCTGTTTGTGATACATTGCTTAAGCTACCTTTATACTGCCCTAACAAGTACAGTGTGGGTGTATGTGCCCACTGTGACCATGTGCTCCTTTCCAGGTTTTCTTGACACTGCTACTAATAGGATTAGCTAATCCAAGATTCTCTACAGCATCACGGCTTTATTTCAGAAGGCTTCTACTTTATCACTTAACAACAATTTCTGGTTAGTATCATGTACAAACTGTTCAAAATACTCAATAAAATGTAAAAAGGTGTAAAAGTTGTCAATGCTGAAAAATTTCTCTAACACCTACTAAAGCCCAGGGAGTCAGTAGTCATGACAGTTTGAAGCTTGCAATTTCTTTATCTCCAAGTTCTAGGGTCACCTCATAATTCAATTTTGGTTTCCTCCCAGAAAAATGATAGTTATTTTTTTTCACAATGCACAAGGCGAAAATACCTGAGGACTTGTAGGTATTTTTAAAGAACATTATTAGTAAACAAATTTAAATGGACAGAGAAAGAGTTAAAAGTAAACTAAAGGCATATATGACTTCACCTGCTTAATAACTCACCTCATGCATGAACCCTCTAAAGCATAATCCCATAATTACCTAGAAAACAATTATTCATTAAGCAACTATGTTCATGGCACTGAACCAGGCACTAGGGAGGAGTGTTGAGAAATATAAAAAGTGGTCTCCAACCTCTAGGAGTTTGAGATTTTGAGAGAGAATCCCATAAGCAAGCATCAAGAAGCATATCGATAAGAACAAAATGATGTAGCACACATATCACACACAAGCCAAGAGGTTGTGTATTTCACTTGTTCCTTAATCAAATTAATGGGATTTACTTGCAATAATGGGCATAATCCCCTATCCTAGATTTAGTGTGGCCATCCAGACATTCCTCTCAAAACTGAATTGTATATTCATTTTATGGCAAAAGCTGGCTGTATATTTGTTAGACCTAATACCATAAAAATCCTAGAGGAAAACCTAGGTAGTACCATTCAGGACATAGGCATGGGCAA
>NW_012109586.1:50846-53391 GCF_000951045.1 Mandrillus leucophaeus
GTGGCTGTGTTAAATGGCCATATTACTTTTAGAAACACATACTAAAGTATATAGAGATTCAATGACTTAATTTTAGGTTTGGTTTTAAAATATGAAAATGAAAAGGCAAAAAAGATAGATGCAGCAAGGGATCAGGCAAACCTTGATACATGCTGAATCTGGATGATGAGTATATGTTTATTTATCTACTTTTATTTATGTGTGAAAACATCCAAGTAAAATATGAAAAAATGTTTCAAAGAATATTTAATCACATGGGAAAATGACCATGGCGTGAGCAGCTACATATGTGGGTCTGATTTTATAATTTTCTCTGAGTAGTAACACTATAAATAATTTTTTTCCTTTAAACATGTCTATATGTTTATATTTTCTAATATGAAAAGATATTTGTAATTATAAAAATCCATATAATTGCAAAATAAATATTCATAAAACCACGTGTAAGCCCTGAACTAACCTGACACAGCTTTTACATCTTTGTCTGATGTGCCACACCTTTGATTATTTTAGCTAACATTAACTTGTCACCTTCCCATTAACAGAGCTGTCAAAAATTTCACCTTTGGTATTATCTACTCTAGTATTTTAACATGTCTGATTATCATCATTATTAATAATTACAATTCTGTAAAATTTGATCATTTTAAGTCACAACACTATTCCTTCACCAAACATTTACTCTGAGTCTAGTATTTGTCAGGCACTGTTCCAGGCACTGGGGCATTAAACAGTAACAGAGTCCCCGCTGTAATAGAGCTCAGAATTCCAGGTTAACAAAGAAATAAAAAGAGGGCATAATCTCAAAGATGTCTACTAGCAATGCCACCTCATGAAACAAAGACGAATATTCTTTGTTTTTGTTTAAAACAAAGTTAAAAGATACTTTTAGGCCTACAAAATATTCAGTTACCAGATCAAATCATACACAATGTCAATACTCAACAATTTGACCTAGAAAATGGCGTTTTCAAATGTTTTAATTTAACATTTTTTTCAGATCTGTATGTTAGAGACAAAACAGATATTTGAGGGTATTTATTTAATTCTCTTCTTTCACAGATCATGAAACTGTGTGTGTGTGGGGTGGGGAGGAGGGGCACGGGAAGTGTTGTCCAAGTAAAAAAGCTAGTGAATCAGAGAAAGTAGAAAACATATATTGTGCACAAATTCAATTAAGGGACCCCTCTCTTTAGTTATCGGTAATATAAAGGAAGACTTAGATTCAGATTAAAAAAAATCAAATATAACAGAATTGCCATAACTTACAAAACCCATTACTTTTCTACAAATTTTCATGAATGTAGTTAACGGTCTGACTCAGATTCAGTGCTCAAAGGTAGGGAAAAAGAAATTGAACAAAAACATAATGTGCATGTTATAGGATGCTAAAGAAGAAGTTTTGCAAATGCCGTGAGTGTGACTGTCCTCTATTTGCTTACAGTGTATATAAATCACAAATGGAAAGTAAAAGCAAGAGCCATAGAAATGCCATTGATTAAGATCATAGTTTAAATGCTGTTCTTTCAGTAGTTGCACGCACAATGATTCAAAACTTTGAAATTTATAAATAAATTCAGATGCAAAGACAGAGCCATACTAGTATGAACTATTGTGCTGTGTGGTATAGAATATTACAGCCTGTTTATGTGAGAAGGAAGGGAAATTGGTGAACAGCTGGCCACACTGTCATTGTTTTGTGAAAAAAGTTGAGTTGCTAACTACAGACCCACATTGTAGCTATATCTGATTACTTTCAATTTTTCAAATATACTTATATCTAAGTTAATGTTTAATATTAACATAATTAATTTTAATGAGTAGACTTGGCTTTTCTCAACAAATCCTCTTTCCTTTAGCAAATCCTAAGACCTTTCCACTATTAGAAAAGTTTTTTAAGTTTCCTTTTTAACTAACTAGCTAATCAATTGATGAATTCCACAACAGTTTACGAAATAGCAAGTGTGGAGTAAGCATTTGGGTGGGATATTGGCAGTAGATAGGTGAATAAGGGGACTGGATCCCTGCTTCCTGCAAGACCACAGACAGTCTTGGGCTACACCGATAATATTGTTGCTTGTAATATAGGGTTCTCGTTCTTATTAGAAAGGTAATAAGCTAGGCAGATGCTAATGCCTATGTTAAAAAGTGCTACTTCATTCATCTTTGAAGTATTATCCTTCAGTGATACATACGATTAAAAACATTAACTCATGTTATGAATAAGTAATCAAGGAACTATTTTAAAGAGCAGCAAAATCAGCAGAATAGAGGTTATCTTAAAAACCAGTTCACGTCTAAAAGACCAGCATTTAGGAATGTTTATAGACTTGAATAAATTAAGTGTCTTATAAACTAAGGCTACAGCCTTCTGATTGCTAAAATTTGGTGTTCCTTCTAGTACATTATGTCACATAACTTTCATTTTCTGTTTCTAATATGTGTTCTGATATTTACAAAATAAACTTTTAGAAAATTATTTAAATCATAAGTTAATTTTAGAATTCTGTGAATGCTAATTGTAGGCCATCAGGAAAATGCAAGC
>NW_012109586.1:53441-62732 GCF_000951045.1 Mandrillus leucophaeus
TTAAAAAAAAAAAAAGAGAGAGAATAAGCTGGCTGTATGTTGGCATTGTGAAGAAATCAGGAATGGCATAATTTAAATGTCCACAGCTTCAGTTTTTCAATGGTTAAAAGTCTAACTGCAGGAGCCAAGAGCAAAGTGTAGAAAATTCTGCAAATGCTACTAACACCCACACTTAATTCAAATTGCTCACTTATTATTTCAAATAGTATATGGAAGTGTATGTCATTTAACAAGGAGGTGTAAGAATGGTGCAGTCACATGTCACTCTACTTAATACATCACCTTAAATAGGAAAACATTTCACCAGTACATAAGAGCACACAATAAAACTCACAGAAAAACTCACAGAAAAACTCACATTTCTCCTTCTCCGAAAACTTATCTTCCTGATTACTAAGAAAGGAAGAGTCTCAAGTTCTAGAAACAGAATAATACTATGGCTTTGGTGACCAAATATTTTCAAGGTAAACTATTATGTTTACTTTTAAAAATAATTACTACTGTCGAACCTCCCCTAAATCACCAATTTCTTTGCTTTCCAAATTTAAAGTTTATTTTACACTAAGGGTCTCTACTATAAAAGGCAAGTACCCCTCTAAACATGTCATTTCAACTTTTATACAAAGTAGCCTTTTTTTGATGTCTGTGGTCTTTTGCTTGATTTATTATTTTAATGCAGTTTAAGTGCAATTGTACTAAGGAAATTGAGGGTTGAGTCAACATTTGTTTTAGCACTGCACGTTACTCAGATAGACTGACTACGTAAAAGCTATTAAAGTATCAACATATTAATACCATATGCCATTGATTCAGGTGTTATTCATTATAACCACAACTTCTTGGCAAAATAATTGATGATAAATAGCATTGCAATTTATTAAATGATTTTCTGTTAAAATAACTATACTGAAGTTTCAGCTCCTTAATCTTTGCAGAGTCTTCAAAATGTTTAGTGTCACCATTAACATAGGTTGAAGGGAACAGCATGGAAAGTATCTACCAGTTCCACAATCTCCTTCAGGAAAATTCCAGTGCACCAGTCTTACCTACAACCTTTCTCTAAAGGTGTCATTTTAGATGCATAATCTCAGAACTCCATCAAAATGATTGGACTGGTGAAGGATTTTGACCCAAGGACAGCACTTTTTTTGGCCTATATTTTGACTCTCAAGATAAACTCCAAAACACTTAATACCAAATAAGTACTAGTGGTGATTCTTTTGAAATGGCTCCTGAGTTTTCCTGACATGAGTCCCACCAGAGATACATAATATTTTGTGACTCTTTTCATCTAATCAGATACTCTCACTGAGTGTGGAATCCGTGACACACAAAAGAGAAATCAGGTGATATGTTGAGCAAATTTGGATACATAAAAAAAAGAGAAGCCAAAAAGCAGACCCTATGAGGCAACCAAAGCCTACATAAGCCATAAGTAATCAGAAATCATAAAGACATGTTATGGCTCAGGCGAAAAAAGAAGGGAGGAATCAATCAGTTTGTAAGGGCAAGAGCTGTTGAAGTTGAAGCTGGAAATAATTTGCGTCTTCACAATGCAGAGCATTAGAGGAGAGAACTACTTTCATTTCTGCGCTCAATGGAAGTAGTTCCCTGAGTTGCTTTGCATTTCGGTATTTTACTTCCCACATAAAATTTGTTTAAAATTGTGTGCCAATATTTCATAGGCCTGCTAAGAGAGGTTACGTTCATTTTTTTATATTCTGCATCTATTTTATAAACATCTTCAATCACTTAAGCTAACCTGAGTGGGTCTCTATTCTTTGTCTCTATCTATCCTTTTTGAATTTCCCCTCCAATTCCACATTTCTCAATCCTTTATGGAAACAAAATGCTTACTATTTTGTGAACTGACTTCTTTGCAATGGATACTCCATTATTACTGTTATGATTGTGCTTCTAGTATTTCATCTACATTTATTATTATAAATTTCAGGATTGGTTGTTTAGTTGTAACAACACTTGTTAATCTCTGAAATCATGCATATTTATCAAAGTGGATTTTTCATTGATAATATTTTGAATAGCTTTTTTCTTACCATAGAATGTTTAATTTAATTACCAGCTAAGTCAGAGTAATTGTATATTCAACAGCAATTTCTCACCAAATTCTTGGATTTACTTTTGACATACCGTATTGGCACATAAACTGACACATAATTGACCCAATGAAATTCATTATTTCCTTTTTAGATTAATTTTTTACTCACTGATTACCTAATGAATCAAATTTAAAAGACTTTCAGTAAACAGTGGACACAGAATAAATTTAAATCAGCTTAGATTTTCCTACTTGATTACAAATGGTTTTTTTTCTGCTGGCATTCATATATCTCAAGTAAATGTTACTTAGAAACTACATTCACTTGCTCATTCATTTATTTATATTTATTAATTCTTTCAACACTTTAAAAAAAAGTTCTACTGTATACAAGGAGATGAAACATGATGAAAAATGATTTCAATTAATTTTTTGTTGTCCAAGGGTGGTTCCTTTATGTTTTATTACTTCCAAGGCAACAGAACAAAATGTATTTTAATATTTAGGGATGTTGTAATTTTTCCAGCATCATGGAATAGTTACCACAGTATATGTTTCCCTGAATTATAATTGAAGTTCAGAGAGGAAAGACGATGAGGAAACACAAATGTGATGTGTTCCCATCTAATCACATGTCCTAGATGTCTCTCCATGTCTCTTGCCTCCAGCTTCATCTAGAAACCTGAAATTTAGAAAAATAGGGAGATAATTCAATAGAAAAAGAGTTGAAGAAGCGATAAGCAGCTGATGAAGGGGGGAGCTTTATCCAAAATCATTTTCACACACTTGAATAACAGAAATTAGAATGTGAACATTAAAAACAGCAACCACACACAAGCTTAATTATGTCTTCCCCCTCCTTCTCTTTTTTACTCAAGTTCTGTCTCACTATTAGATATACTGTTCAACATCACTAGCAATCAAAGCAATGCAAATAAAAACAACACAGAGATCCCATTCTCAGCCAATTAAATTGGCAATGATCAATAACATGTGGCATTAGCAAGGGGAGATTGGCATTCCAGTACACTGGTGATAGGGTGTAAATTGTCACTGTTCCTTTATCAGAAGTCTTAAAATATATCTGCTTTTTCATCCAATAATTCTATTTCTAGGAATTTTTCATATGATTTGCCTTTTCAATAAAATATCTAGATTCTCGTAGCTAAAATGAGGTAAATAAATGGCTGCAAATTTTGATCACATTTTTGAAATGTGAATTTTGTAGAGAAACAGCTTTAACTGGTAAGCATGCTTTGGTAAAATAAAATTTGTTTTCTTCAGTCATAATTGGATGCAGTAGCTTCGTGTTTTCTAGTCTACTTAGCATTCTTTATGAGCATTTATTCCCATAACAAGGAATTTACCCAGCTCTACCACTAGGAGGGATAAAAGGAGGAACCAAAGTGCTCTACATTGGCTGGTAATGATAATGATCATCACTAGACCAAGGAACTTCAGAAAATTTATAGCAGCCTCATTCACAAAAGTTTGAAATGCAAAGCATCCTGAAGTTGTCATCCACTATAAAATGCACAATTGTGGTAAATTCATAAAATGAAATGCAATACAAACTAAAATAAACTATAGTCACATACACTACGAATGAACTTCCCAAGAATTAATTTCACAAAAAGGAGTCAGACCCTCACTCACAAAAATGCTATATGCTGTATATAAAGTTTAAAAAATAGACAAAACTAATCTGTGATGTTAAAGTCAAGATAGCGGTTAAGAGAGGGGTATATAACCAATGTACAAAATTTGTACAGTTAAATATTCATCAGAGAAATTCTGCTTCAACATCTGGAGCTTTCCAAAGTTAAGCTGACATACTATATTAAACAATCTGACCTATGGTCTAGTATGATATAGGTATCTATGGGTCTGTATATATCCCTAATGGTACAGAGAAACTTTCCATGGGGCTCAAAGTCTCATATAGTGAATTTCTAGATCTTCAATAGAAATACACTCTCCTCCGGAAAACTACCCTAACCTGACTGAGAAAGTAGGAGCAATAAAAACATCTTGCAGGTTTTCTGCTTTCAGCTTTTCATCCACACTCTCCCATCTCATACCTTACCAAAGAGAATCACACACCCCAATCATTTCAAATCTCAGAATTACACAATGCCTTACAATGCTAAAAATCTATAAGGTACCAATAAGTGGGGGTATAGGGGAATTCAAATATTGCTATCAGAGAATATTTCTTTAATTATGTCACCATTCAATTATGACTTTTATGCATTTTTGTTAAGGATGAAAAATGACATGAGAATGGAATACTATACCAAAAAAATGAACGTGGTTGAATCTCACAAATGTAGTTTGGGTGCTGTGAATTAGATATATTTTATAGTGATATAGTAGAACTGATAACTTCTGTTTAATAATTTCATCTGTTCTATCCCTTGACTATCATTAAGGAATCTTTGCTTTGACGGAGTATCACATGAGGTTAAAAACAAAAACACTGAGGTTAGTGGAAATGTATTTCATCCAAGTGACACACTAATGTAAGGCTTATCTATTTAACAACCTAAATATTTAGAAATTTAAAATTTGAAAATTATGTCTTAAATATTGATATGGTTTGACTGTGTCCCCATCAAATCTCAACTTGAATAGTATGTTCTAGAATTCCCACGTGTTGTGGGAGGGACCCAGGGGGAGGTAATTGAATCATGGCAGGGCTGGTCTCTCCTGTGCTATTCCCATGATAGTGAATAAGTCTCACAAGATCTGATGGGTTTATTAGGGTTTTCGCTTTTGTTTCTTCCGTATTTTTTCTTGCCAGCACTATGTAAGAAGTGCCTTTCACCTCCTGCCATGATTCTGAAGCCTCCCCAGCCATGTGGAACTGTAAGTTCAATTAAACCTCCTTTTCTTCGCAGTCTAGGGATGTCTTGATCAGCAGTGTGAAAACGGACTAATACAAATGTCAATCTGCTACACAGTATACGCTCTCTACAATTTTATCATTCTCAATAATGAGAAAGAGTTTGGGGAGGGGATTCTCATTGACCAGTGTCTGTATCAGTGACGTGTTTTTGCCATGATTTCAAACAGAATAATATATATTCTGCATTTATTTACAACAGACCAACATTACATCTTTGAATTAAATGACCATATACTGAAGGCAAGATAGTGTTGCATATTTCCTCAAACACTTATTCAGGCTCATAAAAATCATTTTTATGATTTTTTATAGACTTCTTATTGAAATCTGAAAACCTGTATTTATTTTTACTTAGATGGAATTTTGAAAATTTTTTCATCCCTACATCCCTGTACTTACAAGAAAATATCCTTAGAGAAGTATTTCACAGGACCTACTCTAAAAGTAGACTCACAAAAATCATTAATGTATTTTTATAAGTCTTGCACTTAGTGGCACATAAACTGTTCTTGCAATTACTTTCTACCGAACCTTGTAACATTCTATCAATAACTAACAGTAGTCCAAAAGTTTATAAATTAATTGAAAAAGGTCATTGAGCCATTGCCAATATAATTTTGTTTTCTGTATTTAGTATTTATCACAATCTGTTATATATTTGTTCTGATAACATAAATAATGCTCACAATTGTAGTTGATCCAAAAAGAATTCTTAAAACTTAGATTCCAGTGGTACAGAAAATTTTAAAATTGCTTAATTTAAATGTTTAGAATTTAAATTTAAATAAAAAATGTACATAAATATATCTATAGACAGGTTGCTGTTGCAGAGACATAAGAAAACTTGATCAAGAAAACACTGTCAACAATAAAAATGTAAATATTCTATATGTATAATAGAATGGACATCTGAAGCAGAATGTGAAATTTTTGTCTGGTTCATAAATCTTAAAATTGGTTTTGGTAGATATCAAATTACTAGAGTAATAAGATTTTATTGGGCACACTAAAATAATGATTTGACTGTTTTATTTTAAATATTAATAATTATATTTCAGAAATTACATTCATTACAACTATGTAAACTTAGTATAAGATAAATAAGATGCCAAGTTAAAATGTACAAGGGGATAAATTATTTTTGAGAATTCTTTCAGAAAGTAGATAAGCAAAATTTACAAAAAGAGCTCCTCTATACTATCTATAGTATATCATTAAATGAAAAGAGAATAGAGGCTTGCCAGGTGTGTTAATAAACATTAGTTTATTTTAGAACTTCCGTCACAAATTTTTAATGTTTTCATTATTATCTTCAGCTTATTTCTTGTTATAAGATGCAATAGAAATAGAATTTCTATATAATCTGCAAAAAGTTTATGTGAGATATCTTTTATGAAAAGATCTTCCTTGTATAAACCTCTTCTTATTGAAAGCTAGAGACAGTTTCTTCATCCAAATAAATTCTAAAGTTCTTTGATATGAGAATGAGGATATAAGAGCTATGTAATTTATCTTATTTTCCTTTATGATTTACCTGTTAGAAAACTCTGAGCTAAATTTAGGACTTAGCTCTCCAGTATGGTAATTTCTCCCTTCATTCACTTCACGACTTTGAATTTTCCAATTTTTATTTTAGTGGTATTTTTGCATGTCTTTTATTTTAATCTAATTTAAATCTCTTTAGAAGTAACCGGCCACACTGCATAATGGTGAGAACACACATTTTGAAGTCAGACTGCCTCTGCACAAACCCAGGCTTCACCACTTTGTGTGGTATGACCTTGCACAAACTCAAGATTCCTGTGCTTCAGTTTATTCTGGTAAAATAAAAATGATAAGAGTAACCACCTCATAGAGTTGTTATGAGAATTAAATGCATAATAAAGCATTTAGAACAGTGTCTGACACATAGTAAATGCTATTTATTAAATATTCTATAAACTACAAAGGGAGGACTTAAATTCTTCTTGTAAAATTATGAAAATCACACATATTTCTTCATGAATTAAGTGCCACCTATGTAAGCACTCATTTGCTCTGAAGTTTTTAATGAATATTAAATATATAAATATGACCACATACCCACTCAAATGAAAGTAGTAGTCAGTACCAACCAATAGAAATCTCAATCTATAGCCATAAAAACATTACCAAAATTTTTTTTGTAAATGTTGTGAGTTATTCTCATTTTCAGCAGTAATCTTAGGAGAAAGTGATGACAAACTTAGATATTCTCTGTATTAGTCCGTTTTCACACTGCTATTAAAGAACTGCTCAAGGCTGATTAATTTATAAAGAAAATTCCTAGAAACACAGAATGATTTAACTCTTGTCTTCTTGTTGAGAGAAGGGGATATGTAGTCCTCCTTCCCCATTGAAGTTAAGTGATGGACACCCCAAAGGAACTACTTATAGGATTAGGGTGCTTATAAGAAGGGGAGAGGCATCTCATTCCACAACAGATTTGTTACAGCCCATATTTTTCCTATCATTTAGATGAGGTAAGATGAGAAAGCTCCAGAGAAAACCTGACTTTAGGGGAAAACAAAAACATAGAGAGAGGTGCCTGCTATTTATATAGACAGGTCTAAAAGCAGGAGCTGGCTTGGACTGCCCGCATGGCAGGAAGAGAAAGAAGGAATCAGAAGTTAGGAAAACTGTCTTCTTCAGTTTGGTGAGACAAGGATACATGAGTATCCTTTGGGCAAAGTAAGTATATGCAGGAAGTAGCAGACATGAGGTGTTTTAAGGAACTCTGTCAAACAGAGAGATCTGTCAGGGGGAAGAGTGTTCCACCAGGGGTATAACAAGACCTCAGGGGAGTCTCCCCAAATTCTGCAAACTTATTTCAGTTTTCAAATGCCTGCCACATCACAGTGATTAAAGACAGAAAATGTCAACCAACAGAAAACCACAGGTGGCATCAGTGAAGTACAAACTGTCGTGCCTCTTTTTCTAATCTTTCCTCATCACCTCTTGCCCTAATCCTAGAGGAGAGAGGATGCAGGTGGGAAGGGAAGAGTAGGTTAAAAAAAGTGATGAACAAAGGGACCACCCACTCCCTACCATGTTGCTTACTGGTGGTTTTAAAAAGTCAGACACATCATGCCTAAGCTAATAAGAGGGAAAATGTTTTAATTGTACATGGGATGGAAATTTTAATTTAAGAACTAGGCTAGGCATTGTGGCTCATGTGTGTAATCCCAGCACTTTGGGAGGCCGAGGCAGGTGGATCACCTAAGGTCAGCAGTTCTAGACCAACTTGGACAACACGGTAAAACCCCGTCTCTACTAAAAGTACAAAAATTATCTGGGCATGGTGGTGAGTGCCTGTAGTCTCAGTTACTTGGGAAGCTGAGGCAGGAGAATCACTTCAACCCAGGAGGTGGAGGTTGCAATGAACCGAGATCGCACCACTGCACTCCAGCCTGAGTGACAAGAGTTAAACTCCATCTCAAAATGAAAACAAAGACAAAAAAAAAAAATAGACTGAACATTTTAACAATTGGACATAAAGCTATTTTTATAGTCAAATGAGACAAGAAAGTTATGAGACCTATTTGAGATTCTGTCTAAAGCAGGAGAGATTTGACAGATCTTGATTAAAAGTGTGGTGAAGAGAAAAATGAAGACGTTTTCCTGCTTGTACTTGCTTTGAGTTCATTCTGACCAACTTACCATGTAGAAACGTTATATAACTCATGTCTCCAAGGCCAAGGATAACGTATCCTCCCTATACAATTCTTCACAGTTTATGATATGAAAAGTAAGAGAAAAGATGACTTCAACTTAAACCCATTAATCTCAGGCATTTATTCATTAACATTTGCCTAGCAATAAAACAAGCTGCCCACACAATTTCCCATTAACAATTAAACATTCTGTAATAATTCCTCCACCCACCCTCCAGTTTTGCAAAGCAAAAAAGAAAAGAAAAGAAAAGAAAAAAGTCTTATATTAACATGCATGTACACTTTCGTTGACTTAAAATCTATCATCAGCTATCATAGTCATATGAAAAATTATCTTTTTCTGGTGAAAATGTTTCATTCACTTCATTCAGATTCTCACATTCAAAAAAACATATAAAAGGAGTTTGACTTTTAGGTTTTTGTCCATTTTGTCCACTTGTTCATTTTGTCCACGTTTTGAAGTTGTGTTCACGATTTAGATCAAGGTGGGTTTTTAAATCCTGTTTTTCCCAAAAGTCTCTTGATGGCAACAACACGCCGGCCTAGTCACACATTTCTCCTCATCAGTACTCAACAATTCTCTTTCTCTAAGACACCAAAGTTTAAAATCTCCTTCTCACCTCTTTCAATCA
>NW_012109586.1:62782-72147 GCF_000951045.1 Mandrillus leucophaeus
CAGGGGGAAGAGTGTTCCACCAGGGGTATAACAAGACCTCAGGGGAGTCTCCCCAAATTCTGCAAACTTATTTCAGTTTTCAAATGCCTGCCACATCACAGTGATTAAAGACAGAAAATGTCAACCAACAGAAAACCACAGGTGGCATCAGTGAAGTACAAACTGTCGTGCCTCTTTTTCTAATCTTTCCTCATCACCTCTTGCCCTAATCCTAGAGGAGAGAGGATGCAGGTGGGAAGGGAAGAGTAGGTTAAAAAAAGTGATGAACAAAGGGACCACCCACTCCCTACCATGTTGCTTACTGGTGGTTTTAAAAAGTCAGACACATCATGCCTAAGCTAATAAGAGGGAAAATGTTTTAATTGTACATGGGATGGAAATTTTAATTTAAGAACTAGGCTAGGCATTGTGGCTCATGAGTGTAATCCCAGCACTTTGGGAGGCCGAGGCAGGTGGATCACCTAAGGTCAGCAGTTCTAGACCAACTTGGACAACACGGTAAAACCCCGTCTCTACTAAAAGTACAAAAATTATCTGGGCATGGTGGTGAGTGCCTGTAGTCTCAGTTACTTGGGAAGCTGAGGCAGGAGAATCACTTCAACCCAGGAGGTGGAGGTTGCAATGAACCGAGATCGCACCACTGCACTCCAGCCTGAGTGACAAGAGTTAAACTCCATCTCAAAATGAAAACAAAGACAAAAAAAAAAAATAGACTGAACATTTTAACAATTGGACATAAAGCTATTTTTATAGTCAAATGAGACAAGAAAGTTATGAGACCTATTTGAGATTCTGTCTAAAGCAGGAGAGATTTGACAGATCTTGATTAAAAGTGTGGTGAAGAGAAAAATGAAGACGTTTTCCTGCTTGTACTTGCTTTGAGTTCATTCTGACCAACTTACCATGTAGAAACGTTATATAACTCATGTCTCCAAGGCCAAGGATAACGTATCCTCCCTATACAATTCTTCACAGTTTATGATATGAAAAGTAAGAGAAAAGATGACTTCAACTTAAACCCATTAATCTCAGGCATTTATTCATTAACATTTGCCTAGCAATAAAACAAGCTGCCCACACAATTTCCCATTAACAATTAAACATTCTGTAATAATTCCTCCACCCACCCTCCAGTTTTGCAAAGCAAAAAAGAAAAGAAAAGAAAAGAAAAAAGTCTTATATTAACATGCATGTACACTTTCGTTGACTTAAAATCTATCATCAGCTATCATAGTCATATGAAAAATTATCTTTTTCTGGTGAAAATGTTTCATTCACTTCATTCAGATTCTCACATTCAAAAAAACATATAAAAGGAGTTTGACTTTTAGGTTTTTGTCCATTTTGTCCACTTGTTCATTTTGTCCACGTTTTGAAGTTGTGTTCACGATTTAGATCAAGGTGGGTTTTTAAATCCTGTTTTTCCCAAAAGTCTCTTGATGGCAACAACACGCCGGCCTAGTCACACATTTCTCCTCATCAGTACTCAACAATTCTCTTTCTCTAAGACACCAAAGTTTAAAATCTCCTTCTCACCTCTTTCAATCATTTCTACTAAATTTGGGCTCGGTTCTCATCACAGACTATAGATGTTTCCCTTTTTCTCATCCGCAATTTTGTCCTGTATTTATCATCTTCCCTGACTTTTTAACAAACCCTGGCATCCAAGTAAAAAATGTTGTGCATTCACTTCTACTGCAGAGTACTGCTTTTTGCAATACTCCTTACTGGTCCCCAGGTCTCAAACATCCCTACAGTCTGCATCCTCTGTTTTATCTCTGGGACTGCTGAGCATTAGCAGAAAAATCACATAACTATGCTAAGATTTACTACAAATCCATGCTCCCTAACTTCAGTTTGGAGTGCTCTGCTAAACAGCATATATATACACATATATATTTCATCTTCTGTTGGTACCAAAGGAAATTTATAATACTGGCTTTTTTCCTACACTTTTTCACTGACCTTAGACCCAATACACACTCTTTATTGTTTTATTGTAAGCACATGATGTCATATCCTACTTTCCTTAGAAATTTTGAATCTGGCTGGGTGTGGTGGCTCACGCCTGTAATCCCAGCACTTTGCTAGGCTAAGGTGGGTGGATCGCCTGAGGTCAGGAGTTCAAGACCAGCCTGGCCAACATAATGAAACCCTGTCTCTTCTAAAAATACAAAAAAAAATTAGCTGGGCTTGGTGGTTTGCACCTGTAATCCCAGCTACTTGGGAGGCTAATGCAGGAGAATCACTTGAACCTGGGAGGCAGAGGTTGCAGTGAGCCAAGATTGTGCCATTGCACTCCAGCCTGGGTAACAAGAGCGAAACTCCATCTCAAAAGAAAAAGAAAGAAAAAAGAAGAGAAGAGAAAAAAAGAAAAGAAAAGAAATTTTTGAATCTAATGGGAACTATCTCCATGACTTTTTGAGACATCTCTTTTCTTTATTCAATCTTTGAGGAAAAATATACCCTTCTTTCGTACCAAGTTTTCTTCTCTGCCTGTCATAATGATTGTTTTTCTCCTTTCTTTAAATCTAAAACTTGCTCAATCTGTTGTTTTATTCTCTTGTATTTCTTCCATTTCTTTTTTTCTACGTGAAGGTATTGACTCTCCTAAAACGAATGTTAATGCTATGATTTTCTAAAACTACTCTGCTCTTTATCTTTATTTTCATTGTTTTGAATTTATTCACAAATTATTCTACCACAACAGCTTCTAGTAACCAGGTGGTTCCAAAACTCACCAATCTAATTTAAGTTAGTTTTTCAGAATTCACCAGTGATAACTTAATCTGTGCATCCCGTGGCCCCTCCAGCTTTTCTGGTCTATACATTTTTGGAGTTGAATTGTGTCCCACAAGGAAGATATGTTGAAGTCATAATCTTCAGTACCTCAGAGTGTGACATGATTGCAAATAAATTATTGACGGAAGTGATCAAGTTAAAATGAGGCCACTAGGGTGAGTCCTAATAAGACAAGTGTCCTTATAAAAAGGAGAAACTTGGATACAGAGACAGACTTTCACAGAGGGAAGATGTAAAGACATACAGGGAAAAGACTGCCACATAGCTAGAGCGGTGCATCTACAAGCCAAGAAATGCCAAAAATTGCTGGCATTTTTTGGAAGAATCCTTCCCTGGAGTTGTCAGAGAGAATATGTGCCTGTAGAAAACTTGATTTTGGACCTCAGGCCTCCAGATCTGTGAAGCAATACATTTCTGTTGTTTTGTGCCATTCAGTGCTTGGTACTTTGTTACAGCAGCTCTAGGGAACTAAAATAATACCCTCTGCAGCTGTCTACACTGGGGACCATCTTGCTTTATAACTCTCTTCTCCGTTGGTTTCCAAAGTCATAATAACATCTCAATTCTCTCCCTAACTCTCAACTGTTTCTTTTATTCTCTTCCTCTTCACTCCCGAGGTGTCTTCTCTTTATTTTTCCTCATCTCAAACTTCTCCCCCTTAAATTACTTTCTAGAATATTACCCTTATTTCACTACCCATATCAAATTACTTCTTACTTATGTAGCCTTTCCTAAATATTCTAGCCAAAAACAGTCATATTCTCTTTCATACTTGTAAAATATTTTACTTTTTTGTCTCTCTGCCACCATTTGAATTTTATTTTTTTCTCTGATTATACTTATATTTATTACTCATACTAAAACATGGGTCAGCATACTTTTTCCTAAAGGGACAGACAGTAAGTATTTTGAGCTTTGAAACTCACACAGTAGTTTAGCCAACTACTAGCTCTGCTATTGTAACACAAAAGCAGCCATAGGCAATACACAGATGAAACGGCATGCGTATGTGTCTTTAAAACATTATTATTATTATTATTTGAGACTGAGTCTCGCTCTGTCACTCAGGCTGGAGTGCAGTGGCGTAATCTCGGCTCACTGCAACCTCTGCCTCCCGGGTTCAAGCGATTCTCTTGCCTCAGCCTCCTGAGTAGCTGGGACTACAGGCCTGTGCCACCACACCCAGCTAATTTGTGTAGTTTTAGTAGAGATGGGGTTTCATCGTGTTAGCCAGGATAGTCTCGATCTCCTGACCTTGTGATCCGCCCACCTCGGCCTCCCAAAGTGCTGCAATTACAGGTGTTAGCCACTGCACCCAGCCAGTAAAACTTTATTTACAGATGCAGGCAGCTGGCCAGCTGACCATAATTTACCAAATTCTGTCTAAATGAAAAAATTTTTGAATATAGATGTTAAATTTTGATCTTTTATGTATATTGCAGAACTTTGTATTGTCTTCCATATTCATATTATCAATAAGTGTACATTGAATAAAACCTATTACACTTAAATATTCTCATGTATTTCCTACTTCCCTTTTCCTGTGTTTTATCTCTAAAAGTTTAAGAACAATTTGTGTATAAAGTGTAAAACCAATCGGGTTTATTTAATCTGAACAGATGACTAAAGGGCTTCAAGGACACTAAATACCATTTAAAGAATAAGGAGCCATCTCTGTTTAAAATATGCCATTCTATAATAAAAGAATTTACATTATGACTGGAACATAGAAGTTTCTTAAAATATGAAAAGTACAGGATAGCATTAGCTGATACACAGTGCTACACATTTCGTAAGGGGAAAGTGTAATGATGATGGATATTCAAGGAAATTATTGTAGAATGGACTATACGTCAATCATCTATTGCTTTATATTATTGTTATTTATTGTTGTCTAATACACCGTCCCAAAACTTAGAAGCTTGAAACAATGATTTACTCATTCTCATGATTCTGTGCATTGACTGTGCAGTTCCTCTGCTGGTTTTACCTGAGCTTGTAGAAGAGACTGATTTCTGATGGAGGACTGATTGTCCCAGAAGGATGAAGAAATTAGTGTTGGTTGTTTTCTGGGACACTTTGGCTCTCCTCCATGTGGCCCTCACATTCCAATAGGATAAGCCAACTTCTTCATAGCATGCTGTTCTCAGGATTCCAAGAGGGCAAAGGTGGAAACTTCAAGGTCTCTTGAAATATAGGCTTCAGATCACCTCTGTCACATCTCAATGACCAAGTCAATTCCCAGGCCAGTCCTGGTTCCAGAAGTTCCATCTTTTGGAGGAAGGAGAGGCAAGGCCATATTTCAAAGTGGTATAGATGCAGGAAGGCATGATTCATTGAAACTATTTTTATGATACTCCTCAAGGGGATCCTGAAAGGATGGGGAATTTGACTGACATCTGGAGGTTGCGTAGAGAAGTAGTGGGAGAAAAAAATTTCAAATGATAGAAGTTGGCAAATGCCAATCTAAGGATTTCAAATTTATCTTTTTTGTTTGTTTGTTTTTGAGACAGAGTCTTGCCCTGTCACCACCCAGGCTGGAGTGCAGTAGTGTGATCTTAGCTCACTGCAACTTCTGCCTCCTGGGTTCAACCAATTCTAGTGCCTCAGTCTCCCAAGTAACTGGGATTACAGGCATCCACTACCATGTCTGGCTAATTTTTGTAATTTTAGTAGAGACAGGGTTTCGCCATGTTGGCCAGGTTGGTCTTGAATTCCTGGCCTCAAGTGATCCACCTGCCTCAGCCTCCCAAAGTGCTGGGATTATAGGCATAAGCCACTGCGCCCAACCCAAATTTATCTGTTAATAGTGAGAAGTCAGCAAATATTTTTGAGCAGTGAAGTCTCCCTCCGTCACAAATAATGCACATTCTGGAAAAGAGGTCATATGTAATTTCAGCATAGTGATGTAGTTTTTTATTTTTGGGGGGTTAAGGGTGGGAGGGACAACATAATGATGTCTGACTTTGATAAGAAGGGGATAATCTTAAATCATAGCATATAGTAAGTGCTCTCTAGTTGAGAGAATATCCTGATGATGAGTATACAAGCCTCAAAGTTACAGAAAGATGTTGAAAGACTATCTTTAAAAATAATCAAACCAAAACTTTTTCTATCCATGATGCCTTCATTCACCACAAGCCATAGGAGCTTGAGTCCAGCATTTGGGAAAAAGAGAACTAATGGGTGTCATAACTTTCAAGATTTTCCTGTTGTGAGATTTTTTTTTTTTTTTTTTTTTTAGATATTCCTTGTCATGTCATTACTTTCTATTTATTTGACCTTCTATTTGGAAACTATAGAAACAAACAATCTTTTCCTTCATTTTACTTTCTATTGTGGGCCAAGATTCTCAGGGTATGTGTTTAATTCAAACTACTTGATTTAGTTATTAGAAAACTCAGAGGCAATAGCTTAGTTCTATGTGATTCATAATAAATGATATTGGTGAGTGTAGCATAAAGATGAAGAATTCCTGGTTAAGGTAATATCCACAGCATATTGTTAATCAACCATTTAGTTCACTCATTTTAGTCTCTAATTTCACAAAAAAGTAATTTGTTCAATTAAATTGGCTACTACAGAGAAATTCCAAAGTTGGTATAATTTAGTGGCTACTGTTAAAAAAAAAAAAACCCACAAAATTCTGCCTATTCCCTACATGTAAGTACAGTGCATTGAGATAGAAAAGGACCTGATATTATTTTTAATCTTATTGAAAGTGCATGTCTACAATTCAGATATCCTTTCTGAATGATCGTGCCAGATTATACGTATAAGCTCTTGTAGATATCCCTAGGCTTACTAAATACTGTTTAGAACAGTAAACAGCACCAAGAGGATTTGCTGACATTTCTTACTGTTTGCTACAGGGATATGACCAAATTACAGTCCTTGGTATAAAGGACCATGGATATTAACACTTAAACTACTCAGACTGAATTCAAGAAAGACACAATTCTATAATGTACCAGGTGTTCTCAATATATCTGAATACTATTGTACTTAACAACATAAAACTATGTATATCCACAGGAATTGGAAATTTATTACTGCAGTAATAAAATGAGGCTATAACTTTCTATTGATTCAGGTTACATATCTATATTTTTAGGTTTAATTTTCATGTAGATTTGCAATGAAGCTTGTTTTAAAAGATTCTTAAAGTTTTCTGGAGTGTGTAAGTGTATACATTTTGTGTACATGGCATAACAACATTTATTTACCACGGAAATATTTATTTCCTTTCTTCTTTTTTATTCTAACATATGAAAAAGATAAAGAAGAAAAATATTTACCCTAGTTTATTGCATAGTACAATGCCTTAGACACCAAACCAGCTAAAGCTCATATTAGACTTTTTAAAATAAGCTAACTAATAAAATTGGATATTATCTGGCTTCTCAGATAACTCATGGTGATGAAAAATGGAATCACAATATTTAAACAATGCTGAAATTCAGGAGGGAATAGTGAGATAAAAATAAAGACCAATTCAATTATATGAATGACTATGTACTAGGCATTAAAATCAAGTATGTTAAGAAAAATTTAACAAATTTACCCTTCTTTCTAGGCAAATTACAGTGTAATGTGTTAAGGCATTAATTTTACTTCAGATATCATGCCTAAAAAACAGATGTCATTAATCACACATTTTTAATTTCATTAAACTTGTGTCTAAATCAATCTTTACTTATAAACTTCAGTATCTTGAATGTCATAGAAAAGTCAAGTGACAGATTGCTCTGTTTCATTCAAAAGAGTCAATCTATGAAGCTACACATGAGGATTTCAGGATTGTGTTGGTTGATGATGTACAGATTCTTATTTATAAGCACTCTTTAGAATCACATAACTTTTATGTGGTGCACAAAGCTGAAAAGATAAGCTAATTTAAGGACTTTTATCAGGACATACTCTAAGAGAGTTTAAAGATACCATGGCAACAAGTTACCAACTTATAACAACCTCAGTGATATTTATGCAACCCACTAGACACCCACTATGCCTTCGTTGTCACTAGGGCAGATAGTTCCTATTTGTGAGTTACATCATCCTTGCTGCTATTTATTCAGTTTTTCATATCTCTGTCTTCTTCCTCCATCATCCAAAGTATCCCCTTTTCCTTGCCAAACACTTAAGCAACTCCATATATTTTCCTCAGTTCTAGTTTCTGTTTTCTATTATTCCAATAGCTCTCTTCTTTTTAGCCTCAAGGTATAAATTCTTAGTTTATTAAAACAATAATTACCATTTTGAGTCTTTATACTGTGTTGTATACAGTACTTATTTTTCTATATATCACCTTGTTCAATTTTCACAATCAACTTATGCAACAATAACAAACTAACTCGGGTCAAATAATGATTCTACCACTTCTTAACGGTGTAACCTTGGACAAGTTACCTCTCTGTGCTTCAAGTTTGTCATCTGAAAATCAGAATCATGTACCTACTCAATGGGACTATTGTGAGGATTAAATGAGTTAATACGTGTAAAGCACTTAGAAGAGTACCTGGCACATAATAATAGCCAGCATGTATTAACAGCATGCTATTACCTCCAATATATATGAGGCAATGGTTGAGAAACATCAGGTAATTGGAAAATATCATATCATTAGAGAAGATGAGATTCAAATGCTAATCTGTTTCACTCCTAAACCTTGGTACTTCCTAAACTGCATTGCCTTTCTTTCTTGGGTATCTTTCATCGTGAACACATTTTAAATGGTAATTTATAGTTCATAGAGCTCTCATGTAAGTTTGTCTCATTTGATCTTCACAATTTCAAGAGATAATAACAGCCCTGCGTATTACACTTTTGTGTGTGTGTGAAGACACTGAGGCTTAAACAGATTGTATAAGTTAAACAGATTGTACAACTTAAACCTGGTCTCCCAGAGAAAAAACAAGTCAGCCCAGGCTTGGGATTCAGGATTTCTGATTCCTTTGCTAAAATTCTATTTTAAAACATTTGAGGAGCAAGTGGAAATAAGTGAATGAATTAGTTAATTTCATTAATCAATCTTTGTCTCCATTTCCCCATTTGGATATATAATGAGGACTGTATATGTATTTCATAGGGTTATTATAATTAAATAGTTAATCTGTGTAAAGCTCTCAGAACAGTACATGGAACATAGTAAGAGCTAATAAATTATGGGTGTTAGGTAGAAGAATAAAAAGAACAGGAGAAGGTGATTTTTTTTTAAAGTAAGATCTTGTACTGTTTTCAACAGATTCAATATCTAATGAACTTTATTGTTTTACCTCCCATAATTAGCTCTGCAATTCATTTGGAATTTATTTCTCTGTGTAATACAAGGTAGAGATAAAGATTTTCTTTTTCCATATGGCCATCCAATTGATCTGGCATCATTCATTAAAAACACAATCCTTTCCCCATTGTTCTGCAATGAAATCATTATCATCAATCTAATGACTTTATATGTGTGAATCCATTTCTAGAACTTTATTTCCTAGTCCAATGCTATTGGTCTATTCCTTGGCCAATATCCCACTATCTAATTTATAAAATACTCTGATGTCTAATAAAAT
>NW_012109586.1:73212-176851 GCF_000951045.1 Mandrillus leucophaeus
TCTGGATATTTAATTTCTTCTTGTGTCAGTTTTGCTAAGTCCTTCTCCAAGAAATTTGCCCACTTCTTCCGAATTCCTTTCAAATTGACTTTTTTTTTTTTTCCGGTAATCCCCTCTTATCTTTTTGATATCAATAGGATCTGTAGGTATCTCTCTTTTTTAAAGTTCTTGATATTGGTTATTTATGATTTCTTATTTTTTTAGATAATTATTGTTGAAGTTCATGCTTTTTATCAATATTTTTATATAACAAACTCTTGAATATTTTCCACTTTTTTTATTAGCATTCTTATCTTTGTATTATTTGTTTTCTTCTACTTTTCTTAGGTTTGCTTTGCTGTTTGTTATTGTTCCTGTTCATTTCTTTTTGGTTCCTAAGATAGAAGCTTATATCACTGATTTTTCAGCCTGTTTTTCCCACATGTGCATTTAAGGCTACATATTTTAGTATAAGTAGCGTTTTTGATGTAGTCCACAAGTTACCAAGTTATAAATGTATCTAAGTTATATTTTTGACTTTATTTTTAAGTATATTGTTTGATTTCTAGTTCATTCCATTTTTTCTGTTTAACAGTTCAGTATTGATTTCTAGTGTAATTCCTTTAGATCAGAGAATATTCATTAAATAATATGTATCTTTGGAAGTATGCTGAAGCTACCTTTTTGGAACAGCATATGGTCAGTTTTGTTAAATGGACATTTGAAGGGATTGTAAATTCTTATATTATTAAATGCAATATTCTATCATTGTCAATTGCATATGACATGTTTTCCTCATGTAGTCTTCTGATATTCTAAACCGAACACCTTCTTAGGTTTTGTCTGCTTGTTATATTAGCTTTTGAGAGAGATGAGTTAATGTTTCTCACTATGATTATGCATTTGTCAATTTCTCCTTTTAGTTATATAGTTCTGCTTTATAGATTGTAAAGCTATGTTATTGAATGCATACACATTTATGACTTCACTGGTCTATTATCATTCCATTGGAATGTCTTATTCATTATGAAATGTCCCCTTTCTTCTACTAATAATTCTTTCTTTAATGTTTACTTTGTTGGCCTGCTGCATTACAATAAAAATTAACTTAGTCATCACCCCCAAACATTTCTTTGTGCCTTTTTATAATTCCTCACTATTGCCCCTTCTTGCTTTTTTCCCTACACTATTTCCATGCTTTCTGACATATTAGTTTACATTTCCTAGAATTTTATATTAACAGAAGAATACAGTATTTTTTCTTCTCCTTCTTCTTCTCCTTTTTCATCTTGCTTTCTTCCTCTCAGCAGAATTATTTTGAGATTCATCAATTTTACAGCATGCACCAATAGCTCATTACTTTCAAATGATAATATACCATTGTATACTGTACCATAATTTGTTTATCTAGCACATGAGAATTTCTTCTGGTTTGGACTATTAGAAATAAAACTACATGAATATCTACAAGCAAATCTTTGTGTAAAATGTTTATTTTCTCTTGGGTAAATAACTAATGGTTTAATTTCTGGATGATATAGTAGGTTAACATTTAAAACATTTAAGAAACTACCAAACTATTTTCTAATAGCAATTTGTTTATTGCTAGTTTATAGAAGTACAATAGATTCTTACATATTGACCTTAAATTCATTTATGATCTTCTGAGATTATTTGTATAGATTCCTTAAAATTTTAGATAATTGTATAAACTACAAATAAGACAGTTGTACTTTTAGTTCCCGCTCCCCCCCACCCCGGCCCCATCTAGGCTTAGAATCTTTGGTAGGGTATTGTTTTAAGCTCTGAAATATGTTTTGTTGTTATATCTGTTTAGGAACTTCTGCTTCTGCAGAGACCATAACTTTCTCCTCAAGTCCTTGAGACTGCTGTTTCTGACTGAGCCCTGACTCCCTTCAATCAGACATGGAAACTGCCTCCAGTCAGAACTTATGTATCTTATGTCCCTTCTCTTGGGATTCACAGTTCCGTGTTGCCTAATGTTCAATGAAAGCCATTATAACTCCAATCTTTCTTACCGCATCTTGAAACAAAGTAGAAGTGTCAATTACTCTCATTACATAATTTTAATGTCTTCTATTAAAAAAGATATTTCCAGATGGGCACAGTGGCTCACCCCTGTAATCCCAGCACTTTGGGAGGCTGAGGGGGGCAGATCGCCTGAGGTCAGGAGTTCGAGACCAGCTTGATCAACATGGTGAAACCCTGTCTCTACTGAAAATACAAAAAGTAGCTGTGGAAGGTGGTGCACGTCTGTAATCCCAGCTACTCATTCAGGAGGCTGAAGCAGGAGAATCACTTGTACCCAGGAGGTGGAGGTTGCATGAGCCAAGACTGAACCACTACACTCCAGCCTGGGCAACAAAGCAAGACTCCATCTCACAAAAAAAAAAAAAAAAAAAAAAAAAAGGATAGTACCTTCATTTTATCTCTCTTCCAAAGCCAAACTTTAATCTGATTTTTTTAAGTATTTAAAAAATATTTTGTTTTAAAACCAAATTCATATAAAGTGCCATATTCCCATCTATCATTGTATAATTTTTTACTCTTTACTATAAGAATGGTTCCATGATATTACCAGGTGGTAGCCTGATGCAAAAGAAATGTAATTTTTTATGTCTTGTATGTGTTTAAATCTAGTATTCATATTCCGTTTCCAAGCCGTATTATCCTCTCATTTCAGGCATCAGTGTAGGTAAAAGCTATCTAAAAATATAAGCTTTTTCATTGTTTCTGGGTAATTGACTGAAATAAGGGAAAAGTTTTATTCCATCATTCATGTCATTGATATGTCACTGAATGAAAAATATTTCCCCTTTAGTCTTGTATTCTATTTCTATCTTATATCAGTAAAAGCAGATAAGAAGCCCTCATCAAAACATCTTTAAAGTCAGTAAATAGTAAGAAGTACAGACCTCTCTGCTCTCAGTTAATGTCACTGGCTTCTTAGAAAAACATGCATATATTAAAATGGCTAATTATAATCTACCCCTATATCTATAGCTATCTACAGCTATATAGACTAAAGTATATGAATCAAGGATGTGATGAGATTTGGGGAGTAGAACTATCCTAAAAGTGATAAAATCTCAGATCCTGACCTAACACTATCTTGAGCAGCTTGTCATTGAATACATTAAAACCTTTATAAACCTTAGTGACTCCATTTATAAAAAAGAAAAAAATCTGTTTGTTATTGTCAAATAAGAGATTGAATTTTAAAAAACTACTATAAATATTATAAAGAAAAACAAAGTCAACATAGATTCTTAACACTGTTGACTACAATTTGAAGTTCAAATTGTAATTCTAATTTTTATCCACTCTGTATCATATCTGTATCATGGATGTGAGAATAACATACAAATTATATAATCTTTAGAAAAGAGAAATTAAAATATGTTATATTTCAGAATAAAAAGGCTTGAATGCTACGTACTTCAAAAAAGTAGAATCTGAAGGTAGCACTGTATTAACAGCTTTGAGTGTTGAAAATATGAGAAAAATTCAGGTGTGTCTTTGACCTGTCTCTTATACACATCTAGATGTGTATAAGAGACAGCCTTTTTCATCTTGCTTTCTTCCTCTCAGCAGAATTATTTTGAGATTCATCAATTTTACAGCATGCACCAATAGCTCATTCCTTTCAAATGATAAGTAATATACCATTGTATACTGTACCATAATTTGTTTATCTAGCACATGAGAATTTCTTCTGGTTTGGACTATTAGAAATAAAACTACATGAATATCTACAAGCAAATCTTTGTGTAAAATGTTTATTTTCTCTTGGGTAAATAACTAATGGTTTAATTTCTGGATGATATAGTAGGTTAACATTTAAAACATTTAAGAAACTACCAAACTATTTTCTAATAGCAATTTGTTTATTGCTAGTTTATAGAAGTACAATAGATTCTTACATATTGACCTTAAATTCATTTATGATCTTCTGAGATTATTTGTATAGATTCCTTAAAATTTTAGATAATTGTATAAACTACAAATAAGACAGTTGTACTTTTAGTTCCCGCTCCCCCCCACCCCGGCCCCATCTAGGCTTAGAATCTTTGGTAGGGTATTGTTTTAAGCTCTGAAATATGTTTTGTTGTTATATCTGTTTAGGAACTTCTGCTTCTGCAGAGACCATAACTTTCTCCTCAAGTCCTTGAGACTGCTGTTTCTGACTGAGCCCTGACTCCCTTCAATCAGACATGGAAACTGCCTCCAGTCAGAACTTATGTATCTTATGTCCCTTCTCTTGGGATTCACAGTTCCGTGTTGCCTAATGTTCAATGAAAGCCATTATAACTCCAATCTTTCTTACCGCATCTTGAAACAAAGTAGAAGTGTCAATTACTCTCATTACATAATTTTAATGTCTTCTATTAAAAAAGATATTTCCAGATGGGCACAGTGGCTCACCCCTGTAATCCCAGCACTTTGGGAGGCTGAGGGGGGCAGATCGCCTGAGGTCAGGAGTTCGAGACCAGCTTGATCAACATGGTGAAACCCTGTCTCTACTGAAAATACAAAAAGTAGCTGTGGAAGGTGGTGCACGTCTGTAATCCCAGCTACTCATTCAGGAGGCTGAAGCAGGAGAATCACTTGTACCCAGGAGGTGGAGGTTGCATGAGCCAAGACTGAACCACTACACTCCAGCCTGGGCAACAAAGCAAGACTCCATCTCACAAAAAAAAAAAAAAAAAAAAAAAAAAGGATAGTACCTTCATTTTATCTCTCTTCCAAAGCCAAACTTTAATCTGATTTTTTTAAGTATTTAAAAAATATTTTGTTTTAAAACCAAATTCATATAAAGTGCCATATTCCCATCTATCATTGTATAATTTTTTACTCTTTACTATAAGAATGGTTCCATGATATTACCAGGTGGTAGCCTGATGCAAAAGAAATGTAATTTTTTATGTCTTGTATGTGTTTAAATCTAGTATTCATATTCCGTTTCCAAGCCGTATTATCCTCTCATTTCAGGCATCAGTGTAGGTAAAAGCTATCTAAAAATATAAGCTTTTTCATTGTTTCTGGGTAATTGACTGAAATAAGGGAAAAGTTATTATTCCATCATTCATGTCATTGATATGTCACTGAATGAAAAATATTTCCCCTTTAGTCTTGTATTCTATTTCTATCTTATATCAGTAAAAGCAGATAAGAAGCCCTCATCAAAACATCTTTAAAGTCAGTAAATAGTAAGAAGTACAGACCTCTCTGCTCTCAGTTAATGTCACTGGCTTCTTAGAAAAACATGCATATATTAAAATGGCTAATTATAATCTACCCCTATATCTATAGCTATCTACAGCTATATAGACTAAAGTATATGAATCAAGGATGTGATGAGATTTGGGGAGTAGAACTATCCTAAAAGTGATAAAATCTCAGATCCTGACCTAACACTATCTTGAGCAGCTTGTCATTGAATACATTAAAACCTTTATAAACCTTAGTGACTCCATTTATAAAAAAGAAAAAAATCTGTTTGTTATTGTCAAATAAGAGATTGAATTTTAAAAAACTACTATAAATATTATAAAGAAAAACAAAGTCAACATAGATTCTTAACACTGTTGACTACAATTTGAAGTTCAAATTGTAATTCTAATTTTTATCCACTCTGTATCATATCTGTATCATGGATGTGAGAATAACATACAAATTATATAATCTTTAGAAAAGAGAAATTAAAATATGTTATATTTCAGAATAAAAAGGCTTGAATGCTACGTACTTCAAAAAAGTAGAATCTGAAGGTAGCACTGTATTAACAGCTTTGAGTGTTGAAAATATGAGAAAAATTCAGGTGTGTCTTTGACTTCTGCCCAAACATGCCTAATGCTTCCTAGGTAAGCTAAAGTTAGAAGTATTTTGAAGTAAATGATATAAGTAGCAACTGCAATTTATTCTCATTCAACTACAACTAAAATAAACATTGAATCAGAAAGCTTGGGATACCGTATACCGAAATCAATACATAAGTGAGTGAAGTTTCATACGGCACTTTACAGCTTTGGAAACTATGATATTTCCATTTTATGAATACGTTCTTGAATAAAAGAATTGCATTTTTCAGGAGCATGCTGTCAGCAGGAGAGAGAGCACTAAAATAGGGTCACACAAAAAAGTGCAGATCCTGATCCAGGCCCATGTCCTCTCACTTAAAATTCATGAGATCCTTCCTTAGGAAAGACAACAAGTCAAATCACATCATGTCACAGACTCTCCCTCCTCCAAAATGAAACAAAATAGAAAAATCAAGTTAGATCTAGACAAAACTCACTGACAGCCCTGTGAAAGAAGAAAGCACAACCCCCTGACATATTCTTTGATGGTGCCCAAAAGGAAAAAAACATAGAAATGCTTGTGGAGTGAGGCAGAATTAACTATGCTCATTCCCACTCACAGTAACAGTGGTGGCAAAGAAGATGAATTGCCGAAATCTTGAGTATTCTTACCCCAATTTTGAGATAAAATAGGAGTAAGAAAGGAGCCTCAGGAAATTATCTCTGGAACCTGAAGAATAATCTCAAGAGTGAAATTCTCTACTTATAAACACAACATTTCATTAGATGAAGGGGGAGATCCAAAGGGCTTATAATTTTTATATCATTAATAACTGCAAGAAAAATAAGACAGTGAACATAAAATGATCATAAATGTCAAAAGTTAATTATTTTCAGGGGTCTGGTAGTTTAAAAATATGTCCACAAATTTTTGGATATTTCTGACTTTGGTGGAGCATCATTCCCTTCTCCTTGAACAGTTGTCCTTTGCCTATCCCATCATTAACTGTTGTGTGTGTTGGAGGCATGTAATTGGTCTTGTTAATTCACAGATCTAAAAGAAGCTATACTTAAATGCTTTATTTAAGCAATTATATCCAAGAGGCCCCATCCATGCCTGCACCTAGTTTAGAAGCCAGGATCCTGAATTTTGACGTGAGCATGTAAAGGATGAAAATGTGGGGGTCTTGGAGTGGGTAAATGCATTTAAAATGCACGTGATAAGAATGTTTATAACTGGAGGCCAGAAGGTTGACTATGGTGGTTCTAAATTATGTACATGAACTATCTTCTTCTGTTAGGGCCTAATTTCCAGCCTCTTGAGTGTGGATTATACTTAGTGGCTTGCTTTTAATAAATTGACTCTGGCAGAAAAGATGGAGTATGAATTCCCAGTGTAGACCAAATAGAGACCTAAAGCGAAATGTGGCTTTCACAATGCTCTCTCTCAGATTTTCACTTAAGGAAACTTGTCTGCCATGAAGTGAGGACACTCTGTCAACCTTGTGAGGGTTCCTATATACCGAGAGACTGAGGCCCCTGGTCAAAAGTCAGTAAGGAACGGAAGCCTCCTGCCCACAGCAACGTGAGTATGAAAGTAAATATTTTAGCTTAATCAAGCCTTCAAATGGTAATCCAGGCTGAGTAAAATATCATAATTCATGCTCAGAAGACCTTTGCCTTAGTAGAAAGATGAAATTAACACTAAATACTATTAGCACTAAGTAATATTCTGCCACCAACTTAAAAACGATACTTTAGGATTCAAACTGATTCCAAATAGTTTAACTATGTCCCAAAAAAACTCAAGAATATTTCTAGGATTGCAACCATAGAACTCAGTAATGTAAAATTGATGCTGTCTATTATCTAACAGCAATGATTAGATAACCAAAGAACCAGTTATCTATGATCAAAAATGAAGAAAATAGTATCAATTAAAACAATGAAATGGCACAGATGACAGAATTAGTATACAAAGACATTAAAGCAGTCATTATACATATATTTGCTATATTCAAGAAGTTAGAAGAAGGATTTATCACATGTCATGATAAATACAGATGTGGATGGTAAAAAATGAACCATATCAAAATTTTAGAAAGCTATCATTTCTGAGATGAAAAAGACACTAGAATGAGAGCCAATTATATATTGCAGAAGAAAGATTTGTGAACTTGAAAACATATTCATGAAATATATACAAAATAAAACAGAAAAAAACAGAAAAAAATGAAAAAAATCAGTTCTGTTGGACACCATCAGGTGGCCTAATATGCATGTGATAAGAGACTCTTAAAGACAGGAGAATGAAGAGAGATATGAACATATTTCAGGGAAAAAAATGGTCAAATATGTCTCAAACTTGATGAAAATAATAAATACAACTGGCCAGGCACAGTGGCTCACGCCTGCAATCCCAGCACTTTGGGAGGCCGAGGGGGATGGATCACCTGAAGTCAGGAGTTTAAGACCAGACTGGCCAACATGGCGAGATCACATCTCTACTAAAAGAATATAAAAATTAGCCAGGCGTGGTAGTGCACCCTTGCAATACCAACTACTCGGGAGGCTGAGGCAGGGAGAATTGCTTGAATCCGGAAGGTGGAGGTTGCCTGAGCCGAGACTGCGCCACTGCACTCCAGCCTGGAAAACAGAGCGAGACTCCATCTTAAAAAAGAAAAGAAAAAGAAAGTTCAACAGACCTCAAGCTAAATAAACTAGAAGAAAATTACACAAAGGGACGTTCATTTTATTTCTCAGAGAACTAAAAATAGAATTACCATTTGGCCCAGCAATCCCATCACTGGACATACAATAAAAGAAAAATAGCAGGCTGGGCACAGTGGCCCACACCTGTAATTGCAGCACTTTGGGAGGCCAAGGTGGGCAGATAGCTTGAGCTCAGGAGTTCAAGACCAGTCTGGGAAACATGGAGAAACCCTGTCTCTACAACAAATACACACACAAAAAAAAGCTGGGCATGGTGGTATGTACCTGTAGTCCCAGCTACTCAGGAGACTGAGGTGGGAGGAAGGCTTGAGCCCAGGAGGTGGAGGTTGCAGTGAGCCAAGATTGCACCACTGCACTCCACTTTGGGTAACAGAGTCAGACTCTGTCTCAAAAAAAAAAAAAAAAGAAAAAAGAAAAATTATTCTACCAAAAAGACACCTGCATTTCTATGTTTATTGCAGTGCTATTCACAATAGTAAAGACATGGAATCAATGTAGATTTCCATCAATGGTGGATTGGATAAAGAAAATGTGGTACATACATACCATGGAATACTATGCAGCCATAAAAAAGAACAAAAGCATGTCTTTTGCAGCAACATGGATGGAACTGGAGGCCCCTTTTTTCTAAATGAATTATCACAGAAACAGAAAACCAAATACTGCATGCTCTTGCTTATAAGTGGGAAATAAACACTGGGCACACACGACATAAAGATGGGAAAAACAGACACTGGGGACTTCAAATTGGGGAAGGGAGGGAGGAGAGTGAGGGTTGAAAAGTAACCTATTGGGTACTATGTTTACTATTTGGGTGAGGAATTCAATGAAGTCCAAACTTCATCATCACACAATATATCCATGTAACAAATCTGCACATGTACTCTCTGAATCTAAATTTTTTTAAAAAGTACACCATAATCAAATACCTTTAAATCAATGATTTTGAAAAAATTATAACAACAGTCAGACCAAAGAAACGAAGACACATAAGTGCAGCAAAATGAAGATAAGAATGAAAGCTGACATCTCATCAAAAACAATCTAACCTGGAAGTCAGAAGAGAACCATCTTTAAAATACAGAATTAAACAACAGTCAATCTAGAAATCTTTACTGAGCAAAAAAAAAATCTTCCAATACCAAAAGTGAAATAAAGGCATTAGAAATGCAAAAGCTGAAAGAATTCATCACCAGCAAAATGTACTAGAAGAAAAAGTAAAGGACATCAGGCAGTAGGAAGATGATACCATGTACAAATCTGGATTTAAACAAAAGAATGAAGAAAATTAGGTAATTAAATAATACATTTTTCTTATTATTTAAATATCTTTAAGTGATAATTGATTATCTAACACAAAAATCATGTTGTACACAGTGTAAGATACCCTCATCACAGAGATGTGCCCATTCTAATCCCTGGAACCTGTGGATATGTTAGGTTATACTGGAAAGGAGAATTAAGATGGCAGATGGAATTAAGGTTCTTAATCAGTTGACCTTGCAATGGGGTGATTATCCTTGATTACACAGGTGGACACATTGTGATTATTAGAATGGTTGTAAGTGAAAGAGAGAGGTGGAAGATAGGGAATGTCAGCGTGAGACAGTATAAAAAACATTGACCGGTCATTGCTAGCTTTGAAGACGGCAGGACGCCATGAGCCAAGGAATGCAGGTCACCTGTATAAGCTGGAAAAGGCAAAAGAGTTTCACTCCTAGGCCTTCCAGAAGGAACACAATTCTGCTGATAGAATGATTTTAGCTTAATGAGACCTATTTCAGATGCACTTTTAGACATTTCAGGGTAAAATGTTTTTAAATTGCATTAGAAAAAGCTGGAGTGGAGGAATTGAAACACGCTGCCATTAAGGTCTAATATTATACCTGAAGTCTAATACTATACTGTCACTTGAAGTAAGCTATGATCATTTAAATGTGTATACAGTAGCTTTCCTTTATTTGCTGTTTCTCTTTCCATGTGTATTTTGGTTACTCATTGTCAACCAAAAATATTACATGGAAAATTTTGGAAATTAACAATTTATAAGTTTTAAATTACATGCCATTCTAAGTAGTGTGATAAAGTCTCACCCTATCCTGCTTCTTCCTCACCTCCCCTAGGATGTGAATCTTCTCTTTGTCCAGTATATCCATGTGGTAGACGCTACCCATCCACTGGTAACTTAGTGGCCATGTTGTTTAGCAGATCGAAAAAACAGTGAGTGTATAGGGTGTGATACTATCTGTGATTTCAGGCATCCACTGGGGGTATTGAAACACATTCCCTGGATAAGGGAGGACTACTATACTATAAAACCTAAAATAGCCACTTAAATATCACAACAAAAATTAGCCTAAAAGCCAAAAGTTGCTGTAAAATGGAATCATGACAAAATAATGCAAAAGATGCAGAAAAATAAGACAAAGAAAATAAATCATAGATGAGACAAATAGAAAACATTTTATTACTGTGGTAAATTCTACCTACATTGACTAATATGCTAAACTATTCATTAAATATAAAACAACAGACATTGCAACAAAAGCCTTGTCATATATTTATTAATGAATACTTTAAGTAAAAAACTCTCTAAAATAAAACCAAACAACTTAGAGAAGAATCAAAGTTTAAAATGAGAGAAGGTGTTGTAAAAAATTAGGGCTGTAAAGATAAAAATAACGCCTTGCTATGTTAATATTTTTAATCTTGACTGGTGTTAAATAACTTAAAAATCAATAAATGGTATAATGAAAATAGAAATATGTGTAAATGAAAATGCCTTCATTTTATCAATAATGAGAGTTTAAATATACCATTCAAGGTAAACTGTGTTTTAGCTTAAAAACTAATTTCTGTGTTTATCTTTTTAATTTAGGGAAAAATTTAGGTATTTTGTATTAAGTAATGCTTAAATTTTAATATCTAATTATTATATATGTTAAAATAACTTTAATGCTATTTTTAGAAAATAAAATGCAGAATAAAATGTCAAGATCTCAGTCTTTTGATTATTCCTCTATTTTGTTTTCTATGTGTGAAGTATAAGTGAATGTCTATGAATCTATGAGTGAGGCCTGAAATGACGTCCATCTAAAATTGATAATATTTACTTCTAAAGGTTGGAATTTAGGGTAATTTTTTTTTCTTTCTTTTTTTATTTCTTTTTTTTTTTTTTGGACAGGGTCTTACTGAGTTGCCCAGGCAGGAGTCCAGTAGCAGAATCATAGCTCACTACAGCCTCAAACTCCCAGGCTTCAGGTGATCCTCCCACCTCAACCTCCTGAGTAGTCAGGACTACATGTGTGTGCCACCATGACCAGCTAGCCTTTTTTTGTTAGTTTGTTTTTGTAGAGACAGGGTCTCCCTACATTACCCAGGCTGGCCTCCAACTCAGGACTCAAGTGATCCTCCTGCCTCAGTCTCCCAAAATGCTGGAATTACAGGCATAAGTCACTGCACCCAGCCCTGGGTGATTTTCTTTACCATCTTCTTTTACCTTCTCTATTGCTATGGTTTTCCTGTGAAGGGCATGTTAGCATAAATAAAATCACTATTTTTTTAAAAGCATTCAATCTTAAGTAAGTTGAACTATTCAGGCTCATCTTTTTATCTTAAAAACATCTTTTTTATCTACAGGAAAAATTAGGAATCATATTATCTAAGATGGTCTATAATATTAAATGTGAATATATGAGAAATAAGAATACATGAGAAAATGCAGTGGTAACTCAAATGTTTTCAGTGAATTGTGACTTAGTCTTGTGACTTTGTCAATGTAAATATGTAGAGACTTTCAGTCAAGATGTCACACTGAGGAATAGAGATATTCCCCTTCCTATTTTAAATTTAGAAACAAGGAAGAAAATATGATTTAAATATATACACAGACAAGCTAATTAAGAGGAATCTGAAAATGCTAGAAATAAAGAGTACACCCAAAGACTCAGCGGTATATCAGACTTGATACAATATGGTCCACAGAAGGACCTGTGGGTCCGTGGATGGCACAGAGGTGGCCCTGGATTCCATGCATAAAGCAGGAGCTTCCCACCCTGGGTTATGTGTGCCACAAGGGTGAGCTCTGAGAACTTGAACTTTGTATAAGGGATTGATTAGAGACAGAGAAACCAGCACTAAAGTTAGTGCAGCAGCTCAGCTACAAGACAAAGATGCCTTGGACCAGGGTGCTAGCAGCAGTGAGGGGTAACTGACTCAGGCCATGTTTTGGAGATAGACTCCACAGAATTGCTAATGATTCAAAACAGAGAAAGAACACATTAAGTAAAACAAGAGTCAATGTCCAGAGCTGCGCGCCCTGGCCATAGCAAATAATAATTAATGATTAAACGCCCGAGCTCTATTCCTTTCCACCTTCTACCTCCTCCCTAGATTTGTTGTTTCTGTTTTGTATCAATACCTCATAAAAGATGGCGCTCTTCCTGCTTTTTCTTCACCTGGTTTTCCCCCGCGCAGTGAAAATTGTTACTTTGTAGCGCAGGCACCATCCTGCCCCCGGGAAAATTACCAACTGACAGGGCAGGCGCAACATGATGTCCGACCAGAGAAACCAATACCTACCTAGCCACACCCTCCGCGATAAGATCATCTCGGCCTCTGGCCGAACCCCTTCCCCTCCAAGTGTATATAAGGCATTGCATTACCGCCATTAAACGAGACTTGATCAGAGCACTGTCTTGTCTCCGTTTCTCGTGTCTCTTGTCCCCCAAATTCCCACTCCCTCCTCCAGGGCCTGCTTCGACGATCCCGCGGGCCGGATAAGTCAAGAGAAACAGGATCATCTTAAGACCTGATATATGGTAAGAGCGGAATAAAAATTATTCATCGCATATTTTATTCATAGAAGATAATAGGTAGCTTTTTTCTAACCTCCTTTACACAAGAATATTCAATCCAGAAAATGCGGGAGTAGAGGGGCACCTGAGTATCACAGGCCAGAGTTCCACAGTTCGGAATCTGCCTCGGGAGGTAGCTCTTTATTACACAGCACTCAGAAGACAGCTCAGCTTTGGAGTCTGCCTCCTCAGAGATCAGGAGCCAGTGTGCAGAAATAAGGATTATGGCAGAGTTGATCTCTTCTGATCTTCTAAAATCCCTAAGCGAATTTTTAAGTTATACCTACAAGCATAAGGCAAGCCTTCATCTGACAAATGACTGTTAACATCAGAAAAGTCTATGCATATTGAGTTTTAGAAACTTGAAAAATATTTTGTATAATAGCTACCATTTCCTCCATTTTCTTTTTACCAAGTTAATGCTAACACCTCCAGTCTATCACCCTCTCAAACTCTCCTCCCCATATCTGAAAAAAAAAAAAAAATCATAAACAAACAGATTTCTTTCCACAGCTGAAGTGAATTACATCACTGCCTGTGGGTAGATCCATTATTTCATTGTTTCTATACTTTTAAAATAAAAATATAACAAATAGAGAAAAGTACCTAATATATAATAACATTTTATTATACACCAAAATAATCATACAACTCTACAAATTTTCTGAATGTGAACATACACATATAACTTTTGCTGAGAACAAGAAATAGAATATTGTCAGCATTCCATAAGTACCCAGTATGCTCCCTCCTATTTCCTACTTCTTTTCCCAAAAGAAGTACTGTTCTGATTCCCATCACCATTGATTAGTTTTGTTGGGTTTGTAATTTATAGAATACATTCACATTCCATATACTCTTTTTGTATCTGGCTTCTTTAACTCATCATATTATTGTGATTATGACTGAGACATTAATCCATGATGTTACTTGTAGCAAAATGTTTATTTTCACTGCTGTATACTGTTCAATTGTATGAATACACCACAAATTATTTCCTCATTCTACTTATTGATAAACATTTGGGTAGTTTCCAAGTTTTGACAATTATAAATGGTGCTCCTGTGAACATTCTTACACATATTTTTTAGGATATAAGTGCATGTATTTCTGTTAGGTACATAACTTAGGGTCCTAAGATAGGTAAATGGTCAGGTTGAATAGAAAACGCCCAAAGTTTTCCAATGTAAGTTTACCAACTTACATTCCCAAGGCTATGTACGAAAATTTCAGTTTTCCCACACTTTTGACAACACTTGGAATTGTTAGTAATTTTTATTTCAGTCCTTAGGGAGGATATGAATTGAAATCTAATTGTAATTTCATTTTGTATTTTCCTAATTTCTAATGAGTTTGAGTCCAATTTCCTATGTTTGTCAGACATTTGGATACTCTGTCTTGTGAAATGCTTATTAGTTAAGTCCTAAATGCTTTTCTTCTGGAATATTTGTCATTTTCCTATTGATTTGCAAAAGTTTTTTATTGTGTACATGTAGTGGCTCTATTTTAAAACTAAAGCAATTATAGGGAAACAAACAATTTTATACTAGTATTATTTCAATGCGATGTCCAAGTAACAAAAATAACCTTAAAAATGAAGTGTCTTCTTTTAAGTTAAGATGTATGATGAAGATGATACTGGTAGTGACAATGAACATACACACACACACACACACACACACATCTCAACAGGAAAAGCACTTAATATTTATTGAGAGCTAAGATGTTCTATACTAAGAGGTTTATATGCATGGTTTCCTCAAATATGTTCGAATAAAAATAAGAAGTAGATATTATTATCTATTTCCAACAGAGACCAATGGATCTGTATTAGTTTGCTCTTACAATGCTAATAGAGACACATCCAAGACTGGGTAATTTATAAAGGAAAGAAGTTTAATGGACTCACAGTTCCACATGGCTGAGGAGGCCTCACAATTATGGCGGAAGGCAAGAAGTAGCAAAGTCATGTTTTATGTGGTAACAGGCAAAAGAGCTTGTGCAGGAGAACTCTCATTTAAAAAATCATCAGATCTTGTGAGACTGATTCACTGTCATGAGAGCAGCACAAGAAAGACCCGCCCTCATGATTAAATTACCTCTCACCTGGTTCCTCCCACTACACATGGGAATTATGGGAGCTACAATTCAAGGTGAGAGTTGGGCGGGGACACAGCCAAACCATAACAGGGTCTTAAAGAAATTAGGTAATTTGCGCAAGGCCACATAGGGAAATGACATCACCTTTATTGCAATACAACTCTTCCCTGGTCATGAATATAAGATGGATAAAGATAACCTGAAGCACCAGAAAATTGTGGGTCTCCCTATCTAAAAGGAAGGCACTAATAGGGAAGATAAAGATCAACATAAATTAAACTAAGTGTGCCCTTTTATTGGGGGAAAATAAATTTTTGTGGCCATCTTCAGATTTTGTCACAAGGACAGACTGTTTGTTAAACTTGTACTGCAAAGCATCAAGTCATTTCTTAGCACACAGTATGTGGCATATAGTAGACATGCAGAAAATATTTTCTGATTTGGAAACAGAATTTTAATGTCACTTTCTCTATAACTACAGATGACTTCTAAATTGTTATTGCAAATTGTCTTTACACAGGTCTTAATAAGAAGAAAAACTAAATCAAAATATTGCCTATGTATTCAGTGTCAAATAAGCAGGCAGATATTGTACAATGCATGGCTTTGTAACACCATTTCTTTAAAGGAATTGTTTGATTTAGATTTAAATTTGAAAAAGAATTCACTGGCATAGTAGTTGACAGAGGTAAGCTGACTTCTTTCTTTTTTAGCAATAATTCACACCTGAAGACAAGTAATAAATCAAGTAAGTAAATCAGGTGTTCACTCCAATCCCAACTAAAAGAAAAAAAATCACACTAAACTAAAATTAATATGCTGTGAATTTGTCTATAGATTTACATGCATATAAATATACATACACATTTCTCTCTCTATATATATATCACTTTCACATATACACACTCACATACACAAATATTATGAAATAAATATATTTGCTGTATTAAAAAATATTTAAGTATCTAAAGTGAAACCTAGCCTACTTCTTCTTCCCTTCATCCCCCATGAATAATCAGAATGTGGGCTATTTTTTAACATTTTTTTAAAGCCCAGAAGTAGAGTTATTTTCTCTATTTTCTCACCTGTTCAGGTTAAACCAATATGTCAAGCTTCTCTCCAGAATCAGGAGCTCACATCTACTGTTAAAAACCGCCTGTGAAATTTAGCTTTTCTTGGCTGGTTAGGTTCCTTTTAGAGGGGGCAGGCAGTCCCCAGTGGTTGCAGGTAGCTGAGAGTAGGTGCCCCTTCTCCACAAGCCAGAATATTAGAATGAAAGCAAGTCTCAGTTCCAATTTTTGCATACATGTACACATTTTTTTGTGTGTTCTACAGGAACAAAAAATATGCAATTTGCATAGAAGCTTAATGTAGTCCCCACCTCCTATCTCTTTAAGGTTTCCGGTAAGCAACACTTCTAAAATAATTGCCCAAAAGCAATTATGATTTAATAACATACTAGAGACAGGATAAGCTAACCTTCAAATTGTGCTAGGAGACAGAATCCTCTATTAAGTGTGCAGAGCAGGACAGAACACATTTTTGACCTTGGACACTTGTCTGAAGAAGCCTACTTAACCAGATTTGTATAAGAAAGAATTAGATGCTGGTACACCATATCTAGTCAACTCACCTTACTCTGAACAACACTAATCCTACAATTCAAAAAGTCATATCTAATATTCCTTTTGTTAACTATGGATATCTCCAGCACAGACTCAGATATTGATATTTGCAGCTTCTGCCTTAGCTACTTCTAGAATATGGATTCTGAACTGGGATATTTCACATGCTACTAACTACATCACACAGTCCAGCCTCAAGTATTTTAAAGAAAACTCAATAAGCAAACACAGCAACCAGGGAGATTGCAGAGGTGTGGTTTTTGCATAATCCATGAGGAATGGTGGGTACTGTCATGTGGAATTTTTTTCTGGGCTAGAAGGTTAAAGCCTCAGAAGCCTGCAATGACCAATAGTTTGGTGGGTGGCATATTTTCAGCACAACTGAATTCCCCGTGCCATGGTCCTGACCAGAGCCAGGTGCTTTGATGAGTTCTGTTTGGTTACTGCTTTGCTATCTCCCTGTTCTTCAGAGCCTCGCAGACCTCAGACGTATCCTAGAATGTCAGTTTTTCTAAAAGCAAGAGCCAGGACTCTTTCCTTTACTTTGTTCCACCAACTTGCACTATCACTACTTTATCAGCTTTGGTACCAAAGATCTCTTCTTTTCATATTTCTTGGACAGTGAAGCTTCGTTGTGGATAACAGGGTCATACATTTAAAGAATAAATGACTTAATTATATCTTTTCTCCTTAGTAGCTTGCACTCTTTGGGCAACTTCTAAATTTTTAACCCTTAAACACCAGTGGCTGTTTATTTCCACTTTTTCTAGAAAACAGAGATTGCTGCCAACAGACCCTAGAACTTCAGAACAACTGCAACTTACTTACTTTTTCTTGATAGTAAAATGCCAAGCATGTCTTCAACAGAGGCCCTTTCCTAAAGGTTGGAGCAGCAGAATTTTCTGTGAGCCCTCTGTCTTTTGAGTAGAGGAAAACACACGTTTATTTTCTGAAGACATTTTTCTACATTTGCATCCATAATGCCCGTTTTAATGGTGAGACATGTATGTTGGGACATCTTGCTAAAAAATCTAATTTAGAAATTAGAGGCAATGAACTCCCCCCCTTTTCAAATACAACAGAGGATAGGGAACTTGAGAAGAATTAGAATTGTTTTTGCACTTCGTTCTTGTTTTCACAAACATGCAGTTAATACATGGTTATTGAGAGAATATTTTGTTGGTCACTGTTCTAAAAATTGGATATTCAGTGGTGAACACAGAGAGAGAATGTCCCTTGTGATGGTTAATATTGACCATCAACTTGATTGAAGGATGCAAAATATTTTTCCTGCGTGTGTCTGTGAGGATGTTGCCCAAAGAGATTAACATTTGAGCCAGTGGACTAGAAAAGGCAGACCCACGCTCATTCTGGATGGGCACCATCTAATCAGCTGCCAGTGTGGCTAGAATAAAGCAGGCAGAAGAAAGTGGAATGAGCAGAGTCACTGAGTCTTCTGGCCTTCATCTTTCTTTCTGTGCTGGATGGTTGCTGCCCTCTGACATCAGACTCCAAGTTCTTCAGCTTTTGAACTCCTAGACTTATACCAGGGATTTATCAGGGATCTGGGGCCAGACAGGCTACACTGTCCGCTTCCCTACCTTTGAGGTTTTAGGACTGGGACTGGTTTCCTTGATCCTTAGCTTGCACACGGCTTACTATAGGAGGCCTATTGTAAGACATCACCTTGTCATTGTGTGAGTCAATTCTTCTTAATAAACTCCTCTTCATATATACATCTATCCTATTAGTTCTGTCCCTCTAGAGAACCCTAATACAGATTTTGGTACCAAGACTGATTCCAGAGGAGCAGAATTTTAAGAATGGATTTCTTTAGTTGGTTTTGGAGTTTCTGGAGTTGGCTGCTTAATATGATTAGACCTCAAAATGCTAAGGACTCTACTTCTAATAATATGGAAAACATTGATAGTCCTTGGCAATAATTGCTTAGAGAGTTATGTGAAATAAATGCATTTGATACTCCTGATTCACCACTTGTGAGCAGCAAGGAATTTAGTGACTCTATACATAATACCTTTGGCCATTTGTGGAGAGCCAAGGAAAATAAAGTTGGCTGGTTGCTTTTAAGTTCACTGGACAAAGTGATAAAAGAAAAGGATGAGCACAGAGATTCTAACTCCCAGCTTCAGAAGCACAAACTGAGTCTCAAGTCTTCTAAGATTGTCCTGAGTGAGAATCTTATCTCCTGTAGACAAAGGGCTGAAATTGCAGAAAATCAGACAGAAGCTCTTATCATGAGAGTGGCTGACCTGCGAAGAGAGGTGCACACTCAGTCTCGCCAGGTGTCTAGTGTTAAAGTGAGGGCATTGACTGGAGAAGAATAGGTCCCTGCAACTTGGAATGGGGATCGGTGGGAGGAACCTGATGAAGCTGGGGATACTGAGCTTGTAAACTCTGATGAGCCTTTTTGGCCAGAGGAAACCACCTGCCCACCCCCAGTGGTAGAAACATCCCCTCCACCAACCATGCTGCCATTAGCCTTTCCATATTTGTCTAAGGAGATTACCCATGCACTGCCTGAGGCAACAGTGATGGTCTCCCCTGAGGGAGTTGCCAGGCAAGACAATGCTGGCTCTCCTCAGGACCCACCCGCAACACCGCTGTTTGCTTCTATACCTATAACTAGACTCAAGTCCCAGCAGGCCCCTAGAGGTGAGGTTCAGAGTGTGATGCACAAGGAGGTGTGCTACACTCCAAAATAACTGCTTGAGTTTTCTAATTTATATAAGCAGAAATCTGGAGAACAGGCATGGGAATATCAAGGGTGTGGGATAATGGTGGAAGGGACATTAAGTTGGATCAGGCTGAATTTATTGATATGGGCCAACTAAGCAGGGATCCTGCATTTAATGCTGTAGCTCGGGGAGTTTAAAAAAAAAAAAAAAGGTTCTAATAGTTTACTTGCTTGATTAGCTGAACTATGGATCAAAAGATGGCCCACTGTGAGTGAGCTAGAAATGCCTGATCTCCTTTCGTTTAATGTAGAAGAAGGGCTCCAAAGGCTAAGGGATATGAGAATGCTAGATTGGGTTAGTCACTATAGATGTACTCATCCCAGCTGAGAAGGTCCAGAAGACGTACCCTTCACCAATACTTTGCAAAATAGATTTGTGAGGGGAGCACCTGCAACCCTGAAGAGCTCTGTGATTGCACTTCTCTGTATGCCAGATATTACAAGTCGGAACAACAGTTACTCAATTAATTAAAAAATTTAAGTGTAATGGGAATAACTGGATTCAGAGGTGGCAGGGGGCAAGTGGTGACACTCCACCATCAAAGTTGAGGTGAGTGTAGTTACCACAATGGACAGCAGAGGCAGAGCAGCAATCAGAATAGTCGACTTGTGTAGAGCTGAGACATTGGCTAATTAATCACAGTGTTCCTAGAAGTGAAACTGATAGGAAGCGTATTGCATTCTTAATTTCTATAAGCAGAAAACTTCCAGGTTTTGTGAATGAAGGAATAATTTGAATTACAAAAATAGAAAATCATTGCCCCTCAATCAATTTCCAGACTTGAACCAGTTTACAGACCCCAAGTCCCTTGAATGAAGGGGAGGCTGAGTCCCTTTGAGGAAGAACCCCACTACACTACCAACAATTTATGCTGTTAATCCTTCTCCCATCTTTCCCCAAGATGTCTGGCCTTTAACTCTGGTAAAAGGCCAGACTTTTCAGGGACTACTGGACACTGGCTCTGAGCTGACGTTGATTCCAGAGCACCCAAAACATCACTGTGGTCCTCTAGTTAAAGTAGGGGCTTATGGAGGTCAGGTAATTAATGGAGTTTTAGCTCATGTCTGACTTACAGTGGGTCCAGTGGATCCCCGGACTCTCCCTGTGTTCATTTCCCCAGTGCCAGAGTGCATAATTGACATAAAGATACTTAGTAGCTGGTCCCTGACTCATAGGGTGGGGGTTATTATGGTGGGAAAGGCCAAATGAAAGCCATTAGAGCTGTCTTACCTAGAAAAATAGTAAAGGAAAAACAGTATCATATCCCTGGAGCGATTGCAGAGATTAGCGCCACCATCAAGGACTTGAACGATGCAGGGGTGGTGATTCCCACCACATCCCCATTCAACACTCCTGTTTGGCCTGTGAAGAAGACAGGTGGATCTTAGAAAATGACAGTGGATTATTGTAAGCTTAACCAAGTGGTGACTCCAATTGCAGTTGTTGTACCAGATGTGGTTTCATTGCTTGAGCAAATTAATACATCTGCTACGGAGTATGTAGTCATTGAGCATACGTTTTTATCCATTCCCAGGGCCCCAAAATTTGCCTTCAGCTGGCAAGGTCAGCAATGTACCTTCACTGTCCTACCTCAGAGGTATATCAACTCTCCAACTGTGTGTTATAATCTAGTCTGCAGATATCTTGATCACTTTTCTCTTCTACAAGATATCACAATGGCCCATTACATTGATAACATTATGCTGATTGGATCCAGTGAGCAAGCAGCAGCAAATACAGCGAACTTATTCATGAGATATTTCCATGCCATGGGATGGGAAGTAAATCCAGCTAAAATTCAGGGAGCTTTTACCTGAATACAATTTCTAGAGGTCCAGTGGTGTGGGGCCTGTGGAGATATCCCTTCTAAGGTGCAGGATAAGTTGCTGTGTTTGGCCCTTCCTACAACCAAGAAAGAGGCACAAGAAAGTGGGCCTATCTGGATTTCGGAAGCAACACATTCCTAATTTAGGTGTGTTACTCTGGCCAGTTTCTCAAGTGACCCAGAGGTTGCCAGTTTTGAGTGGGGTCCAGAACAGTAGGAGGCTCTGCAGCAGGTTCAGGCTGCTGTGCAAGCTGCTCTGCCACTTGAGCCATATGACCCAGCAGATCCAATGGTGCTTGATGTGTCAGTGGCAGATAGGGATTTTGTTTGGAGCCTTTGGTAGGCACCCATATGTGAATCACAGCAGAGGCCTCTAGAATTTTGGAGCAAGGCCCTGCCATCTTCTGCAGATAACTACTCTCCTTTTGAGAGACAGCTCTCAGCCTATTACTGGGCTTTGGTAGAAACTGAACATCTGACTATGTCTCATCGTCACCATGTGTCCTGAACTGCCTGTCACGAGCTGGGTGACTTCTGACCCTTCTAGCTATAAAGTTGAGGGTGCACAGCAGCATTCCATCATCAAATGGAAGTGGTATGTATGTGATCAGGCCAAAGCAGGTCCTGAAGGCACAAGTAAGTTACATGAGGAAGTGGCTCAAATGCCCATGCTCTGCACTCCTGCCACCCTACCTTCTGTCCCCCAGCCTGTACCAATGGCCTCATGGGGAGTTCCCTATGATCAGTTGACAAAGGAAGAGAAACCTAAGGTCTGATTTACAGATAGTTCTGCACAATATGCAGGCACCACCTGAAAGTGGACAGCTGCAGCACTACAGCCCTTTTCTAGAACATTCCTGAAGGACAGTGGTGAAGGGAAATCTTCCCAGTGGGCAGAACTTTGAGCAGTACACCTGGTTGTACACTTTGCATAGAAGGAGAAATGGCTAGCTGTGTGATTAAATACTGATTCATGGGCAGCAGACAATGGTTTGGCTGGATGGTCAGGGACTTGGAAGCAGCATAATTGAAAAATTGGTGATAGAGAAATCTGGGGAAAATGTATGTGGACAGAACTCTCTGAGTGGTCAAAAACCATGAAGATATTTGTATCATATGTGAATGCTAACCCAAGAGTGACCTCAGCAGAGAATGATTTTTAAATCAAATGGATAGAATGACTCATTCTGTGGACACCACTCAGCCTCTTTCCCTAGCCCACCGTTATCACCCAAATGGTCCAAGAACAATGTGGTCATGGTGGCAGGGATGGAGGTTATGCATGGGCTCTGCAACATGGGCTTCTACTCACCAAGGCTGACCTGTCTATGGCCACCACTGAGAGCCCAGTTTGCCAACAGCAAAGACTAACACTGTGCCCTAGATATGGTACCATTCCCCAGGGTAATCAGCCAGCTACTTTGTGGCAGGTTGATTATATTGGAACTCTCCCATCATGGACAGGGAAGTGGTTTGTCCTCACTGGAATAGACACTTACTCCGGATATAGGTTTGTCTATCCCACACACAATGCTGCTGCCAAGACTACCATTCATGGACTCACTGAATGCCTTATCCACCCTCATGGTGTTCCACATAGCATTGCCTCTGACCAAGGCACTCACTTTATGGCCAAAGAAGTGCAGCAGTGGGTTCATGCTCATGGCATCCACTGGTCTTACCATGTTCCCCATTATCCCGAAGCAACTAGATTGGCAGAATGGTGGAATGGCCTTTTGAAGTTACAATCCCAATGCCAACTAGGTGACAATACTTCGCAAGACTGGGGCAAAGTTCTCCAGAAGGCCATGTATGCTCTGAATCAGAATCCAGTATATGGCACTGTTTCCCCCATATCCAGGATTGATGGGTCCAGGAATCCAGGGGTGGAAGTGGAAGTGGCACCACTCACCATCACCCCTGGTGACACACAAGCAAAATTTTTGCTTCCTGTTCCCATGACATTATGTTCTGTTGGCCTAGATGTCTTAGTTTAAGAGGGAGGAATGCTGCCACAAGTATACAATGATTTCATTAAATTGGAAGTTAAGATGGCCACCTGTCCACTTTGAGCTTCTCCTACCTCTGAGTCAACAGGCTAAGAAGGGGGTTATAGTGTTGTCTGGGGTGATTGACCTGGACTATCAAGATGAAATCAGACTACTACTCCACAATGGAGGTAAGGAAAAGTATGTGTGAAATGCAGAAGATCCCTTAGGGTGTCTCTTAGTATTACCTCGTGATTAGTATTACCTACCTTAGTACACCTAGTGATTAAGGTCAATGGCAAACTACAACAACCCAATCCAGGCAGGACTACAAATGGCCCAGACCCTTCAGGAATGAAGGTTTGAGTCACTCTACCAGGTAAAAAACACAACCCACTGAGGTGCTTGATGAAGGCAAAGGGAATACAGAATGAATAGAAGGTAGTCATCAACACTAGCTACGACCATGTGACTGGGTGCAGAAACAAGGACTGTAATTGTCGCAAATGTTTCCACCTTATTTTGTTAAGAATATGTTTGTGCCTGTATACCCTTGTACAAGAAAGTATCTTCACTTTTCCTTTATCATGTAACATAAGATCTATTAACTTCGTATCAGCATTTAAGTGTTGTTAAATTTTTGTAATAACATTTAAGTTACGGCTTAGTGTGCTTCTGGTTGTATGAAGGATAGCTGTATTACATTAGCTGTAATTATGACCTTATTACTGTTTTTATCTGTAGGTTATGTGTAACTTCAGGAGATGTGTATGGATGTAAGTTGATGAGGGGTGGACTTGTGATGGTTAATATTAAGTGTCAACTTGATTGAATTAAAGAATGCAAAGTATTGTTCCTAGGTGTGTCTGTGAGGGTGTTGCCAAAGGAGATTAACATTTGAGTCAGTGGAGTGGGAGAGGCAGACCCACCCTCATTCTGGATGGGCACCATCTAATCAGCTGCCAGGGTGGCTAGAATACAGCAGGCAGTAGAAAGTGTAATGAGCAGACTCACTGAGACTTCTGGTCTTCATCTTTCTCCCAAGCTGGATGCCTGCTGCCCTCCAACATCAGATTCCAAGTTCTTCAGTTTTTGGACTCTGGGACTTACACCAGTGATTTGCCAGGGGCTCTCAGGCCTTTGACCACAGACTGAAGGCTGCACTGTCAGCTTACCTACCTCTGAGGTTTTGAGACTGGGACTGGCTTCCTTGATCCTCAGCTTGCACATGGCCTACTGTGGGAGGCCTAATGTGGGACTTCATCTTGTGATCCTGAGAGTCAATACTCCTTAATAAACCCCTCTTCACACATACATCTATCCTATTAGTTATGGTCCTCTAGAGAACGCTGACCAGTATACCCCTGTACTCATGGCATTCACACTGGAATGACTCACACCACATATTGCTCTGCAGTTTAAAAAAAAAAAGTTTAAAATATATAATGTGTCTGGGTACAATGGCTCATTCTTGTAATCCTTGCCATTTGGGAGGCTAAGGTGGGATGATCGCTTATGGCTGGGAGTTTGAGACCAGCCTGGGAAACATACAAAGATCAGTTTCTTAAATAAATAAATGTATTTATATATATATATGTGTATCTTTATTATACATATTATGAAGGGGTGAGTGTGTGTGTGTGTGTGTGTGTGTGTGTGTGTATAAATCCATGGAGTTAACATTTCCCATGTTCATTATTGCTTTAAAGTTCAAGTTTTCATTGGGTATTATAGTCCTCTTGAAAATTTTCTTGACATTTTTTGTAATTCAGGCTTGCTAGTGATTAGTTCTTTCATTTTTTTTTAAGTCTAAAAAAGTCTTTATCTTCACTTTTGAAAAATCTTTTCACTGGTAAATAATTATAGGTAAACAGGTTTTTTCCCCCTCTATAGTTTAAAGAGGTTGCTCCACTATTTCCTGGCTTGTATTTTTTCTTTATCTTTTTTTTTTTTTAAACAAGAAATCTGCTGTCAACTTTATCTTTGTTTCTGTGTATATCATGTGCTTTATTTTTTAAAATCTGGATATTTATAACATTTTCTTTTTATCACTAATTTAAATAAATCTATGATGTTCCTTGGTGTAGTTTTCCTCCTGTTTTGTGCAGGGGAATTTGTTGAGCTTTTTGGATCTGTGGGTGTTAGTGAGTTGAATGTTGGCTCTCCAAAAGTTATGAAAACCGCCCAGAACCTGTGAATGTGACTTTATCTGGATAAAGGATCTTTGCAGATCAATTAAGATAAGGATCTCAGGGCAAGATGACCCTGGATTATTTGGGTGGGCCCTACATCTGATGGCAAGTGTCCTTGTAAGACAAACGCAGAGGGAGATTGGAGACACACAGAGAAGGACACGTAAAGACAGTGGCAGAGATTGAAGTTATGTATCATAAGCAAAGCAGTGTCTGGAGCCACTAGAAATTGGAAGGGGCAGGGAAGGAGCCACCCTAAGAACTTCCAGGCCTAACTCTTTGATTTAGGACTTCTGGCTCCCAGAAATGTGACAGAATACATTTCTGTTGTTTCTAAGCCATTAAGATTTCAATAATTTGTTATGGCAGCCATAGAAACCTAATAGTAATAGGTTTCTAGGGTATAATCAAGTTTGGAAAAATTTCTGCCATTATTTCCTTAAATATATTTATTTTCTCATTCTTCTCCTTCGAGGACTTAATAATATGTGCTTAGTCACACAAGATTCCCCAAAGTTTCCTAATGCCCTATTTATTTCAGTTATTTTCTCTCCATGTTTATTTTGTATAATTTTTATATCTCCCAAGTTCAATAATCTTTTCTTTTCTGATGCAAAATCTGCTATTAATTTCATCCACTGCATTTCTCATCTCAGACGCTGCAGTTTTCATCTGTAGACGTTAAGATTGGGTCTTTTCTTAAATATCCTGCATACTTTATATATTTAATCTTTCCTCTACCTTCTTAAACATGTGGAAACCAGTCATAGTAACTCTTCCAATGCACTTGTCTATTAGTACAGTCTTTGTGTCATTTCTGGGTTAGTTTCAATTGACTACTTTTATTCTCACTATAGGTTTTGATTTACATTTCCCTGATTATTAGTGATGTTGAACATTATTTCATATATTAGTTGGCCATTTGTATATTTTCTTTTGAGAATTGTTTATTCATTTCTTTAGCTCACTTTTTGATGGAATTGTTCATTTTTTTTCTTACTGATTTGTCTGGGTTTCTTGTAGATTCTGGATGTTAGTCCTACGTCAGATGTATAGATTGTGAATATTTTCTCCTACTCTGTGGGTTTTCAGTTTGCTGATTATTTCTTTTGCTGTGTAGAAGCTTTTTAGTTTAATTAAATCCAGTCTATTTATCTTTGTTTTTGTTGCATTTGCTTTTGGGTTCTTTGTCATGAAGTCTTTACCTAAACCAATGTCTACAAGTGTTTCTCCAATGTTATCTTCTAGAGTTTTTACAGTTTCAGGTCGTAGATTTAAGTCCTTGATCCGTTTTGAGTTGTTTTTTGTACAAGGTGAGAGATGAGGATCCAGTTTTATTCTTCTACATGTGGCTCTACAATTTTCCCAGCACCATTTGTTGAACAGGGTGTCCTTCCACTATGGCTTATATTTTATTTCTTTGCATGCTAATGATTTTGATTGGATATCAGAAATTGTGCATTTTTACATTATAGGTGCTGGGTTTTTTAATTGTCATAAATATTTTTGGAGTTTGTTTTGGGAAATAATGAAGTTACTTAGAAACTGTTTGATATATATGTGTGTTGTTTTTAAACTTACTTAGGCAGGACCAGGCTGGCATTTAATTTTGGGTTAATTTTCCCCGGGACTGAGTGCTATAACCAGTTCTTTGTGCATTATGAAATTTCCCAATGTATCTATTGGAAACAGCCACTCTTTCTGACCCACTGTTTTCAGTCATTGCTCCTTCTAATTCTTTAGGGTATTTTTCCTGGCCACAGATAGTACCCCTAGACCATGCACTGATCAGCACTCATTATGTATTATATGAAACCATCAAAAAAATCTCTAGAGTTTTCTATTTGCAGCTCTCTTCTGTCTGGTATTTTTCTCTGTAAACTCTTGCTGCTTTGCCTTTTTTGGAATCGTAGCAAAGGCTCCTCAACTTAAGAAGTCCCTTTCACTTTGCTGAGGTCTTTCTTTTCTGTGCCATGGCTTAGAAACATTCTTAAGATGGTAAACTGATTCCGTCAAAGGGTTTACCTCTTTTGCTTCCTCTTTCTCAGGCAATGCTCTCCTCCTTTGACTGATGTGCAATATCCTAAATATTGTTGCTTCTTATATATTTTCCAGATGTTTGTATTGTTTCAGTTGACAAGGTAAATCTCATTTCGTTTTATTCCAACTTTACTCCAATTCGATTTTACTCCAATTTTGACCAGAGCCAAACTTTCTCCTTGCTTTTTTCACCGGGTGCTGGACATTGTAGGTGAAAATATGTAGAACCTCTATATGAAGTTTTATTCCTCCAAATATAAACTCTCCTTTAGCAGGAAGAAAGAGTAGCAGCATATCACTTTGACAATATGGAGTTTGAGATTTAAGCTTCATTAGGGTTGGCCTACTTTATTCGTTCCCATTACCTTAAGTCATAGTACTTCTGAGATTTCAAAGGAAAGTTGAACATTTTTTACCAAGCCCCTCTGATTTGTCAGGACAAAAACTCCAAACTGCATCTCCCTACTCCTGGTAGCTTCTAGTTTTTGCACAGCTCTTCACCCGCCAAACTATTTCTTTATGCTGAGTTCTGTAGAGTACAACCTTGGGTATGCAGAGTTTGGGAGCCAGCTAGCTACTGAAAAGGAATTTTATGCAGATGTTGGGACTGTACTCTCGGCAACTTCCTCTGATGTTTTTCTTCTCAATTTTCAGCTTCCCTTTCAAACTACCACTCTGATCTCTGTTTTCTCAGTCCAGAAAGATTGCTGCTTATTGAAGGATTTACCTGCATCTTGAGGATCCAAGGGTTGTCCTCAGGGAAAAGTCTTCGTATACATTGAACTCACCTAATATGTTTCCCTTCTTTTAAGGATCACATCTTTCCAATTTATACCTCCCTATTTTAGTTGCCTTCAAATACTTGTCTTTTATATTTTGTCCAGCTTTAATAATTGTTATTGGCAGGAGGTTTAGTCTGTTACTCTGCCATGACAACAACCAGTCCTCTCTCTGTTATTTGGAAAGCTTTTTAAAAATACCAATGCTTGGGCTTCACTCCAAACCAATTAAATCAGAATATCTGCAAGTGAGGTCCAGGCATTCGTATTTTTAAATTCTTTCCAAGTGATCCGAATGTGCATAGAGAGCCGAGAACCAGTGGTCTAGGCTGACTATTACTGACAGCTGGCCTGGATTGCTTTAATCCAAATGGAAATCCCTCTTGTCCAGACCTTAGAAACAAGTTTGCTTGTAAAAGTTTTAGTGGCTCCTAGTCCTGAGAAATGTCTTGCAACAGTATCCACTCCTTTTCTCCAGCTATAATGCATGGATGGCAATTTCCACAGAATCTCATTCCCCTTATTTATTGAGCTGGACTCATGGTAATCACCACAGCTATAACTAAGAAGGGAAACTGGCATAGCCTTCCTGCATCACTTCAATTCTCCCTCAGTCTTTCCCATTGCTCACTTCTACTTTTGCACATGCTGCCTCTGATATCAAGGCTATTCCAGAGTTCTGATTGGAAAATATAATTTTTAGAATCCTTTTAACTTTATGGAGTTTCAGGGTTCTTGGAAATGAGAGACTAGAATGCTAAGGAATCCCTGTGCTCGTTACCTCAAAAACTGTTTCAATATTCAAGTCATAATAAAATCTTTAGTAGCTTTATATCAGCTTTATGAATTTATTCATAATTTTCTATTTATTTTATAGTTGTAATGAGCCTAGGGTTGAATATAAAAGTTTCCAGTCATAATGACCTGGTAATTTGTGGTTACAAAACAAAGTGTTTTGGTTCAGACTAGAGATACAATTTTTATTTCTACCAAGTTTATAGTATTTTCTCTCCCTCTCTTCACCTCTTAGGGGAAAAAAAATCATATGAATTAAAGGCAATAATGCTCTTCTTAAGCAAAGAATGTGTCAACTAACTCAATAAATTTTGGTGCTTAAGTCATAAATGTTCAGAAATATATTATGCTATTGTTACCAATATCCTTCTCCCAGACTAGCTTATTGGGGAGAGCTGCCCTTTTCTTTGCTAGGAAACTTCCAATAGATTCTCTACTTTAAGTGGGATATGAAAAGGCATAGTTGAAACCTATATTTTTCTTTTGGGAGAAAAACCAAAAGCTAGCCATTTCACTATTAAGTCACTGGCTACTCATTGATTATTAGCTCCTGAATTATAGTTTTTTTTTATTGCCATTAAGAAACCATGATCTTTGGGAAATACATCATTTTACTTTCTGTGAGAGAACAGTAGGCCAAAGTGCTAAAATTCACACTGACACCTCCTGATAAATCATAAGCTAGTGCTGAGAATCTGATCCTAACGAATCCTTTTCCTTTTCACTCCCACATGTGATTGAATAACTTTGTCCTTCTCTCCTTAAAACCTAAGTTCTTTCTCAACTAAGATAGCAAACTTGCCGTTGTTCTAATCCATCTCAATCTTTATTGTAGAAGCTCTGAAAATCATCAAACCACAGAAATCTGGGGAAATAGCCAGAATAAGACAGGGAAGACATAACATAAATGAAAAAGAGCAAACCCGGGAGGAAAATATGAAAGAAATTGAAGACTATTTAGAATAGAGCAAAGTCCTATGAAAGTTTGCTAACTCTTACAAATATTTGAAGTATTATCTATCACAAGGTCCTTGATCACCTGTACTCCATCGTCCTTGAAAACTAAACAGGAAAAAAAAAATGTGTTTAAATTAGTCAGAGAAGACTTCTGTTTGACAAAGGGCATCATCTCTGTTCTATAAGTAATTAGCAAGTGAATGGCACTGAGAGTTGTCCAAGGTGTGCAGATGATACTACCAGGGTTTGCAGAAAATCCTTGTCAGAGCTCTTTAGACAAATGGCATCCCAGGTGTCTATAATGGTTGTCTTAGAAGCAGTCACTGAACTGCCTCTTAAAAATCTTTTCTACTGTGTAAGCTTATTATGACTTTCAGAGGATAACATATTTAAAAGAAACTTCACTAACACCTGCTGAGCCTCAAAGTTTAAAGCTGAGAGGGGATGGGCATGAGGTAATAATAAAAGTAGAGGAAGTAAGGAAGGGGAAAAAAAAAGAAACATTTAAAAAAAGAAAAAGTGACAAGGGAAGGAGAGAATCACATCTAAGGCATCGGAATCTCTAAATCTTCTATTTCCAGCACTGATAGATATGAAGCAATGATAGATATGGCAATAAAGTGGATAGTTATTGCCGTGTGCAATGGACATATAAACCCCACAGGAATTTTTTTTTTAATCAAAACACTCTTTGATGTTTTTGCAGGCAAAAAACTTCTTGTGATAAATTATAAGGAAAAGTATGGCAAGCCTCTGGAACCTCCTTAATTGAAAAGCATGACAAATTAAATTTCTACCAACACTCAAAACAAACTGCATGAAATCAACTTATTGTAACCACTGATGGCAATAGACAGAACCTTTTTGCTGTGACTCTCCCAGGCTCTTCACCAGAACACATTGTTGTTCTGGTATCTTAGTTAAAAAACAAACAAACAAAAAAAGTGTTTAAGAGTATGTTCTTTCACTCTAATAAAGACAAGGAAGATCATTAAAAAGATGAAACATTCCTACCCCAGAGTAATATGTCTAAACTAAAAAGCATGGGCAAGAGATCAAACCACAGAAATGCTGTGCCTGCCTCAAAAGTGAGAAATGATGGATGATGGCAAGAGAAATCAGAAGAAAAATAAAAAAGTTTATACCAATCTGGAAAGTACCACAGGGCAAAGGAGCTAGATCATGTTCTCTGATCAATACAATAAAATGCCATCAATAAACTAAGTGAGCACCAGCCCTTACAAGGCACACGACATCTGTGAGTCTCCTCAGCTTCCACAAAGAGTGATTCCCTCAAAGAGCTGCCTGCACATGGGCATTCATTGCAGGCATAAGCCTATTTTTGCAGAAAAAATTTGACAAAATTTTTCCTCTTTTGTCCAAATATACTTTTGTCACTTATTTTAAATATAGAAATTTTTTAAATAAGTACCAAAAAAATCTAAGGAATTCAATGAAGTGCCCTTCATAGAGATTTAGGATAACCTGCAGGATAAATCAAATGCAGAATAATTAAAACAAACAAACAAACAAACAAACAAAACTGACATAATCATAAAGGGTGGTAGTCTATGCATAGTAGGTATGTTCACCTAGCAGTAAAAAGGGATTTTTATTGGATTAAGGGCCAAGGCTCATTTGAGGAAAGGTGGTTTGAAAGGAAAACGTACAGACTCTGTTGTGACAGGTTTCTATGAACCCTTAGTAAAGTGTATGTATATTGAATAAAAAGACTAAAAAGTCCCTCTTCAGTGGGAAAGGTGACTTGATTGAGAGTTAACAGGCTGGGAGTCTAGTCCTACTTTGCAGCTACTTATAAGTGTGACCTAAATTAAATCATGTCACCATTCTGAGCTTTAGTCTTCATATAGAAATTGAGAGGGTTGTGTTGAATCTCTTCCAGTTAAAGTTTAAAATCACATTTAAATCCATGACTTTAATAAAATATCCTTGGTTCTCAGGTCTTTGGTCTTGAACTGGAAGTTACATCATTAGCTCATGTATTTCTCAGACCTTCTGACCCAGACTGAATTACCTCACTAGCTTTCTTGATTCTCCATTTTACAGACAGCATACCATGGGACATCTTGGCTTCCATAATTGGGTGAACCAATTCCCCAAACAAATATCCTCTTATATAGAGATCTATGTATATCTATCTATTCAACTATATTCTATGTGTTCTACTTCTTTAGAGAACTCTAACATGCATCATCATTGCTATTTAAATAATTTATTTTTATTCTATGTTTATTTTATGATTGCACCTGTGTAATAAGAGTGGATTAGGACATATCCTCTAAGACTAGACTTGTTCTTACTTCTCTAAGACATATAACTGAACTACAGGAAAGTCATTAGATTCTTATAGAAACATTTTACTGTAAAATTGGCTTCACCCTACCTTTTTCAGGGTTTGAAAATGCACCTGAAATCCCTTGGAGTCAGATAATTGAATCAATCTGATTCACCCACATATTGGATATGTGACATTGGGCTTAAAACCCTTTCAGATATAGTTTTATTATTTGTGAAAATGAAATAATATATCTACTTTATAGAATTTCTAAATTTCTATTAGGTAATTTTTAAAAATATATCTAAATTTAAATAAAATTTTTAAATATACTAGGAATTTATTAATCCTAAACCTATAACAAATGTCTACATTTCATCTAAACAATAACATTAAAGAACCTAAGTTTATAATAATTGAAGTTACAGCCCATTCCTAAGACTGCCTAATAGCTTCACTGTTTTTAGGGAATAATTCCATGAATGGTTAAATGAGAGTTCAACTAAGGCAGTAGGGGAGAGTCAGCAAACTCCATTCCTCATACTGGACATTAAGACAGAGGTAGGTCATGAGAGATTTCCTTTAAATAAAGTAGAGTCTATTACATTGTACTTCTATTACATTTTATAGAAACTATATACAAATCTAAGCCAAACTGAGAAGTATTACTCATTACCAATAAAAATTTTGGACTTGTAATGCAATCAATCCAACCTACCACAAAACCCCAATTCCTCCACTTGATTTCACATCAGTTTGATGACTGGAATAACACATTATCTTTCAATTTATAAATTAACTTTATTCAAAAGTATTTGTATTTTAAATATAAAAAAAATTGGCATTCTCCCTTTGAAAATCCAGGAAAATCACTCAAAAGCCAATGTGCCAACAATTTCCTCTATTAATCAAAAACTTTATGTCAAGAATTAGTGTCTTCTTTTCTAAACCAGGGAATGCGCTTATAACTCATGTTCCAACAAGTTGAAGCTAAGAAAAGAATCTGAAGTTATCTGAAATTCCATCATCCAAATACGTATTTTGATGGCTTGCAAAAACAGTAATCTCCAAAATTTACTACTCTAATTGAAAGCCTATTACCGTGAATGTTTATGCATGCACCAGGGAAACCTTAAAGTCACACACGAGACCAAGGGAGAAGATGTTTAGTAGCAAATAGTCATGTCTCAGGTATTCTGATAGAATCACATCGTGTGCTTATCTTGTCTAAATACACTATATATTAGGATGTGTTATCATCTTTACTCCGTATTAATGATAAATATGCCTTTTCTCTTGCTGCCAAATGCCACTGAGGCAATTCTTCTGCTAGGAAGTTCCAATGTTAATTACATTATTACTTATTTTTTATTGCTAAGAGCTATTTGCCTTCATTATGTAGCTCTAACATATTCATGTTTTACATCACACTTCATTCATTTCCATGTAGAAGAAAAAGAATTCACATCTATTATTGTTCAGTATTGTTGCATATTGCAAAGCCCAAATATGAGTTCATTAAATGTCACATAGTTAGGTAATTGGTGTTTTTCATGCTTTATATTCTGCAGAAATCCTTGGTAGATGTTATAAATGTGTCTAAGTATATCTTAGTGATATTTGGAGAACTGCTTAAGATTATGTGGTGGACTGGGAATAAATTACTTTCACATTTTCACATTTAAAAAATAGAAGATTCAATGATTTTTCAGGAGCAGATTATTGGCCTTTAGGATTAGCATTAGTCAAAAGACTTACCTAAATGTAATCAGTAAATTGTTATCTTAACAATACTGATTTATTTGAGGACTTCCAATTGTTATTTATGTAAGACTGATAAACTCAGATGTTTAAAACTAATGTTTGGGTTCAAATTTTGCCTCTATCACTTGCTAGATGTTTGAACTGGGCAACTCAAATAATGTTTGTTTCTGATTTCCCTCATTGATAAATTAAGGATTCTAGCATTACTTCATAGGCTTGTTATGATAATTAAATTAGTTAATATTTGAAAAGTGTTTAAATAGTGTCTGGCAAATACTAATTGTGGAATGATAGTTATGAAGGAAACAAACGAGGAAAGTGAGACCATTTTAATAACATGAAAAATATTGTTTTAAATAAAGCATTGCTTAAATTATTCAAAATCGATTTACCATTTCCTTTTCTAAGTGGAAGATAGGAGATACATAATGTAAGTTCAATAGGCAAGGAAGGACCTGAGTTTATAAAAAACTTGGCTTGAGAACCTTATGGGGAAGCTACAAAATGCAGATATCCAAAATAATACAAGGAGAAATAAAAATATGTTGGCAGCGAGCTAATAGTTTGGTTACCAAGGTAACAGAGGTAAATTTAATTGAGCAGAAATAATCATGGTACAAGTAGCCTAAAAGGATGCTATGCACTTCTCCTTTGAGTTTAGTTTGACTAGTGTTTGTTTTAGAGGTTGAATGGTATAACACAAAAATGTTCCATTGCATCAACTCAGTACAGGTGAAGAACAGACACTCTAAAATGAAATAGCTAGTTATTAAAAATAAAAATTGTGACTTTTTAGTTACGTACAAAGCAAACCTTGACATTGGTGTTAGCAGAGTCAGAAAGAGCAGCAGTGGTCAGCATTTCTTGCACAGAAACTAAACAGCATGTGAAGCCACATATTCATTCAGCTAAAATGATGAGCATTCCTGGATGAGTTTAGGTTTGCCTTGATTCTTGTTTCAAATACAACTACTATACTTAATGTATTTTAAGAATAGATCATGTAAACCACGTGATTACAATATTTTCATTAAAATAACCTCAAAGTAACTATATTGAGTATATATGTTTTCAAATGCCTGCAGAATGCCTGGAAATCCTTGGTCGGCAATACTTAGCTACTAAATAAAATATGTTCACCGTCTAGTGCCGAAACCCTTTAACCGCCCACAAAACAAACTAGATGTCTAGAGATGCACATTTCAGAGCATGTGTTCAATATACTGCACAGCCTAACAATAGGATTTTTGTGACGAAATAATGTATTCTATTTATTTTGGCTACCTATGATAGACATGTTTATAATAGCCTTTTAATGTGATAGCTACCTCTAACAAAGAAGCTAAATATTTTGTAAACATACATGCCACAGGATTTGCTAATCTATAATGAAATATATTTCATTATAGATTAGCAAATCAATCATCTCATGAGCAGCTAAGACTTACAAGTAATAACTTGGATAATAACTTCTAATTCTCTTGCATCAAGTAGGATTACTTTAGAAGAGCACGGTACAAATAATTTCAAGTAATAAGAAAATGTATTGTCTTTGAATCATGAGGAAACAATTCCCAGAAGACTTCTCTCATCGCGTTGGCCACAACTGGTCATAGAGCTACCCCTAAAATAGTGATTCTCAAATCATGGTCCCTATCAGCATCATCACCTTCACTGGGAACTTGTTAGGAATGCAAAATCTCTCACCTCATGTGACACTTCCTGAATTAGAAGGTCAGGTTGGGATCCAACAATCTGTAATTTAACAAGCCCTCCAAGTAATTTTGACATACACTGAAGTTTTCAAATGACTAACTACCCTAGTCTAATCACTAACAAAGGAAAAATTATTATGATGATTTAAACTGTCAGAATATACAGCCAGAGTTGAGGATAAGGGCCTTTCCTGAGGAATCGAAAAAAAAAAAAATCAGTATTCAGTTGACAAAGAAGATATTGGACAAAGAGAATATGGAGGAGTAAGTGGATAAATGTCGAGAAGGCAACAAATAATGTTTCCAAATTCCTTTTTCATCAAATGGTCTAATTCAGGAGAAAGACCATAAGCTTTTGACTCCAAATGGATTGATTTTGGAGACCTAATTCCACCCCTCGGTGGAATAAATGGCAAGTTATTTCATTTCCAGGCAGCTCTGCTTTCTCATCTCTGAAATTAGAATAATAATGCTTTTCTCAAAGAGATTTTGTGACTGGTACATAGTAAGCACTGAATAAAATGTAATTTCCCCTTCAAAATTGCATCAGAGCTACCAATGGGCAATATTAACACTTTTGTGCTTTTTTAATGTCATTTCTAATTAGCCAGTTTGTATGTGTTATCAAAAATACATCAAATTGTATCTTTTTATTATTCCTTCATACAGCAATGGTGCTGTATAAAGGTGCTTTATAACCTCAAAATTAACAGGTTATTTTTCTGAAAATGAGCTTAGAAAAAAGAAGCTGATTCATCTAATGGATGAAATACTGGATTTCAACAGACTTTTGTCTGAAGCTTTGAAACAAAAGCATTTTAATGTTTTGATTTAATATAGGCTATTTACAACAACCCTTGTTGTAGGGTCACCAGATTCAGCAGATAAAAGCTCAGTATACCCAGTTAATTTTGAATTAGATAAGCAAAGAATAATTTTTTAGTACATATGAAATATTGTATAGAAACTATTGTTTATCTGAAATTCAAATTTATCTGGTGTCCTGTATGTTGTCTTGCAACTCTGCTAGCACTTCTGTTTTTATATTGCACGGTCTCATTGTTGAGATAAACTGTAGAAATCAGCTGAGATTTATCAATAAATTTAATCTTTCAACAATGATAAGGACAAATGGTGTCAATGTTTTGAGACTCAGTTTCCTCAGGTGTGAAATTAGGCTATTGGATTAAAGAATATCTGAGGCCTCTTCTTATCCTATAACTTTGATTCTGTGAGTGTGGAAAACACACCATTTCTGGGATCATATAAAAAATTGAATGATACACTATTTTAAAGCTAAAAGTACTACACAAATATCGGTAATGGTGATGCCAGAACACCAAAGCATTATATGTCTGACTAAAAAACTATTCAAAGCCTCTTTATATATTTACCCTTTGTTAAAGAGTCTCCCTTAAAAATATTGCCACAGAAGTCAATGTAAGCAATATTTGTATTTATCCTACTTTTCCAGCTGTAGACATTTATAAGGCCTTGAGAACTTTTCCTACTTTAGATTCCCTTTTAGTTCAGTAGAGTAAGCTACATTTATCTGTTACCAACAAACCTAGTAATAATTCGTAAGTAAAATATGTGTTGGCAAATTTGTTTCTTGTAAAACTGTTTTTAAGGAATAACTAAAAACATAATATATATATAAACAAGTATAATGAACAATACATATTAATACTTAGAATATACCCAGAGGTGTATTCTAATAGATCATAAAATTTTGCTGACTATATATTTTAGCTATTTCTTAAATAAAAATATTTAAATATAATTATTTTTTCTCATTTATATTAAAACTTATTTTGGTAGTACGAGTAAATTATAAATTGCACGTTTTCCAATCTTTCTACTGCATTACTAATATATATGAATGTAATGAGGCAAAAATATTACAACAAAAACATTTAGGTAGACAAAACAAAATATTTATATGTATGTGTTTTCATATGGTACAGTGACAATTCAGGATAGCTGCCTTTGTCAAAATAGGGCATTTAAATTAAACAGAGTTAGAAGACACACTAGCATTTCTTATCTATTCTGGTCATAAAATCTTTTTTAAGAAAATCGATCCCATATCTTAATGTTCAAAAAATAGCCTCATTTTATCAACATTTTAAGTGTCAATTTTCCTCCATATAACGAATTGGTTATATCTCAAAGGTCACTCACTCCTGCCAACCCGTGGCAAAACACTGTAGATTATATTTATTAAGTTTATGTATTGTAAAACTTGATTAAACAAAATATGTGGTTAAATACAAGTCAAAGGAAACAGAAAAGCAAACAAATTTGTTGACTTTAATTTATAATATTCATGCTTAAGAAAACAGATTTAATTAAAGAGATAATCATGAGATGAAATTAAGGCATAAGAAAATTCTAAAATACAGTCACAAATCCCTTAATAATTGGGATATGTTCTAATAAATGTGTCATTGGTGATTTCATTGTTGTCTGAACATCACAGGGTGTACTTACACAAACCTAGATGGTATAGCCCACTGCACACCTAGGCAATATCATATAGCCTTTTGTTCATAGGCTACAAATCTGTACAACCTATTACTATACTGAATATGGTAGCACAATGGTAAATATTTGTGTATCTAAATATATGTAAACATAGAAAGACTAAAAATATTATATGAAAGATATAAAAAATGATACAACAGTATAGAGAACTCACCATGAATGGAGCTTGCAGGACTGGAAGTTGCTCTTGGTGAGTCAATGAATGAGTGGTGAGTGAATGGGAAGGCCTAGTATATTACTTTACACTTCTGTAGATTTCATAAACACTACACATAGGCTACCCTGAATTTACAAAAATATTCTTTCTTCGATAATAAATTAACCTTAGCTTACTGTAATATTTTTACTTTATAAACTCTTTAATTTTTTAAAAATTTTTGACTGTTTTATAATAATACTTAAACCAAACGTAAGAGAAAATGATGCAATCAAGAGACCAGGTAAACATTGAGATGAATGAGGCTGTTGATAGGGTAACACAGCATACTATTATACAGAAAATTGTTTTTAATAAGTAGAAAGGGTACACTCTAAAATAACAATAAAACTATAATAAATACATTCACCAGTAACAGAGCAATTTATTATAATTGTCAAGTGTTATGTACTGCACAGAATTGTGCTATACTTTTATATGACTGGCAGTGCAAGAAGTTTCTTCACACCAGCATCACCACAAACATGTGAGTAACACATTGCACGTTATGATGTTTACAGGGTACTAGGTAATAGTGTTACAGGACCACAGGTTTGCATGCCCACTGCACAGTAACATCCCAATACATTGAGTCAGCAGGATTTGCAGCAGAGAAAGTTTAATAGTTGCAGGGCAGCTGAGCAAGGAGATGGGAGGAACCCACAAACCTGTCTTCTCAAGGAGTTTTGGGCTGGAGTTTTTAAGGTGGTCATGGACAGCATGGGGCCGGAAAATTTGGGGTCATTGATTAACTGGGGCAAGGAGAATGAAATCAATAGAATGTGGAAATTGCATTCTTTAACATTTGTTTTGCCAGTAGGCAGGATCTGAAAGAATATCTTGAATGGAAAACTTAATGCTTCACAATGCTTAAGTTGTTATCTTTAGAGCAGTTAAGGGGGACAATAACCTTGAGATGGGGTCCACATAACTCTGGGGCAATAGGAAGCAAACGACTGTGAGGAAGTGGGTCAGAGAGCAGTCTGACCTGATGGTTAATGCTGAATGTACTGCAGCTTGGTTTATTTTCATTTCTACCCTTCCTTTCTTCCCTGATTAATTTAATAAAATGTATAGGGATGATTTCAACAGGAATGTTTCACTCCATTATAATCTGATGGGACCACTGTTGCATATGCAATCCATTGTTGACTGAAATGTCATTATGTAGCACAAGAATGTACATTTATTTTGTTTGAAATATATGAAATTGCTGTTTTTGAAGGTCAATTGTCAAGTATCAGTAATTTCATACAGTTCAACCTAATAGATGGACTTTCAAATGTCTTGGAAGTTGAAACTGATTATTTAATTTTACTTCAGATTCATGATTTGTAGTTTCACGCATAAAGATGTTTATGCAAGGCTGAACATAGTGGCTCACGCCTGTATTCCTAGCACTTTGGGAGGCTAAGGCAGGCAGATCACTTGAGCTCAGGAGTTCCAGACCAGCCTGGGCAATGTGGTGAAATCCTGTTTCTACCAAAAATACAAAAATTAGTCAGGTGTGACGGCACACACATGTAGTCCCAGCTACGTGGGAGGTTGAGGTGGGAGGATGGCTTGAATCCAGGAGGTTGAAGCTGCAGTGAGCCAAGATCACACCACTGAACTCCAGCCTGGGTGACCTGGGTGACAGAGTGAGACCCTGTCTCAAAAAAAAAAAAAAAAAAAAATGATGTTTATGCAGCAAGATATAATTTAAAAATTAGAAACAATTAGAAGTGATTGCTTGTCCCCATGGACAAGTAATTAGGAAAAGTATAGTTCATATTTAGTATGGGCAAAAGGAAAAAAGCAAAACTACATGCATAATATAATCTCAACTACTATACAAATCCACAGAAAATTTCTCAGGAAATATATCTAAGTATCATCAGTGGATTATTTATGTGATTTTTTTTCTGGAATTTGCCCAATTTTCTAATTATTATATGACTGGATTTTTTGGAAACCTTTTGATTATATTTTTGTCCGATGGAACATGGAGAGAAGTGACCATATGTCAGATCTACATGGGAGATTTGTGAGTTTCTTCTATCTTGCTTGCACTCACCCTTCATCAGAAGGACAGCATGTCCAAGTTAGCAGCTGTCCCTTCAGCCTATGTTAGGCCGTTCTTGCATTGCTATAAATAAATACCTGAGAGTGGGTGGGTAATTCAAAAAGAAAAGAGGTTAAATTGGTTCACAGTTCTGCAGGCTGTATAGGAATCATAGCACCAACACTGCTTGGCTTCTGGGGGCCTCAGGGAGCTTTTACTCATGGTAGAAGGTGAAGCAGGAGCTCGTATCAAATGGTAAAAGTAGGAGCAAGAGACAGAAAATTGGTGGGGGCAGGGGGATTTGGGGGGAGAGGTGCCACACACTTTTAAATGACCAGATCTTGTGAGAACTCACTACCATGAAGACAGCATCAAGGCATGAGGCATCCACACCCATGATCCAAACACCTCCCACCGGGCTCCACATCCAACATTGAGGATTACATTTCAACATGAGATTTGGGCAGGGACAAATATCCAAACTATGTCACTAGCCCTTGCATGGAGAAAACATGCCAAGTAAACCTGAACTTGACTAACCGCCTAGAACAGACCCACCACAGCTGACCTGAAGATCCTTGAGTGAGAAAAAAGTATTTATTGTTGTAAGTCACTGGTATTTAGGGGTTATTGCTACAGTGCATGTTAATTGGCCTCATCCCAGATCTCTCTGACCCTACAAATTTCCCAGCTCTTCCTTGGCTACTGACCTTTCATCTTTGCTTCTCTGCCAGCTGCTATGTCCATGCTACACAAGGGTGGCAGTGGCAGGTGCATATTTTTCTAGTGCCACGTTAGGTGAGACTTCGCTTAGAGGCACGTTCCTTGGACTACCCCCTGAACACTGAGGCAGAAGCCCCTTAATCTCAACGGGTGATTCTATCACAACTCCCTGGGATTAAATCCCCCGGGGCTGAACAAGTAGAGTGCCTTTCATTCCTAAAATTCTTCATTCCATCTGCCGATTGGAATTTTGATTGGGGTAGAAAAAAGGTTTTTATAGTATCTAGTGCTTTTTCATAGTCTAGAGGCCAAGGTATAAATTTTAATTTCTAAGTTGCCAGGTTCTGGATTCTTACAATCAAATAGCATAGGACATGCATATCAAACTTGTTTTGGATTCAAAACTATTGTGTGCTTTAAATTTCAATAACTTATTTTGTAATTTAAATTACATAATTTGGCGTTCTCTTTCTTTCTCCTCCCACCCCCTCTCTGAGTTGCATCTTCTTTGTGAGTGTTATGGTTACCTACAGAGGCAGATATACTGCCACCCAAAATGTGGTTCCAACATCAAGACTGATGATACCACATACACCAAGAGGGTATGAAAAGTTGTATTACTTACATTTTTGAGGTCTCTGGGGGAGATTAGGGCAAATCTTTTAAACATGTTCAAAATGGCTTAAGAGGGAAAGGAAATAGAATGAACTGTGTTTTATTTGTTTTTGGTTTTGTTTTTGTGGCTAGGGGATGGGGCTCGGGTGAGAGTTCCTGTGGGTGAACAGAGGTTTATGTAATTTGGTTCTCTCACAGATGCCAAAGGAGGAAGCACCCAGACTTTCTTACTAGCTTACCTAGATGTGGAAAAGGGAAGAGGGAAAAGTGGTAAAGGGAAGAGTGAAAAGTGAAAATTAAAAGCTGACAGCAGTGAACATCAAAAATGAGGCTTCAGACTCCTCATTGCACTGGGTTTTGCATGTAGCAAGGTCTGGAAATCTGTTGGGAAAAGAGTCAATGAAGACAGACAAGAGCTGTCATTTAATATTACCTTAATATATTAAAGTGTTATTTAACCTGGTCACTACTAAGATTAACTAAACTAAGATTAGGCCTACCCCCTCCTTTTTTTTTTTTCTTTTTTTTTTTTGCCAGCTAAGATTAAGCCCCCCCCCCCCCCCCTTTTTTTTTTTTTTTTTTTTTTGCCTTCAAGCTAATCAATGTACCATTTTGGGGAAAAATGGGAAAAAAATAAAGAATAGGAAGAAAGAAAATAACACTTCCTTAGCTTGTAATATATTCCAATTGCTACTCTCTCTCTATATATGGAAGTTTATGGAGATATTTGTGTTTTGTTCTAAATTAATTTTTCTGTTCTTCTTTCTCCACTAAGTAACAGCCAAGACTTTGTCAAGGGAAGGATTTGTGAAGAAAGTTCCAAAGCAGAATTGTCTGGAAATTTCTGTATCCATGGGGGATTGGTTCTGGACCTCTTGCAAATAGCAAAATCCAAGGATGCTCAAGTCCTTGCTACAAAATGGCATATTTGCATATCCTTCCTTGTACTTAAAATCATCTCTAGATTACTTATAGGTCCTATGACAATGTAAATACTACATAAATAGCTGTATTATACTATTTAGGGAATAATGACAAGAAAAAGTCTATACATGTCCAGTACAGATATAATTATTTTTCCAAATATTTTTGATCCTCGGGTAGTTGAATCCATGGATACAGAACCCAAGGATATGGAAAGTCAACTGCATTCTTTTTCTGGATTTTGCTTTTCAAGGTCTACATTATGGGGGGGTCCCACTAAATCATATCCAAAGGAGTAGGGAAAGAGTTGGGTACCCCAAGGAGGTCCTTGAGTTCAGGGGAAGAGAGGAGAGTCCTCTTGGGAGCTGAAAGGGAATGAAAATTATGACTCTGAACCTCATACCCTTTGGATACCCTAAGAGAGTATCAGGACTTACAGCAAGTTACAAGGGTGGTCTGTGCTACCAGGAATCATCAAAGATTCCATTCACTACATTTAATGTCAAAGCAGAATCATCAACTTGAAGGACCCTGCAGGTTCAGATAATGAAAATTTTAGTAGTGACTAGTGCATATGGAAATTGGGAGGCCTCACCTTAGTGTAATGTTCTGTTTAAGATCCTGGGAACTGTTCCAGGGCAGAAAGAGGGGGAGAAGCAATAATTCCAGTGACTAAACTACCTAAACACCTGGTGTGATGGAAGTCCAGAATCATATTTCATTTGATTTTAGGTAAAAAGAGGTCATGTGATATTTTTCTGCACCTAAATTTGAATTTAAAAAAATTACCTCCTTTAAGACATTTGACTAGGCTAGTCCACAAAGGGCTGATTTATGTTCAAAAAATTGGAAAAATGATGATGGGGACTTGGCTTAAAGTGTTTCCACTATCAAACTAAAAATTAGTGCAAAAAAACAAAAATATACAAGATAAAGGAAGTGGATACTGTTCTCAGTGACTCCTCCTTCTCCTGGAGTACGGTCAAAATTCAGTAGCTGCTGCAACCAATGCATAGTGAGAAGTTTACCAGCTCAGAGACTTGGCTGCACTGCCTTTTATACCATAAATTGGTGGTGAAGCTAACTTAGTCACCTCGGGCTGCTATAACAACATATCGTAGACCAGGTGGCTTAAACAACACAACTTTATTTTCTCCCAGTTCTGGAGGCTAAGGAGCTGAAGATCAAGGTATGGTTCAACTCCCAGTGAGGGCCTTTTTCTTGGCTTGCAGATGGTTGCCTTTTCACTTGGTGCTTACATGATGGCGAGAGCGCTCTGGTGTTTCATCCTTTTCTTGTAAGAACACCAGTCCTATCAAATTAGGACCTCACCCTTATGATCTCATTTAGCCTTCATCACCTTCTCGCAGACCCAGTCCCTAAACACAGTCACATTGTGGGTTAGGGCTTCAACATATTCATTTTGAGAAGACACAAACATTCAGTTCATAGCACAGGCCATAGATGGTCAAGGATCTATATATCTCTGTCAAGGAAATGTTGGTGGTGCCACAGCTAAATACTTGCATGTTTTTCCCCAAGTCATAGTCTACCATATATTTAGCAACCCAATAATAATAATCCCCAATTTATAGATGAGAAAATTGAGTCTCAGAGAGATTGTGAAACTTGCCCAAATAACCTCAATTAGCAATTAAAACTTAAGTATGTCTGACATCAAAGACTTTGCCTTTTGTCCTAAACTACGTTATTACAAAGTTTAAAAAAAAAAAAAAAAAATGGAGGGGGGTAGGACTAAAACAGCAGACTAGAAGCAGCGGCATTTGGAGCTTCCTATGGAAAAAGAAAATAAATAAATAAGTGTATGAATCCTTCACCAGCAACCAAGGTAGCCAGGTTCTCTCATCAAAATTGACTAGAAAGCTGGTATGACCCACGGAGAGAAGGAAGAGCAGTGTGGTGCTGTGGCCCAGCTGAGAGCCACACAGGGCAGGGGAACACCCTACCCCAGCCAAGGGAGGTGGTGAGTGAGGGTGTTACCCAGCTGGGGAAACTGTGCTTTTTCCATGGAACTGCGGGACCCACGGATTGGAAGATCCCACTCACGAACCCACACCACCAGGGCCTACCGTCCCAACGCTCAGCTCTGGAATCTGCTTAAGCCCACCAAACTCCTGGTGGGGAAGGGAGACCGTGAGCACCACAGCTGCAGTTGTCTGCTGTCTAAGCTGTTCGAGTTTCTTGAGGGAGGGACAGCAGCCAGCAATGGGAGTGGCAACTGCCTAACACGTTGAGCTCCCTGAGCGGGGGAAGGGTGGCACCCATTTCTACAGCTCCAGGCTGTGCTTTTCCCCTGCTGAAGCCAGGGAGGCTGGACGGCTTGGTCCCAAGACTCATCTCCACAGTCCAACACACCAGCTGTAGTAGTTTGCAGCCAGTGTCTCTTCAGGCATGACCCTGACCCATCCTTCCTCATTGGGGTAGGGGTAGGGGTAGGGGGGTGCTTCCCTGCAGGAAGTCCAATAGCTTCAGCCAGAGGCTCAGGGACAGAATTTGGATCTCCCTGGGCCTGAGCCCCTAGCAGGAGGGGTGGCCACAGTCTCTGAGGATCAGCAGACTTAGCCTCTCCTCCTGGTAGTTCTAAGGAATCCAGGCAGCCCAGATGAGATGGTTTCCCCCCAGTGAAACACACCCCCTCTACCAAGGGATAAAGTGCTTCCTTAAATGGGTCCTGCTCCCTGCACCACCCAAATGGGTGAGACACTTCAACAAGCGTTGTCAGATACCCTATACAGGAGTGATCCTACTGGCATCAGTTTCTAGCCCCTTTGAGGTCAGAAATCCCAGAAGAAGGAGCAGGCATCCATCTTTGCGCTCTCCAGTCTCCAGTCATGGGAGCAAATCAGATGAATAGGGCCTGAGTAAATCCCCAGCAAACTGCAGCAGCCCTACAGAAGAGGGACCTGACTATTGAAAGAAAAACAAACAAGCAGAAAGCGACAACAAAAACATCATCAACAACAACAATGAGGTCCCCACAAAAACCCCATCCAAGGGTCAGCAGCCTCGAAGACCAAAACTAGGGAAACTCATGAAGAGGAGAAAGAATCAATGAAAAAATGCCAAAAATTCAAAAGACCAGAGTGTCTCTTCTCCAAATGATCACAACGTCTCTCCATCACGGGTGCAGAATTGGATGGAGGATCAGATGGACAACTGATAGAAGTAGGCTTAAGAAGATGAGTAATAAAATACTATGATAAGCAAAAGGATCATGTTCCAACCCAATGCAAAGAAGCTAAGAACCTTGATAAAAGGTTAGAGGAATTGCTAACTAGAATAACCAGTTTCGAGAGGAACATAAACGACCTGATGGAGCTGAAAAACACAGCATGAGAACTTCATGAAACATACACAAGTATCAACAGCTGAATCCACCAAGTGAAGAAAGGATATCAGAATTTGAACACCACCTTGCTGAAATAAGATATGCAGACGAGAATAGAGAAAAAAATAATGAAAAGGAATGAACAAAGTCTCCAAGAAATATGGGACTTCATAAAAAAACTGAACCTATGATTGACTGGAGTACCAGAAGGAGATGCAGAGAATGGAAACAAAGCTGGAAAACATGCTTCAGGATATTATCCAGGAGAACTTCCCCAACCTAGCAAGACAGGCCAACGTGCAAATTCAGGAAATACAGAGAACACCATTAAGATACTCCACAAGAAGATCAACCCCAAGACACATAATCATCAGTTTTTCCAAGGTCAAAATAAAGGAAAAACTGTTAAGGGCAGTCAGAGAGAAAGGCCAGGTCACCTAGGAAGTGAAGCCCATCAGACTAACAGCAGAACTCTCAAGAGAAACTCTACAAGCTAGAAGAAATTGGGGGCCAGTATTTGACATTCTTAAAGAATTTTCAACTCAGAATTTCATATCCAGCCAAACTAAGCTTCATAAGTGGAGAAATAAAATCCTTTCCAGACAAGCAAATGCTAAGAGATTCCGTTACCACCAGGCCTGCCCTGCAAGAGATCCTGAAAGAAGCACTAAATATGGAAAGGAAAAACCAGTACCAGCTACTGCAAAAACACACCAAAATGTAAAGACCAATGACACTACAAATAAACTGCATCAACTAGTGTGCAAAATAACCAAATAGCATCATGATGACAAGATCAAATTCACACTTAACAATACTAACCTTAAATGTAAAACAGCTAAATGCCTCAATCAGAAGATACAGACTGGCAAATTGGATAAGGAGTCAAGACCCATCAGTGTGCTGTATTCAGGAGACCCATCTCACATGCAAAGACACACATAGGCTCAAAATAAAGGGATGGAGGAAATTTCCCAAGCAAATGTAAAGAAGAAGAAGAAAAAAAAGCAGGGGTTGCAATACTAGTCTCCGACAAAACACATTTTAAACCAACAAAAATAAAAAAAGACAAAGAAAGGCATTACATAATGGTTAAGGGAACAATTGAACAAGAAGAGCAAACTATTCTAAATATATATACCTCTAATACAGGAGTACCTAGATTCATAAAACAAGTTCTTACAGACCTACAAAGAGACTTAGCCTCCCACATAATAATAGTGGGAGACTTCTCACTGTCAGTATTAGATCAACAAGGCAGAAAATTAACAAGGATATTCAGGACTTGAACTCTGCTCTGGATCAAGTGGACCTAGTAGACATCTATAGAACTTTCTACCACAAATCAACAGAATATACATTTTTCTCAGTGCCACATGACACTTATTCTAAAATCAACCACATCATTGGAAGTAAAACACTCCTCAGAGAATGCAAAATAACTGAAATCATAACGAACAGTCTCTCAGACTACAGTGAAATGAAATTAGAACTCAAGATTAAGAAGCTCACTCAAAACCACATGATTTCATGGAAATTGAACAACCTGCTCCTGAATGACTCCCAGGTAAATAATGAAATTAAGGCAGAAATCAAGAAGTTCTTTGAAACCAAAGAGAACAAAGAGACAATGTACCAGAATCTCTGGGACACAGCTAAAGCAGTGTTAAGAGGGAAATTTACAGCGCTAAATGCCTACATTAGAAAGCTAGAAAGATCTCAAATTGATACCCTAACATCACAATTAGAAGAGCTAGAGAGGCAAGAGCAAACTAATCCAAAAGCTAGCAGAAGACAAGAAATAACTAAGATCAGAGAAGAATTGAAGGAGATACACAAAAACCCCTCCAAAAAAAAAAAAAAGAAAAGAAAAGAAAAGAAAAAGAAAAATCAATGAATCCAGGAGCTGCTTTTTTGAAAAAATTAACAAAATAGATAGACTACTAGCTAGACTAATAAAAAAGAAGAGAAAGAAGAATCAAATGGACACAATAAAAAATGATAAAGGGGATATCACCACTGTGACCACATGAAAATACAAACTACCATCAGTTAATACTATAAACACCTCTATGTAAATAAACTAGAAAATCTAGAAGAAATGGATAAATTCCTGGATGCCTACACCCTAGCAACACTAAACCAGGAAGAATCTGAATCCCTGAATAAACCAATAACAAGCTCTGAAATTCAGGCAGTAATTAATAGCCTACCAACCAAAAAAAGCCCAGGAACAGACAGATTCACGGCTGAATTCTACCAGAAACAAAAGGAGAAGCTGGTACCACTCTTTGTGAAACTATTTCAAACAATTGAAAATGAGGGACTCCTCCCTAACTCATTTTATGAAGCCAGCATCATCCCGATACCAAAACTAGGTAGAGATACAACAAAAAAACAAAAACTTCAGGCCAATATCCGCAGTGAACATTGATGCAAAAATCCTCAATAAAATACTGGCAAACTGAATCCAGCAGCACATCAAAAAACTTATCCACCACGATCAAGTTGGTTTCATCTCTGGGATGCAAGGGTGGTTAAACATACGCAAATCAATCAACGTAATCCATCACATAAACAGAACCAAAGACAAAAACCACATGATTATCTCAATAGATGCAGAAAAGATCTTTGATAAAATTCAACACCCCTTCATGCTAAAAACTCTCAATAAACTATATATTGATGGAACATACCTAAAAATAATAAGAGCTCTTTATGACAAACCACAGCCAATATCCTATTGAATGGGCAAGAGCTGGAAGCATTCCCTTTGAAAACCAGTAGAAGACAAGGATGTCCTCTTTCACCACTCCTATTCAACATAGTATTGGAAGTTCTGGCCAGGGCAATTGGGCAAGAGAAAGAAATAAAGGGTATTCAAATAGGAAGAGAGGAAGCCAAGTTGTTACTGTATGCAGATGACATGATTTTATATTAAAAAAACCCATCATCTCAGCCCCAAAACGTCTTGAACTGATAAGCAACTTCAGCAAAGTCTCAGGATACAAAATCAATGTGCAAAAATCACAAGCATTCCATTACACCAACAACAGGCAAGCAGAAAGCCAAATCATGAATGAACCCCTATTCACAATCACTACAAAGAGAATAAAACACCTAGGAATACAGCTAACAAGGGATATGAATGACCTCTTCAAGCAGAACTACAAACCACTGCTCAAGGAAATAAGAGAGGACACAAATAAATGAAGAAACATTCTATCTTCATGGATAGGAAGAATCAGTATCATGAAAATGGCCATACTGTCCAAAGTAATTTATAGATTCAATGCTATTCCCATCAAACTACCATTGAGATTCTTCACAGAATTAAAAATAAAAACTATTTTAAATTTAATACGGAATCAAAGAAGACCCCATATAGCCAAGAAAATCCTAAGCCAAAAGAACAAAGCTGGAGTCGTTATGCTACCTAACTTCAAACTATACTACAGGGCTACGGTAACCAAAACAGCATGGTATTACTACCAAAATAAACATATAGATCAATAGAGCAGAACATGGACCTCAGAAATAAGACCACACATCTACAACCATCTGATCTTCGACAAATCTGACAGAAACAAGCAATGAAGAAAGCATCCCCTATGCAGTAAACGGTGCTGGGAAAACTGGTTAGCCATATGAAGAAAACTGAAACTGGACCCCTTCCTCACACGTTATACAAAAATTAACTCAAGATGGATTAAAGACTTAAATGTGAAACCCCAAACCATAAAAACCCTATAAGAAATCCTAGGCAATACCATTCAGGGTATAAGCATGGGCAAAGATTCCATGACAAAAACACCAAAAGCAATTGCAACAAAAGACAAAATTGGGTTGGGCACGGTGACTCATACCTGCAATCCCAGCACTTTGGGAGGCCGAGGTGGGTGGATCATTTGAGGTCAGGAGTTTGAGATCAGCCTGACCAATACAGTAAAACCCTGTCTCTACTAAAAATACAAAAATTAGGTAGGTGTGGTTGTGTGCACCTGTAGTCTCAGCTACTAGGGAGGCTGAGATAGGAGAATTGCTTGAACCTGGGAGGCAGAGGCTGCAGTGATCATGCCACTGCACTCCAGCCTGGGTGACAGAGTGAGACTGTCTCAAAAAAAAAAATAAATAAATAAAAGGCCAAAATCAACAAATGGGATCTAATTAAACTAAAGAGCATCTGCACAGCAAAAGAAACTATCAGAGTGAACAAGCAGCCTATGGAATGGGAGAAAATTTTTGCAATCTACCCATCTGACAAAGGTCTAATATTCAGAATTTACAAGGTACTTAACCATTTTTACAAGAAAAAAACAACTCCATCAAAAAGTGGGCAAAGGATATGAACAGACATTTCTCAAAGTAAGGGAAGAGACCACCCCTCATATTGTCTTAGCCCAATTTCTGCCTCCAAAGAAAGAAGAAGTAAAAACTAAAAGGCAGAAATGAAATCCACAAGCAGACAGCCCAGTGCCACACCCTGGACCTGGTAGTTAAAGATCAACCCCTGACCTAATCGGTTATGTTATCTATAGATTACAGACATTGTATGGAAAAGCACTTTGAAAAATCCCTGTCCTATTCTGTTCCGTTCTAATTACTGGTGCATGCAGTCCCCAGTTACGTACCCCCTGCTTGCTCAATCAATCATAATCCTCTCAAGCAGACCCTCTTAGAGTTGTGAGCCCTTAAAAAGGACAGGAATTGCTCACTCAGAGAGCTCGGCTCTTGAGACAGGAGTCTTGCCAATGCTCCCGGCCGAATAAAGCCCTTCCTTCTTTAACTCAGTGTCTGAGGGTTTTGTTTGTGGTTTGTCCTACTACAAAAGGAAGACATTTACACAGCCAACGAACATATGAAAAAAAGCTGAACATCACTGATCATCAGAGAAAAGCAAATCAAAACCACAATGAGATACCATCTCACACCAGTCAGAATGGTGATTATTAAAAAGTCAGGAAACAATAGATGCTGGTGAGGCTGTGGATAAATAGGAATACTTTTACATTGTTGGTGGGAATGTAAATTAGTTCAACCACAGTGGAAGACAGTATGGCAATTCCTCAAGGATCTAGAGCCAGAAATAGACCCAGCAATTCCATTACTGGGTATATACCCAAAGAATATACATCATCGTACTATGAAGACACATGCACATGTATGTTTATTACAGCACTATTTACAATAGCAAAAACATGGAACCAATCCAAATCCCCATCAATGATAGACTGGATAAAGAAAATGTGGTACATACACACCATAGAATACTATGCAGTCATACAAAGGAATGAGATCATGTCCTTTGCAGGGACATAGATGAAGCTGGAAGCCATTATCCTCAGCAAACTAACACAGGAACAGCAAACCAGACACCACATGTTTTCACTCATAAGTGAGAGTCAAACATTGAGAACACATGGACACAGAGAGGGGAGCAACATGACAGGGCCTGTTGGGTGGTGGGAGTGAGGGGAGGGAACTTAGAGGATGGGTCAATAGGTGCAGCAAACCACCATGGCACACGTATACCTATGTAACAAACCTGCACGTTCTCACATGTATCCCATTTGTTTTTTGTTTGTTTTTAGAAAAAATAAATAAATAAATAAAAATAGGAGGTTTATAAAACAGGAATGACTGAATGTAGTCCAAAAATAAACCCACATATACAGGGTTAATTGACTTTCAATAATATACCAGTTATGTTAAAAAAAATTTTTTTAGTATTACTGGGTAAGATTTAGATAAGTTTACAAATGGAATTATACTATTATATTAATAGAAAAACTGCCTTGAAAGGAAATAGCTGAGCTTAGGTGGCAAAAGAAGAAATTCAGGAAAATCATGAAGACTGCTGCTCTTTTCTACTCCACCCCCACCCCCATCTAAAATCTGGTATTCCCCAGTCAGTGTGCAGGACAGACAGTGGATGCACTTGGCTGGGGAACTCAAACACCAGAATTCTGTGACCGAGTCTGATAACCTGGAGGAGGAATAGCTAAGAAATAAGTAAAAGGTGAGTCACTGTGTTGTACAATAGGTTTGAATTTATTCCTCCTATCTAACTAAAATTTTGTATCCTTTGACCAACATCTCCTCAACCTTCTATCTCTGCCACCAGCCTCTGGTAACCACCATTCTACTCTCTACTATGAGTTCAACTTTTTTAGATCTCATGTATAAGTGAGACCTGGGGTATTTATCTTTCTGTGCTTGGCTTATTTTACTTAGTGTATAGATCCTGATGTTCATCCGTGTCGTCTCAAATGACAGGATTTTCTTCTTAATGGCTGGATATATACCAAATATTGTTATCTATTCATTTATTGATAAACATTTAGGTTGATTTCATATCTTGGCTAATGTGAATAATGCTGGAATGAACAAGTGAGTGCAGATATCTCTTTGATATGCTGATTTTATATCCTTTGGGTATATACTCAATAGTGAGATTTCTGGATCATATGGTAGTTCTAATTTTTTGAAGAGTCTCTATACTCTTTTTCATGATGGCTGTACTAATTTACATTCTCACCTGATGTATACAAAGATTTCCTTTTCCCCACATCCTTGCCAAAACTTATCTTTTATCTTTTTGATGCTAGCCATTCTGAGAGGTGTGAGATGATATCTCATTGTGGTTTTAGTTTGCATTTCTTTGATTACTAGTAACAAGCATTTTTAAAATATATCTGCTGCCCATTTGTAAGTCTTCTCTTGGAAAATGTCTATTCAGCTCCTTTGTTAATTTTTAAATTGGGTTGTTTTCTTGCTATTAAGTTGCTTGAATTCCTTACATATTTTGGATATTAACTTACCCCTGATCAGACGTATGGTTTGCAAATATATTCTCCCATTCTATAAGTTTTCTCTTTGCTGTATTGTTTTCCTTGCTGTGTAGAAGTGTTTTTAGTTTGATGTAATCCCATTTGTCTATTTTTGCTTTTGTTGCCTTTTGGGCAACAATCGTGTCTATTTTGGGCTTTGGGGGCCATATTAAAAAAGTTATTGCCTAGGTCAATGTCATGGAGCCTTTCTACTATGTTTTCTTCTAGTAATTTTATAGCTTTAGGTCTTACATTTAAGTTTTGAATTCATTTTAAGTTGATTTTTTGTATACATCGTGAGTCAAGGTTTTAATGCTGTTCTTTTCCATATGAATAGCCAGTTTTTCCAACATCATTTATTGAAGAGACTGTTCCTCCTGCTTTGTGTTTGGGGAACCTTTGTAAAAAATTAATTGAATAGCTTTGTAGTATATTTTAAAGTCAGATAATGTGACAACTCCAGCTTTGTTCTTTTTGCTCAAGATTGCTTTGGTTATTTGGGGTCTTTTTTTTGGCTCCATATTAATGTTGGGATTGTTTTTTCTATTTCTGTAATAAATGTCTTTAAAATTCTGACAAGGATTGCATTGAATCTGTAGAGTGCTTTGGGTAATATGGATATTTTGACAATATTAACTTTTCCAATCAATGAACACAGGATATTATTCTATTCATTTATGTCTTTTTAATTTTCCTTCTTCAATATTTTACAGTTTTCACTGTATAAGTGTTTTACCTCCTTGGTTAGATTTATTCCTAATAGTTTTGTAGCTATTGTAAATGGAATTGTTTTCTTAATTTCCTTTTTGGATAGTTTGTTGTTAATTTGTAGAAAGGCGACTGATTTTTGTATGTTGATTTTGTATTCTGTACTTTTACTGAATTTATCAGTTCTAACAGTATTTTAGTGGAATCTTTGGAGTTTTCTACCTATAAGATTATGCTAACTGCAAACAGGGAAAATTTAACTTCTTATTTTCCAATTTGGATGACTATGATTTCTTTCTCTTACCTCATTGCTGTGTCTTCGACTTTCAGTACTATGTTGAATAGCAGGGCAAGAGTGGGCATCCTTTTCTTACCAGATCTAAGAGGGAAAACTTTCAATTTTCCACTGTTGAGTATGATTTAGAAGAAATTCTAAATCAGAATTTAGCATTATGTTCCTGAATAATTTTCATTTGATAAATGATTAAATTTTGGATTTTGAATTTCTCTTGGACTTAGATCTAAATTAGATCCTTCCTGGCCAGGCCTCCCTGTCATTGTGCCCCAAAAGTGATCACTGTCAGTGTTTATAGAATTATAGCATTTTTAGCAATCATTTAATACCTTAGTTTTAAGTATCGGAAAAAATAAAACTCTGAGAGGTTAAGTGAGAAGTTAAAGGTACAGCTGGGGGTAGAACCAGTTTCCTGATTTCCATCTACTACATTAAGCTGCATGGTCAACTAGGGCAGCTGTGCTATCAGAGAATAGCTAATCTTATTTCTCACATTGGGCAATATTTATTTTCATGAAACTATAAACAGCCCTTAGATTGCTAGAGTCTGAATTAGATACAATACATAATAAGTGGCATAAATTTTGCCATTCCCTGCTGAAAACATAAATGGTTGTACACAAACATGCTTAATTCAGGGAAAGAGGCTATCAGTTTCTATATGGCATATTTTCCTTGTTCAACCAAGGATGACAAACTGACACATAGTAAATAGGATCAGTGTTAGTAAGCGGTTAAGCACTGCTGTTTCTCTCCTCTGTCTCTTGCTCTCTCTCATACAGCCTTGTCTAGGCATCTTACTGTTTCAAGAAGAAACAAATGCCAAATACCAATTAACAAGCTAAACCTGATTCACATGTAAACAAGCTTGGGCCTGTAGTTTTATGAACACTACTGACAAAATTAGTTTTGAAAATATTTAACTCCTATTGATTTAACTTTTAGACGTCTCATTACTAAGGCCTTCTTGTCCCTCCTATATCTGGTATCTAGACTCACCTTTCTCAGAAGAGGTACGGTTTTCTTCTTTGAGAAAAACAAAAGCGTAAGTGACTTTAGTTAAGCATCACTGTCCAGTCCATTATTTTATCATAGTTGTGGTAATTAGTACAGACTAATCTGCTTTTCTTCATGGGTCACACTTAACCATTTTTGTATTTTATTTGTTCATCAAATATATTTCCACAAAATACAGTTTGATTTGGATTTATTTGCCACCAATTTGAGAAATCACAATGTCATTCTTCACTGCTGTGAAATATTATGTGAATAACTCATTTTCAGCTTTAAAATGCATCAGTGAGTCATGGAGGCTCATAGGAACCCTTTGACATACTTTCCCGGAGAATTTGGAAAAATTTCACATCTATTCTGAAGAGGCAACCTAAATCACTATTTCTTTTACATAAGAATCATCTGAGAGCTTGTTGAAATGCAGATTCCTGGGCCCTACTTCTTGAGGTTCTGGTTCAGAAGATACGGTATGGTGCCTGAGATTTTTACATTTTCCACGTCAAGCTGAGGGATCTACTACCCTGGTGCAGCTTCTGCCTCATTCTCCTGGAAACACTGTTCACATGTCCTTTTAAACATACAAAATACATGGATACGAAGATCCATCCTTGCACATAGTAAAAAGGGATATTTTGGATTTTGCTGTCATTATTAACTATGTTACATAAAATAGATCATCAGGAAATGATAGCACTGTGGTTTCTACCACACGCATCACATGTTGATCCCTTCCCTCTGTAAAATGCCCCCTAACTGAAAAGTTGTGCATTTGCACAGGAGAAAGCAATGACTTGTGCAGGAAACAAACTCTATAGAGCTCCATGGGTATTAAAATGTACATGTGTTGCTGAATTCTCATTAACTATAACTGTCCACAAAGCTCCAGTGACTCAGCTCTTCATCTCTAACATTTTACAGACTGAATTGGTAGGTATGAGGACAGACCTTTCGAGGGTATAAGAAAGCACGAATAAATAATTAACATAATATATCAATTATCTGTAGGCCGATTAAGGTCACGAACATTTTAGGGAGAAGGGCTTTAGGAGCCATGGCTTAAAGAACACCTCATATGTCCTAGGAAATGGTGATAGACAGCAATCAATTTTGTTCACTTGTAATCTAGCAAGGGATTAAGAAGTTCGAGCTTTCTGAAAGAGCTGAATGATAAGAGAGGTTTGACTGATGTTGGGAAAAGAAGCACATCTTTTGCTTTGGAAAAAGAACCAAATTATAGTGATCATTCTCCATTTATCAGCAAAGTATTGTTTAGCACACACATGCTAATATATGCATATTTACTTATTTCTAAGTATTTATACTCATCATAATCTAAATATAATTTATACATAAATATTTCAAATGACACACTACAATATACATTTGGAAAATTGAGATAAGATTAAATTTAAAAATTTGTCTTACTGATATCTGGATAGTATCATTAATTCAAAGCAAAAGGCATAATTTACAGTCAAAAGAAAGGGTTATCATTAACAATATTAAATATGAATCCATAATTTAAGTGGACTTATTGATAATTTTAACCTTTTGGAAGAAAATGTATCAATATAAATAGATAACATTTTCTTTAGTCTCCTAATGTGGCTTAATGCCCATAGTAGAAGTAGGGTAAATATTAGCTGTGCAATTTTTTTGTTCTCTGCCTGTTTTTGTATTATTATATTACATTCAAGTGGTGGTTTCTTTGCTGGAATCTTTTTAAGCTTTCCTTCTAAACCCTAGTTGGATATTAACTCCTTTTTCCTTCAACTTTCTTAGCACTCTTTGTATGCATATCATTCTTCTGTCAATGATAAATTACAATCTATAGATTCTTGGTTATCTATTACTCCTTGCGATTTCATTACCGAGTGCCCAATCTTATCCATAGCAAGTGCTTAATAAATATATATTAACTAATAAGTAATAGAGAGAGGAAGAACAATTTTCATATAGAAGCATACTAAGAGACAAAAGAAGCTTTTCATTTTTAGTTAGGAATTAAATCTATCATGTTTTTTCTTTTATAAAAAAGGCTTTAATTTTAATTAATTTTCAGCAATAATATAAGATTGTTTTTCTATGAAACTTCATGCCATGCCAACAGGATGATGACTCATACGCCACTAGAAATCTGACACATCACATTACTTTCACTTATTTTTATAGCATGTAAATTGTCTCACATCCGATAAGTCGGCAACAGAAGAACTCCCTGGAGATGGACTAAAATAATTCAGGAGGAGCAAGTGTCTTTAAATCTAAAAAATATTCAGAAAATATCTGCTTTGAATGTAATAGAAAGAGGGTAATAAATGCACATTACTGAGTCTCTTTTACTAATGTTTCAATATATAAGCACATCTATAATTCTGGCATTTCATAAAAACATTGATTTTTAAAGTAAACGTACAGATGATATTAGTTTTAGCAATAGAAAATGACAACTATTCCACAGTAACATCTACAACTTCACAAGATGGGAAACTTCCCTAAAATGTATTTTTTTAACAACTGAAAACAATCTAAAAACACATATACTAACTCATTTGAAAAATAGCAATAGAATCAATGAATTCACAGACCAACATAGATAAATTTAGCAAAAATATTTGTTAAAAAATAAGAGAGATTTTATACACACCCATAACGCTTTCTCCTCTGAAGAGTCTTATACTGTGAATGATTGATTTTGCAGATTTATTAACAATTTTCTGTTTAAATAAAGTTAACACAAATTTATTTTTCATTCAAAAGTTAATTCAGACATGACAAACCTAAAATCCTTCAAAAATGTCTTGTTGACAACAGCCTGGGACTTTCCTTACTTTTTGAACTTTACCCCCCTGTATGGGAGGAAGTCAAATAGCCAGAGGTATCCCTCAGACGTTTTAATGAGGTTCATTTACTTTTATTTTCCTTCCATACTTAGGTATTTTCCATTGTTAACAGCTCTGTGGACAAAAGCATTTAGTCAGGCATGAGCTTCTAAATCCAATTTATCTTTCATTTGGAAAAAATAGAAAAGACTTGTACTTTTTATTTTTATGCCATGCATAAAGAACCAACACACCAAACTCATGAAAACCCAAATTACTGATACAAGTTGAGAGTAAAATGTGGCTAATTTTTTTTTTTTTTTCCAGATAGCAACCACTACCAGTGTTGAACACAGGGTGCAAACGAGACCACACTGTCCCGGACATCTGCTGCTGTATTGGTATGGGAGCATGACTCAGAGGAAGAAATGAATAAAGTGTTTATATCCAAAGGGATTCTAAATATTCTGGAATATAAAGACTGATAGAAGTTTACCAAAGGGCTCACTTAACAAAGTGTGAAACTTTAACTCCATAACTACATGTAACAGCTGATTATAAAACAGTAATACATTATGGCATGTATTAAGATTCTAGAGTCCTTTTTAACCCTTAACATCCCTAGTTCTCCCAGACAAAATGTGGCAAACTCCCTGAAATTTTTTTTTTTTTTTTTGAGACGGAGTCTGGCTCTGTTGCCCAGGCTGGAGTGCAGTGGCCGGATCTCAGCTCACTGCAAGCCCCGCTTCCCGGGTTCACGCCATTCTCCTGCCTCAGCCTTCCGAGTAGCTGGGACTACAGGCGCCCGCCACCTCGCCCGGCTAATTCTTTTTGTATTTTAGTAGAGACGGGGTTTCACCGTGTTAGCCAGGATGGTCTCGATCTCCTGAACTCGTGATCCGCCCGTCTCGGCCTCCCAAAGTGCTGGGATTACAGGCTTGAGCCACCGCGCCCGGCCCTCCCTGAAATTTTTAACCATACCATGTGTGAGTCAATTGAGAAAGAATTCATAATAAAGGTTAAAACCACAATAGCTTCTGAGCATGCTAAGGAGGGAAAATAGGTAGACATTAAATTTAAAGACGTATTTCCTGCCCTTTCAGATAGGGGATATGTTGTGATATGGACATAGACACACATATACCATAGAGTCTAAAATTGTGCTATTACATAAGGTGACATAAGAGGCCAGATAATATATTTATTTTTAAACCTTTAGTTTTAATCAGCTTAACTGATGAACAACAATTATACCTCTCTTAGAATCATTAATAGGAAAGTAATGATTTTTTTTTTTTACAGTCAAGGCATATTTAAATGCCAGAATACCCACATTCACATATACACACTAGAAGAAAAAATAATCAAAGTCTTTTAGGAAAATAAAAGATAAAAATGTGAGCAAAGTGTTTATAGTAGATAATTCTAGCATATTATCATTCCTGCTTTAAGTGGTGTGATCTTTGAAACTCATTTAATCCTGGAAACACTTTAGAGAGCTTCAAAACCTATTTTGGAATTTGTCTAACTCAGAAAAAAGAAAAATATCATATAATCAAAGAAAAGATTTTTGCTGTGGTAAAACATAGATAAAATTAAAAACCATAACAAGTGGTCTGATAGATTAGCATTTCAGCTGCCTTCGACACAGCACAAAATTTCCTATATTCAAGTGAAACTGCTTGTGGGATATACATGAGTACCAAGGAAAGGGGCTTCCAGTCCACACACAGAGAATCACTTCTGTAGAATCTTTGGATGATAAGGCTAAGGGGATGGCATGGTGAGGCAAACAGAATCCAAGGCAGAGGGAGCTTGGTCTTTACAGTGATCTATAACTGGTGATGTGCACGGGGTGGTCTCTGGGCCAGTAGCATTAACATTGCCTGGTGTGGCAGGCAGACTAATGGCTCCACAAAAATATCCACAATCGATTCCTGGAAACTTGTGAATATGTTACCTTACATGGCAAACAGAACTTTACAGATGTGATTAAATTAAAGGTCTTGAGAGGGAAAGAGCATCTTGAATTATCCAGATGGGTCCATTGTAAGCACAAGAGTTGTTATAAGTGAAAGACAGATACAGGAGAGTCACGGGTCAGAGTCAGAAAGATATTAATATTTGAAGATGCTACTTTGATGAAGACACTTTGAAGACGAAGGAAGGAAGCATGAGCCAAAGAATGCAGACAGTGTCTAGAAGCTGGAAGAGGCATGGAGACTGATGTGGTTCGGCTACGTCCACACCCAAATCTCTTCTGGAATTCCCACGTGTTGTGGAAGGGACCTGGTGAGAGGTAATTGAATCACAGCAGCAAGTCTTTCTCATGCTGTTCTTGTGATGGTGCATAGGTCTCATACGATCTGATGGTTTTAAAAAGAGAAGTTCCCTTGCACAAGCTCTCTCTTTGCCTGCTGCCATTCATATAAGAGATGAGTTGCTCTTTCTTGCCTTTGCTCATGATTGTGAGGCTTCTCCAGCCATGTGGTAAGTCCAATTAAACTGTAAGTCCAATTAAACCTCTTTCTTTCGTAAATTGCCCAGTCCTGGGTATGTCTTTATCAGCAGTGTGAAAGTGGACTAATACAGAGACAACGTCTCTCCTAGAGCACCCAGAAAGAGAACACCTTGATTTTAGTCCAGGCAGACCTGTTTCTGACTTCTGATCTCCAGAATCATAGAATAATAAATTTGTATTGTTTTAATCACCTAATTTTAGATAATTTGTCAGGGCAGCAATAGGAAACTAATACGCCTGTGAACTTTTTAGAACTGTGAATTCCCAGGAACTACTCAAGACTTGATGAATCAAAAACCTAGAGGAAAGGAGCAAAAAACCATTTTAACAAGTCTTTCAAGTGATTCTGATGCACATGACATTTTGAGAACTACTGCTCTATCTCAATTCCTCTTCTACACTGAATTTTGCTTAAATATACAGCACACAATATACATTTTTTGAACCATGCCATACTGAAGAAATTAATTACAAGATGAATGATAAAATGAAAATTAAAAGACCTGTATCAGTTATCTATTTTTGTGTAATAAATTAGTGCAAACTTAGCAGCTTAAAACATTTATTCCACAGTTTCTGTGCATCAGGCATTTGTGCAAAAATCAGCAGGTCAGGAGTTTGAGACCTGCCTGACCAACATAGTGAAACCCTATCTGTAGTAAAAATACAAAATTAGCTGGGTGTGGTGGCGCATGCCTGCACTTCGGACGCTGAGGCAGAACTGCTTGAACCTGGGAGGTGGAGATTACAGTGAGCCAGGATCGCACCACTGCATCCTTTGTTTCAAGGTCTCTCACAAGGCTGCAATCAGAGTATTAGCCAGGACTGGGGCTTATCTGAAGGCTCAACTGGGTAAATATCCACTTTCTGCTTACTTAAATGAAGTCTGCAAAACTTCATTTCCTCAAGGGCTCTGGGACCAAGGGCCTCAGTTCCTAGGAGGCTACTGGCCAGAAGCCCCATTTTCTTGCCACGTGGCAAGATATTTACCCTTTTTGGTAAATATGACAGCCAGGATAAAGAATAATCTTTTATAGACTATCAAGCTATTAACTATAGACTATAGCTATTAAGATGAAAGTTAGTTTCTTGTAAACTAATCACAGAAGAGAAATCCCATTCTATTCTATCCCATCTCACTCTTTTCTATTGATTAGAAGCAAGTCATTGAGCTAGCCCACACTTGAGGGGAGGGGATTACACAAGAGTAAAAATACCAGGACGGCCGGGCGAGGTGGCTCACGCCTGTAATCCCAGCACTTTGGGAGGCTGAGGCAGGTGGATCATGTGGTCAGGAGATCGAGACCATCCTGGCTAAGACGGTGAAACCCCGTCTCTACTAAAAATACAAAAACTCAGCCGAGCGTGGTGGCGGGCACCTGTAGTCATAGCTACTTGGGAGGCTGAGGCAGGAGAATGGCATGAACCCAGGAGGCAGAGCTTGTAGTGAGCCGAGATCGCACCACTGCACTCCAGGAGCCTGAGTGACGGAGTGAGACACTGTCTCAAAAAAAAAAAAAAAACCAGAAGTTGGAAATTATTAGAGGCCATGAGACAGTTTGCTTGCTATAGGCCCCAAAATAGTTAAAAACATGTTACAACCAAATTGAATATTTTAATATTTTATTTTTCCTATATTATTTTTCCTGAATTTATACATTATTTTAGAAAATTTATGTCAGAAAATGGATTCCTACAGCTCTTTCAGCAACTACATTCCTCTTTTTACTCAGATTTTCCCTGAGGACTTAGACTCAAAAGCCATCCCCCAAGATACTATATTATTTCCATTCGAGTCTGTTCTTGTGTCTTTGGCATGAAATCTACCTGACATTAAATATATTACTAATAAATTTAAGAATTACAACTATACATTGAATGATTCTCATGTCAAAGTGTTGTACAAATTAAAATTATTATTAACATAAAATCTACAAAAAGTAATCCAGGAATACCACATTCAGAATCACATTAAGCAATAACAAATTTGATTCATAATTGAATGCCCCATTCCTTAAAACATAATTATTCCAGTCATTGAGATTAAAAATGTTTTAAATCAACGTGTATCTTCATCATAGAAACTCTTTTCTGTTTTCATATGTATATCCTAAAAATATTTCTTAAATGTGCAAAGTAGAATAACTCATGTTATATATTAACCACCAAAGATCTTATTTTTCCTCTATAATATATTTTTGATATTAACTAAAACACATATACTTTAGATTGAAATTGAAGTTCTGGCCATAAATTATTTGTTAAAACAGCAACAACAACAACAACAACAAAAACCACTCCTATAGGCCATCTAACTCCCTGTTACCTTTAGAGAGCCCACAGAGCTTCCCTAGAATGCTATTGAATTCTTTATTACTGGCTTTGGAAGGCAAAAGAAGGGAGATAGGATTATCCTTGAAGCCTCCTAGGTCCTCCAATGTAGTTTGATGTGTGGCCATTAGAATACCTTCTAGACTTTGTAAAGCATAACATAAATCACATGATATCTTTGTTTTGTTCCTATAACAGAATATTTAAGACTGGATAATTCATAAAAAAGAGAGATTTATTTAGCTTGCAGTCCTTCGGGCTGGAAAATTCCAGGGATATTGCGCCAGTAACTGTTCAGCTTCTGGTGCTGCTTCACAACAAGGTAGAAGGTCAAATGGAAAGCAGACATGTGTGAAGGTGCAAAACCTGAGAAGCTGGCTTTATAAACAAGCCACTCGCAAAGGAGCTAATCCATTCCAGCAAGAACTAATCCAGTCTCCCAAAGTGAGAACTCACTCAGCACCAAGCCATTCACAAGGGATCCACCCCATGACCCAAACACCTCCCAACAGGCCTCGCCTCTTAAAGACTCTGCTTCCCAAAATTGCCATACTAGGGTTAGGGCTCCTATGTGTATTTTGACAGGGACATACCATATTCAAACCAGAGCACATGGCGTTCTCAGGCAGCCCTCCTACTGAAACTGTATTTGCAAATCAGGATAAAAGGATTAGTCTTTAAACAGTTGCCCCACAGAAGGGCTTAGAGCCCGTATAAAATGTGGAAGAGAAGGGCAGTCTTCTCACCAGGTTGTGCAGTGGGGTCGGGACTTAATTGCTGATTGATTGTAATAAAGGATATTTTCCCTAGATAGCTTGTTTTTGTTTTTTGTTTTTTGTGGGTTTTTTTTTGAATATTGGAGCAGAGTTGCCTCCTCCTTCTCAGTCAACAATTCTTCTAAAGTGCTGCCTTGTGTACGATTAGGGACAAGGACAATCCTCCAAATACTCTTCATCCCAGAAGTGTTTTTAATAGTGCTGCAATGGATAGCGTAACGACAGAAATAAACAAACCAACAGAAATCAGTGTATCACTTTAAGCTAAAAAATTGGTGTCTAAATGGACCTTTGGAATAGAGACATAAAATAGGTTATTATCCTTATTTTGATAAGATATAAACAACTATTTAAACTCCATTAAGAGAAAATAAAATTGTTCTTATTAATGAGTGAAAGTCTAAAAACCTTAGAAAATTTTTTATATTAGTTGAAAATTATACTTAGTGGAAAAATTAACTTATAGCATGACTCCTTGGGTATTAGCTTACAATTCAATCATTAAAGCAGGACATTCTTTAGAGTTAACATCAAACTACAAAATTGCAAGTTCTTATTTACATAAAATATTTTGTGTGAAATGAAATAATAGAATGTCTAGGGAAAAACCTTGATAATTTTACCTATGATTTAATTTAGATAATAAAAAAATAAAGTTAAAGTGGTTGCAACATTTTGCAATTAAGTGAGAAACTTAGAGAAATGAGCTATTGAAAAGGAAATACAACTGCAACTATTTATACTGCCGTAATAGTGCCACTTTTTTCAATAACAGGATGTGTAGAACAAGTAAATCTTCTACAATCAGAAAGAGAAATCACATTGAAATTGTGTAACAAGTCTTCCACTACTAGCCTGCCAATATTAAAGCAGTAGGACAATACACATTTTTCTTCTTTCAGAAGAACAAAATAGAGATTGTCAGGTATTGAAGGTCCAAGAGCAAAATGCTATAACACAAAAATAACAGAAAGCACAAAATGCTGAAATGTCCCAGAGCCTGCATTCCAGAAGATGTCCAGAAGGTATATTTTCTCTACTTCTGCATACCTATTATTTCTATGAGATCTTGTATTAGCTTTCACCGGTTTATATTATGGTAGCAAATGGCTCAGCATCAGTGGCTTTCTAGAAGAAAAATTTATCTCTAATTTCTCACCCATGTTACATATTCCTACAGCTGCAATTATGTTCTTGTCTCTCCAAGATCCAGGCTAAAGAAGTAGCCCCCATCTCTATATTGCTCTTCCCATGGCAAACAGAAAAGAGCAGGAGTAGAGTCTTACGGTGACTCTTAAAGCCTCTGTTTGAAAGCAGTACACGTCACTTCCAAAGCCAGCACTCAGCCAAGCCTGCTGTCATAGACAAGTGATGTAGCATCCCACAAGAGGGGGAGATATTGGACAGTAACAGAACCTACCATGGATCATCACACCCAAAGAGACAATCTGGACTAAAGAGTGACAAACTCAGACTTTCCTTCATTAGGAAAAAGGGAAGATTTGGAGTTGAATGTTTATGTCTTATATATTCTCTCTCCATAGGAAAAAATTCTCCCTTGTCAGGGTGCAAAGGTACAAATACACTCTAGCAGGAGTGGAACAACTCCCGTTGGCTCATTGTCATCATATTTTTACTACCAGAGTTTGAGTTTTACTATGAAAGTAACATGTCATCATGATAAAAACTCTAAGAGCAACAGAAAGCAACACAGTAAATCATAAAATAGCCCCATTATATCTCTCAGTCCCACTCCCCAGAGATACATTTTCTTTACAGACATTCTCTTAAATATTATTCTAGAAATTATTCATGAATATATTCTGTTGTGAATTTCCTCATTTGAAAATTGAGATAATACCACCTCAAATGACTGTTACGAGTATCAAATGACTTAAAGAATGTACAACATTTAGAAGAGCACTTTACACATAGTAAATTGCATGTGAGTGTTAACTACTATTATTTTTGCATGCGCTATTGTAAGTGCTTTGTATGTATTATCCCTGGCCCCGCCACCACCCACCATAATCACCACCACCTTCTCACACACATACACTTTGATTATTATTCAATAGTATGATCTTGGAATAGTTTCATGTTAATCCAGATACATCTTACTTTTGAAAGGCTGCAAGGTATCCCATTGAATGGATCTAATATAACTTTCTACAACTTGAGTATTTTCTTACCTTTTGCTATTACAGATAACACAGAAACATGCTTGTGCCATAATATAAATGTAATTTGAACCAGTGACTTCATTTCATTTAGAAATCACTAGGTCAAGAGCTACATATATTTAATTTTTGAGTGAGTTTTCCAAATTGTCTTTAAGACAGTCATTAGAGCTTTTAGCAAGACTATGGTTCTGTTTGGATTGCACTTTCCTTCCTCACTGAAATTGGGCATGGCCATGTGACTTACTTTAACCAACAAAATGTTAGAAATAACATGCTACATATTCTATTACAACTTGCCTACCCCCCACCTGAGTGAAATAAAATGTTCCAATAGTGCCTGCTCGGTGATCTTGGTCATTTAATGAGAACAACATGAAGGAGTCCACCTCCCCTGCTGCTCTGAGAAGTATCTTGCAGTGTAATCAAGAAATATACCTTTCCAGTTTTAAGTACCTAAGAGTGTGAGGTTATTTGTTTTCACAGCATAACTAAGCTTATCCTGATTAAGACACGCTTCTACTAGCAATTTAACAGTGTGTATCAAAGCATATAAATGACTTAAGCATAGTCTACAAAAATGATCAGTATATACGCAACTGTTTATTCCAACTCCAGGAACTAGAGAATATATGCATATTATTTTATCAAGCAAATAGGTATATTCATTAATTATCTAGAACACCCAGTATTAAAACTGCAGCCTCTTTTTGCTGGGGTTGCCTCATCCCTGACCAGCTTCCTCCCACAGGTAGACAGAATTCTGAAATGGTCCAAGATTTCCTCCCCTAATCTCTGGGCTGTGACTATCATCAGATATCATACCCATGAGTATATTACATTACAAGAACAGAGGATTTTATAGATGTAATTAAGATTACTAATCAGTTGACTTCGAGTTAGAGAGATTTTCCAGGTAGACTCATTCTAATCACATGACCCATTTAGAAACAGAGTTTATCCTGACTGATTAGAGAAGCAGTAGTCAGAAATTTGAAACAAGAGAGGAATTCCATGTGAAAGTTCTCTGTTGCTGAGATGTGGGTACCTACAGGGCAAGGACCTGAGAGTAGCCTGTAAGAGCTGAAAATGGTCTCCAGGATAACCAGCAAGAAAATGGGGACCTCAGTCCTGTTAAAACAAGGAAATGAATTTTGCCAATAACCTAGACGAGCTTGGAAGTAGGATCTTTCCCAGAAACTGCAGATCAGAACCTGTGGCCCATACTTTGACTTCGACTATGTAAGACACAGAGCAGAAAAGCGACAAAAACCAGCTGGACTTCTGATCTACAGAACTTGAAGATAATAAATGACATTTTTTAAGCCTCTGTGTTTGTGGAAATTTCATATGCAGCATAAAACACTAATACGTATGGCCTACCTGAATTCATAGAAGCGTCTCTTTGTCCTACTCTCAGGGAAAGGTGGTTGCTTGCCATGTGGCATCCTCACATCCTCTTCACCCAGTCAGAGAGCCCCAGGAGGAAATGCCTACACATTCTCTTCAAATAATTCATGCCTTTAATGTCTACACCCTCTGGTTGAATCCTTAGCCTTCATTTCTATAGCCTAAAGGTGGGTGATGCTTGAGAACTGTGAACCTTATACAAAGTCACTTTTTTGGATTGTCCTCCCAAGGTCATCTGGTGCTTCACTTTCACTTTGCAATGGTGGGTACTTATCTTTTATATTAGATAAGTGCTAATCTTATCTAATAAGACAAAAGGAAAGTAAAAAGTTTCATTTTAATACACTTTTGGTAGTATAGGTTTGAGGTTTATTATGAGAGGTAAATTTTTATAAAGTGATTGATCCATAGTAAGCACATATTAAGCATTAATAATTAAATATAATAACCCATATTAAATAAATTTCAACATGGAATCAAGGCAATAATCAAGACTGACAACAAGCCCTGCGCTCCTTCTGGTTCACAGACTTGCCTCTCTCTACATATCCTTTCTAGTAAGAAATTAGGATTATTTTTCCTATAAAATCTAAGAATCTTTTAATTTATATGTTCTCAATGGAAGCCATTTACATGCAAAAGTTAGACATATTATGAGATTTATTCACTCTATATTTTCTTAATGTTGGGATGGATAGATCCAAACTTTTTTTTAAAATTTCAACAGGATTTCTTTTTATTTCAACAGCATCAAATTACTATAAAGACAAAGTGGTATATTATTCTAAAAAACAAAATTCAACAGATCTAAAGAATATACTATTTTATGCAAATTCGTCCATATTAACCAACATTCATAATAGAGCAATTGTAAATATCTGCTCAGCAAAGTTTATTAAAATAAACTAGAGATGTCTATAGTCACATATATTATTTTTAAAAACACTTTGTTGGAGCTACTTGTTTCATTATATAAAGATATTAGAAAGATATTGCCAGTAAAAATTGGTGCTATTCATTGCCTGCTACTCAATGAATCATGAAGTCCAATGAAAGAATTGAGATTTTTTTCCTCATTTGTAGTAATCACGTTTAGCTACACGAAAAATAAACTTGCCTATGTGCACTTTATCAACCACTAATACACTAGTAAAGACACATTCTAAAATGCCAAACAATGCATTTTCAAGTGTTTTAAATCTATTCATAAAACATTCCTGGTTTAAGACTAAATATAATTGTAGAAATATGACTAAGTAAAGTTCATAATTCTTCTGTTTTTTTGGTTTTTGGTATTTTTTCTGAGACAAGGTCTGGCTCTGTCACCCAGGCTGCAGTTCAGTGGCCCAATCTGGGCTCACTGCAACCTCTGCCTCCCAGGCTCAAACGATCCTCTCATCTCAATCTCGCAAGTAGCTGGGGTGACAGGCACACACCAGCACGCCCAGCTAATTTTTCTATTTTTTTTGTAGAAACAGGGTTTCAGCATGTTGCCCAAGCTGGCCTCAAATTCATGAGCTCAAGCAAACCACCTTTCTTTGGCCTCCCAAAGTGTTGGGATTACAGGCATGAGCCACCATGCCCAGCCCATAATTCTTCTTGATACAAGAAGTTTATCAAAATATCACTATTATAATAAACTTGTACTTTATGAATAAATTGCTAATATTCCTTTTTTATATTTGGATTCTTATTCAGGTCAAATTTATTTGTAACCTGCTGCTTGTTCTAGGGAGTGGAGAGTCGGGGGAGATGGCTAGCTGTAATATTATATGGTATATCTGACAAACAAAAGCATGCTCCAAAAACAGGACAGATTACTGTTACAATTAGTCACACTAGAATGGTTTCATTCTCTGTGCTTATGTAAATTTGGGAGAAAATAGATCTCTTAGTAAGCTACAAAGAGCAGTTTTAAGGTAGATTTTTTTTTTCCCTCACATGAGATCCACTGCATACCATAAAATTAGGGCAAATATTTGTTATATAAATCTACATAGGTATATCAATCAACTATAAAATTTTACTGGAATACCGTAATTGTCAATAAAATTAGAATCTGGATTCCATTTTCTCAATAAATGGAATAACAAAATGTACCAATTAATCCAGTTATTTTTATAGCATGCTACGTTCTATATATCTTTCCTAAACAGACTCCTAAAAACCCCAAAATTTATATATCATATATAGCAGGCCAAAATGAGAGAATTCTCAAACTGCTTCTCTGTGTTTCCCTCTGAATTGAATCACCCCCATTCAAACATTTTTTCCTGATCTGAGTAGAGAAGACTTCAGTGTAAACGTATCAGGCCCAGACCAAATCTCCACAGCAGGTGATTCTTCTTGGTCAGAAGTGTATTGCTTCATGGCTTAGAGAATTCCAAAAGTTATTGATTTTGTTTCCTGGGTTTGTTTATGACCTCCATGAACAAGACATAGCTTCCATCATACATCCAGAAATGGAAGCTTAATTCTGTTCCTGAAACCCTGTGTTCCATGTCTTCACCAAAGGACAAGAGCCATATTGACTTTCACATATCAACCTTTGGCACTATCTCTAAACTAACTTTGTTGTACACATTAAGGCATTTCAGTTTAACTCTGTATAATCCTAATTGTTCTGAAAGCTCATTTACTTTACAGCGAAGAGATTAGAGGGTATGTTTATTTCTTGGATGACACAATTTCTTGGACAAGTAAAGATTTTGACTAGATATCGTCCTGAGGTCTGATATAGGAGAATGCCAATCTGCAAGTTGGTCTGAGGTGGGAAGGGAGGCCTACCTTGTGAGTCTCTGCTCATGTTACCATCTTATTTAGCTCGTAAGCTTCCATGCTGAGAAAGAAATGTCTAAATTCTCTTTAATGTTACACTGGGGACTCAAGGGGGAAAGCCTATGAACTAACATGCATGAAGTAAAATAAATGTTTCATGGGGATAAAGGAGTTTATTTCGAGGTATTTTCATTTTGAAGTTGAACTCTTCTTCAATTTTTACTTTCAAATTATTACATATTTTACTTAATGTTAATAAAGGCCAGAGAATACAGATGAATGAGAATCTACTTTAAAATCATGTGCAACTTTATTTTAGGACTATATCTAGCTTTTTCTAGGAAACAAAGCTATCCTTATTCAGTTTTGCTTACAAAAAAAAAAACCGTGTAATATCTTAGACATTTAAAAAAATGTTGTAGTCATTGTTTCCCTCTTGCATTTTCTAAGCATTGATTTTTCCACTAGAGCTCAAATTAAAATGGGTGTACTAGTATGACAGGCAATTCCCATAACTTATATAACTAAACATATCCATTTATCCCAGTGGGTTGTCAATTGTGTTACCATTATTCCCATAATAAATACTGGTTTGCTAAATATTACATCAAGGGCAGTAAGAAAAGTATAACATATCAATTTTGCATTATCAACTCTCAAAAATGCTGCTCAATTATGTCTTAATTTTGTAACAGTATATGTTATTGAATTGAATCAGAGTTAGGGCTATTTTCTACTTAAAGAAAGATGTATGCATGTGTGCATGTGTGTGTGTATGTTGCTTATTTCAGGGTAAAATTCATAGCCAAGCTGGTGGTGCTATTTGATATAATGAGGGAGGATATCCTTTTCATCATCTATACTGTTGGACAACAAATGTAGATTAGAAAGAGGAATAAATGTGTGTTAGTATGTGTGTATCTGTGCGTGTGTGCTTATGTGAACTATAAAGGATTCTTGTGCCCTTAATGAGCAAACTTTCTTTAACTTAAAACATTCAGAATCATCTCAAAATTATTTTATGCTCTCAGAAAAAAATCAGAGAAAAAGCAAATATTCATAAATGGAGTTTTAAATAGATCTTGAGACACATTGTGATTTTATTCTCCATCCTAATGAACATGTGGCCTTTTGGTGTAATTCTGTATCTTCACCTTTTTCTTTGAATGTTCTTAAGTAGGTTTCATATTTCCTTTATAGAACTATCCATAAAAACACAAATAAAAGGATGAAAATCAAAGTTAATAAAGATTGGAGACTTGAAAGTCAAAGAAGTAGCCAAGCCTCACATCTCGTTTATAACAATTTCTGGACTTGAAAAGAGGATTTGGGCCTAACTCATGGAGTTAACACCATTGAACTGGTAGGAACTGTATTTCTCTTCTCTGCATAGCTAGTTTTTGAAGAACATATTTTCAACAAATTTTTCCTACTTTTACTAGCTCTTTCACATTACACAATAGAGCATATATGTGGTGTTAAAATAGATGCCATCCTAGCCACAGAGGAGTAGGCCAGAGACTACTGTAAAAGTCATATGTAAGCATTTATGAATATAAGTCCCCTCTGAGATAATACTCATGAACTCTGCCCAATAGAGCTCTGACTTTTGGGGGTGTCAAGCCAATCCAATCAGAGCTTAAATGTAGGGTGACTCACTCAGCTCAGGGTGCTTCTCTAAAGAACTGTAAGCAACTCTTTCAATATTTTTATATTTAGATGGTTGCACCCTTTAAATCACGGGATGATTGATGACGCAGATTTTCATTCTGGCAAAATCTTCTACTTCTGTACAAAATCAATATGATTCTCTTTTCTGTAGAATGTTGAGAAAATTGACCAATAATTAGGTAATTATTAACCAATTAATTAATTGACCATGAGGCAAATCAATTATTAATTTCTGTTATATAATAAGTCCTATCACCTATTTATTCAGTCCTACCCATATACCTTCGAAGCAAAAATATAAAAAGAAATTTTTATGATAAAATACAAGAAAATCAAATTAGACGTGTCCTCTATAGATTACAATAAGATTAAGAAAATAAAATTACATATTTGACACATCAATTTTTTAGATAATTTATAACTCATGAGAAAAGCCCAGTAGTGGAGGTGATCAGAAGATGGTGCATAATGGAAGAGGGGACTATGGAACATGATCATCACTGAGGTGGGGCATGCAGGAGTTACGTAAGTGGGCCTTCCTTCAAACAACGGACTGATTGGTGCTGCTGTTGCTTATAAGGTGGTTGAAGATCAGAAGCCACCCAAAGACAAGCAAATCTACAGGCCTGGATTCAACCAGTTAGAATTGTACAAAGATGGAGAGAGGCAGGTAGGCAAAAGTCAGATTGGGAACTGCCTACTGAAACAAGTAGACCAGTGAGAAGGCTCAGGAGTAGGATACTAATACATATATAGGCAGGTTGTGTGGTCAGAAAATTAGTGTCTGTGCTCAAGGAAGCAGAAAAGTTTTGGTGAAGCCACAGTCATGCTTTTCCATGGAATAATACCAATTTAATAGTGTTTTTGAGAAAACAGTAAGGGTAACAAAATTTACTAATAGTGAGAGGTATGGTATATTGGAAGAGGATCCCTAATTCTTCTGTACTCTGAATATCTATATCCTTTACAATGTAACATCTAGAGTCCATTTGCCATTCTCCTATATTTTGGCTGGCCCTGTAACTTGTTCTGGTCAATAAAATGCAGCATAAGTGATGGTGTGCTAGCTCTAAGTCTAGGCCCCAAAAACCTTAGCTTGCCTCTCTTCATTCTCGTGAAACTCTGACCAGTCACCATGAGAACAAGTCCAGGCTATCCTGCAGGATGATGAGAAAACACAGAACCAAGGGAAGCAGCCCCAGCTGAGGCCATTCTAGACCTCTAGTCCCTAGCTGACCTGGCAGCTGACTGCAAACACAAGCTCAGCTGAGCCCAGTCCATATTAATGACCAGCAGAATTATGTGCTGAAAAATAAAAGAAATGGTTGTTTTAAGCTGCGAAGTTGTGTGATTTTTTTAACATGGCAAAAGCTAACTGATGCAGAAATAATTGGTTCCTAGAATTGAGGTGCTGCCATAACAAAAATCTAAAATAAGTGCCATTGGCAGTAAGCACTGAGCAGAGGATGGAAAAATGGCAAACAAACTCTTAGCAAATGCGGAGAAAAAAAATCAAATTGTTATTGGAGGTTAGGAAAAAAATGGTGATCTGTATTTTTGAGAATAAAATAATTGTCAAAAGTGTTGCCTATAGAAACTTGAAAGATGGCCAGTGTATATAATGAACTTTTGATTTTGGCTAAAGAGACCTCCACAGAATGTTGAAATGTCAGATGGTTGGTCCTAGCTACATATAGGTACAAGAAGAAAGAAATGGTCTAAATAAAGACATGGCCAGCTTGCAAGGAGAATTCTGAGGGAACACAGAGGGGACAGAATTTTCTGGGTGGGAAAATATAATTGTTTCGTATCTTCTGTCTTTCCATCCAGTAAAAATTCTCAAAGTAAAATGAGGCATCAAGAAGAAAAAAAATCAATTCAAGGGTGTAGCTCCGCAATCCTTTGTTAAGAAATCTGAAAGAATTTATATGTTGTCTAGTTCGCTCTCAAACTAAAAAATACAGCTCCTCAACTTTGTAAGAGTATGGTCTCACAGAAGCCCAATCCCAGAGTAAATAAGTCTATACAGAGAGGCATGTCTTGAAAACAGTCAGGGTATGGCTTTCCAACAAATGACATGCACATAAATTAAACTCATAGTAAGTCCACCATGATTTGGAAGAAACTGAATTTATAAAAGTTCCATCAACCTGAATTTTGAAAGAATGATTTTACTTAAATTGCAAAAAGGTCTCTGTGGGTGCAACTTTCTATGATCCAGAAGCTGACTGAGAACGTTTTTCAAAAGGCTAAGGAAGGAAATTAAAAAGAGAGAATGTTCTAGAGAGCAGAGTCAAGATCCAATAGTCATGAAAAACAAAAAACTGGGAAACCACCCCCCAAAAACAGCACCTTGCCTTAACGAATAGTTACTCCTCCCAGGTAGGGGAGCCTAACAACATTTTTCTACCTAGATTTTAAATTTCCAATGGACCAGTAATTGCTATGTACCTCCCATTTTTTTCTTTCAGAATGGCAGTATTTATCAGTTACCTTATCCCTGTATTAATATTGCAGGTTGGATGTTTATGGGACATATATTTTTTAAAATTTCATGACTCTCTGGATCAAAAACATTTACATTTAATGGGCTTCCTCTCAACTTTAAATGGATAATTGAATTCTAGAATTCAAGCCTGATGTCATAGTTCCATGAGAATTTTAGGGATCCTATGAGAAGGAAGAGGATGTTGTACATGGGTAGAAAGGTGAAAATTGTGGCCAGAGGCAGATTGTAGTAAACTAGAAAATTGGCTCATAATCCTTTATTCCTTCTTGCCTCCATGCTCTTTGTAATGTGACTTTGCCACTTTTCTCATCAAGAGATGGATTCTGTTCTCCGTTGCCTTCTGTCTGGACTGGTCTTGTAACTTGTTCTGGTTAATAGAAAGAGGTAAACGTGATGACACATCAGAAGCCAAGGCCTCAAGCAAACTTTCCCACTTGCTGTCTTGGAACCCTTCCCAGCCACCAGGTAAATAAGCCGAGGCTCTTGTGCTGGACGATGAGAGGTCACTGGAACACTAATGAGCCATAACAGCCGAGGCCATTCTAGAATAGAGGCCGAGGCCATTCTAGAATAGATAGCTTTTGCCAACCAAGTAGCTGACTGCAGATACATGCCTGCATCCAGATGAGTCCAGAAAAGCAACTAGGTGAGTCCAGTCCTCATTGCTGGCCCATAAAGTCATAAACAAAATAAACAATTGTTATATTAAGCCACTTGGTTTTGAGATAGTTTGAGATACAATGAAAGCTAACTTTAGGCATGTTTCTTAGCTTTTCTCACCTCCTTTTGTTCACACACACACACAAAAATCATATGAAAGAATTTCTACCTGTTACATTCTTAGGATAATAGTGAGTATACAGTAGATACTCAATAAATATAAGCTGTTATTATCCTCATTAGTGCTTCTGAGGAGGAAGCTCTGAGACATCTTCATTATAATAATAAATGTTATCATTAATTGTGTACCTATTATCAGGACTCTGTGCTAGGCACTTCATATATAACATCTGTAATCATCACAACAAAATTCTGAATAATTATTTTATTTCTTTTTTACAGATGAGAAAACCAAGTAATGAAAATGCTGAGTAACTGCATCTATGTATGTGAACAAGTAGCCAAACCAGGATTTGAAAAACTTCGTAAATTTTTCCATTGCACTATGTCCTCGGAGGTATGTAAAATAATCTTCTCAATTCTTCACTTACCTGTGGAATTATTATTCATCCATTCCTTTGCCATGGCCTACACGGTTGGTGACATGTAATTCTCTGTCCCTAGACTTTGGCATTGGCAATATGACTAGTTTGGCCAATGGATATTAACAGGTGTGACATGAGTAGAGGCTTGAAATATGGTTAAGCCCTTATGCTTGTCATCTTGTGCTTCTGTTAAAGCCATGAGAAAAACGAACCCCAGGTAGATATTACCCTTCCAGTTGGGAACTCTAAATGAGACAAATGGAACAGAGTTGCTTCTCACAGATGCAAAATAATTATAGCCACTTCACAGGTGCCAGGGCGAGACATAAATGCTTAGTATTGTTTGCCACGGAGATATTTGTGGTTGTGTGTTGCATAGCAATATCTGACTGAGTCAGTTCTTCAGAGCCTTCAAATGTTGAATAATATAGCAATAGCAAAACATTTCATAGAATAAAACATGCTATAATCTGGTGGAGGTAGACAGGAGATAAGTGAATTTCAACCAGAAGAGGGAAAGATAACTCTTTCATATGTGGGATAAAATTGTGGTCTCAAATTGGAGTTATTCTGCTTGGGAAATTTATGGAAAGAAATCTTGTATAAAGGCTGCATCTCCTAAATTCGAGCGATAAAATACGCTTGTGCAGGGACAGGTTGACTCAGCAGGTCTGAGGTGTCTAAACCTTGCCCATTCCAAAGGAAGGATGGGACCCGGAATGGCTACTAGGAGCATCTAAGCCTTTAGAATATGGTACCTCATAAGAGTGTCTGTTTACCTGGAGCCTTCGGCCATGTGAGGCAGTTTATGCTAACAATGTTAAGTTATGGTTGGGGCCTTGGGCCACATAATATCAGTTTGACCTCTGGAAGGGCTGAAGGCTGAGAAACTAAGGTCAGCCTCATGGGCATGCCATGCCTATTTGACCAAGCTCCAGTAAAATCCTGGACACCAAGTCTCAGATGAGCTTACCTTGTTGACAACACCACGTTTGTGTTGTTACAGATTGTTGCTGGAAGAATTAGGTGCTGTCTGTGGGACTCTACTAGGAGAGAACAACTATTAATAGAAGCTTGAACTTAGTCTTTCCTGGATTCTGCTCTATCAGCCTTTGACCTTAGATGATTTTAGTCTGTTCTCTTTCACTATAATCAGCCATAACCATTAGTAAAACAGATTTTCTGAGTTCTTTGAGTTCTAGCAAATCACTGAACCTGAGGGTTAACTTAGGGATCCCTTTTGACAAGGGTATTGGCCTCACACATTCTCGAAACTCAGTAATAATTCTGCTGCGCAGAAGCTTTTTAGTTTAATTAAGTCCCATCTATTTATCTTTGTTTTTATTGCATTTGCTTTTAGTTTCCTGGTCATGAAGTCTTTGCCTCAGCCAATGTCTAGAAGGGTTTTTCCAATGTTGTCTTCTAGAATTTTTATGGTTTCAAGTCTGAGATTTAAGTCTTGGATCTATCTTGAGTTGATTTTTGTATAGGGTAAGAGATGATAACCCAGGTTCATTCTTTTATGTGTGGCTTGCCAATTATTCCAGCACCATTTATTGAATAGAGTGTCCTTTCCCAGCTTTATGTTTTTGGTTGCTTTGTTGAAGATCAATTGACTGTATTTGGTGTTATTTCTGGGTTCTCTATTCTGTTCCATTGGTCTATGTGCCTATTTTTATACCAGTCCTATGCTGTTTTGGTGACTATGGCTTTATAGTATAGTTTGAAGTCAGGTAATATAATGCCTCCAGATTTGCTCCTTTTGCTTAGTCTTGCTTTGGATATGCAGGCTCTTTTTGAGTTCCATATGAATTTTAGGATTTTTTCTAGCTCTGTGAAGAATGACGGTGGTATTTTGATGGGAATTGCAGCAAGTGTATTGTCTAGGTATGATTACTATATCCCTAGTGAAGTAGTAATGAGCATCCTAGGGAACCCTTCTAAGTATCTAAAACTGTCTTGGTAGTCAGGTATTCCTTTTCTTAGATAATGTAATATTTTATTTATTTATTTTTCTTTTTTTTATTATTATACTTTAAGTTCTAGGGTACATGTGCACAACGTGCAGGTTTGTTACATATGTATACATGTGCCATGTTGGTGCGCTGCACCCATTAACTCATCATTTACATTAGGTGCATTTCCTAATGCTATCCCTCCCCCTCCCGCCTCCCCACAATAGGCCCTGGTGTGTGATGTTCTCCTTCCTGTGTCCAAGTGATCTCATTGTTCAATTCTCACCTATGAGTGAGAACATGTGGTGTTTGGTTTTCTGTTCTTGTGATAGTTTGCTCAGAATGATGGTTTCCAGCTGCATCCATGTCCCTACAAAGGACATGAACTCATCCTTTTTTATGGCTGCATAGTATTCCATGGTGTATATGTGCCACATTTTCTTAATCCAGTCTGTCACTGATGGACATTTGGGTTGATTCCAAGTCTTTGCTATTGTGAATAGTACTGCAATAAACATATGTGTGCATGTGTCTTTATAGCAGCATGATTTATAATCCTTTGGGTATATACCCAGTAATGGCATGGCTGGGTATTTCTAGTTCTAGATCCTTGAGGAATCGCCGCACTGTCTTCCACAATGGTTGAACTAGTTTACAGTGCCACCAACAGTGTAAAAGTATTCCTATTTCTCCACATCCTCTACAGCAACTGTTGTTTCCTGATTTTTTAATGATTGCCATTCTAACTGGTATGAGATGGTATCTCATTGTGGTTTTGATTTGCATTTCTCTGATGGCGAGGGATGATCAGCATTTTTTCATGTGTCTGTTGGCTGTATGCATGTCTTCTTTTGAGAAGTGTCTGTTCATATCCTTTGCCCACTTTTTGATGGGGCTGTTTGTTTTTTTCTTGTAAATTTGTTTGAGTTCTTTGTAGGTTCTGGATATTAGCCCTTTGTCAGATGAGTAAATTGCAAAATTTTTCTCCCATTCTGTAGGTTGCCTGTTCACTCTGATGGTAGTTTCTTTTGCTGTGCAGAAGCTGTTTAATTAGATCCCATTTGTCAATTTTGGCTTTTGTTGCCGTTGCTTTTGGTGTTTTAGACATGAAGTTCTTGCCCATGCCTATGTCCTGAATGGTATTCCCTAGGTTTTCTTCTAGGGTTTTTATGGTTTTAGGTCTAACATTTAAGTTTCAGATAATATAATATTTTAAAATATTGATTCTGAGGAAAGTGTACTTCTGGATTAGATCAAGACTATCATGGTGTTGGACAGGCTTCTGGAATTTCCAACATCTGATTCTATAAGTGACTGCTGCAGACTCTGAGCAATCTGAACTGAGTGAAGCTATTGCTTTATTCTCTAAAAGAAGAGCAGTATTTGAATAGCATTTGGATTGTAAAGACTTTATCATTCATTGTTTTGATCAATTCATTATTGATAGTTAGGATAATTCAGTGAAGACAAAACTGAGTAACAGAGTCCACATATGTCTTGGAAGGAGAATGGGGCAGATAACTTTTCTTTTTGGAAAAAAAATCTCCAGTCTCTGGATCAAAAGCTGCCTCATATTAGGGCTTACAAGTTGGAAATGAAAGATTTGGGGCTCAAAATTGTCTATTTTTCTGGAAGGTAGAAGAGTGAAGAGCAAGGTTCTCAAATTTCTGATGGCATAAATGATTTCTAACATATAATTGTATACATAGAAAAACTATCAAAATAACTGAAAAGAATACTGTGACAGAAGCCACATGTGGTCCATAAAACCTAAAAATGTACTCTCTGGTCCTTTACTAAAGAATTTGTCATAATAAGTAAGAACACTGCTTATCTTTGCCAAAGGTGGCCTATGTAATGACTACAATTTAGCGTGTGGGAGTTTCTAGGGCTATAATGTTCTGTTTCTTAATGTGAGAGCTAGTTACACTAGTATTCCCAACAGAAAAAAATTCATCCAATTGTATGCCTATGATGTGTGCTTTGTATACATGCATTTCATTTCAACAAAAAATTTATATTTATGTATGTATGCAAATGTGTGTGTATTGTGTATATGTATTAATCACTTGCACCACTACTTTATTCCTTTTTTTTTTTTTTTTTTTTTTTTTGAGATGGAGTCTCGCTCTGTCACCAGGCTGGAGTACAGTAGCACGATTTTGGCTTGCTGCAACCCCTGCCTCCCAGGTTCAAGCAATTCTCTGGCCCCAGCCTCCCAAGTAGCTGGGACTACAGGTGTGTGTCACCACACCTAGCGAATTTTTGCATTTTTAGTAGAGACAGGGTTTCACCATGTTGGCCAGGATGGTCTCAATCTCTTGACCTCATGATCCACCTGCCTTGGCCTCCCAAAGTGCTGAGATTACAGGTGTGAGCCACCGCACTTGGCCCATCACTACTTTATTCTAAGCCACGTGTATCTTTCACTTGAATTATTGCAATGGTTTTCGGCAGATTCTTGCCTCCTTAGAGTTGATTCTCCATACAGCAGTCAGATAATAAATCTGGTCAAAAGCCTCAGATTTATGGGGCTTCTCAGCTCTTTCCAGGTAAATTCTAATGAGCTTGCTATGACCCACAAGACTCTATATGATCTAGCTCCCCTCTCTTCCTCTGACCTCTTGTGCTGTACTTCCTCTGGCTCATTTTAATGCAGCCGCAAGGTCCTCATTATTTATCCCAAGCACCAGGCAGAGTGTGCTTATGTATCAAGGTCTTTATACCTACCACTCTTTCTACCTGGTAGTCTCTTCCCCTAGATATTTTCATGGCTCACCCCCTCAGTTTATTTTGTTCTCTATTCAAATGGCACCGTATCAGAGAATAAATGGAGAGAATGTTAGTCCCCTGCACAATTCTATTTCCCTTTATCCTGCTTAATTTTTATTAATAGAACTTACTTCTACCAGGCGTAATGCATATATTATATTTGCAGTTACCATCTGTCCTGTCCATTAGAATGAAAGCTGCATGCTATTCATGACTTTATCAATTTTATGACTCACCTTAATACTTTCAATAGTACTTAAGACATATTTATTAAATAAATAATAAAATATTTACTTAATAAAGTATGAATTTATATGTGGTTATTGAGTGAGGATCCCTATAGGCAATAAGTCTGAAGGCCATATTTATTATTTTTTAAACTAGTCAGATATCCTGCCTCTCTGTGGGACATGGGTCCTTCCTACAGAGGTATGTGGTTTCTAGAGACCAGTAACCCTGATTCAAACATTACCTCTGCCAATTCTTACCTGGGTGGATCATGTTAAGTTTTAGTTTCCTAGACTATAAATTGGAGATAAACATAGCAGTTATTTTATGATATGGTTGGAAGAATCATATGAGCAAATCTGTATAAATCACTTAGTCCAGATTTGGCATAGTAAGTGCTCAATATATATTAACTGTTTTATTATTACCATTATTAGGATTCTAGCACCCACATGTATTTGTGAATTCCTATACTCACAGCATCTGGGAGGGACAGTGGAAGTTCTTTACACTCAGAGGTGGATAACTGGAATATGTATTGACTGATAAATATATTTCAGAGGAAAGAAAATGAGGCAGAAAATACTGGTTTACACATTTGTATTTCAGGTTAAAGTGAACTGAGGTCAATTCTGAAGAAGAGGTGGGATAGAAGAGAAATGAAGAAAAATAATTAGCAGAGATCTAAGGATATTTGGGGAGATAAATGAAATACAAAATAAGTAGGTTGGTCAGGAAAAATAAACCTCAGCTAACAAAAGCAAGAAGACATTAATAGCATCATCATCAGAAAGTTGTCACCAACTAACCAGCAAGACCACATTGGGGTGAAAGACAGTAAAAAAGAGGAGGGGGCTTTTCATGCTTGTGACCAAATTTTCTAGGTACTAGATTCTACTATAATCTTAGTGCAACCCATTCTTCATGAAAATTTATTGACAGCTTACTGTGCAGATATTGGGTTGAATAAAAATTCCATATGGATATGCATATAACATATGTAGAATTCATAAATTTATTAGCAATTTAACTTAATTGTTTTAGGGTGGGACAAAATTAACACATCAATGAATACCACATTTTCTAAAATAATATCATATTTGTCTAAACATTTCAAAACTTCTATCTTTCTGAAACTTGTTAACATTTCAGGATAAAATTAGTGTTGGAGAAAATTAAAGGGAAGAAAATCTTATTTTCCATAAACCTGGGAAGAAAAATAATGATAATAAAAGTTAAAATGTTGTGAATAATTTATTATTATTAAATAAATAATAAAATATTTACTTAATAAAGTATGAATTTGTATGTGGTTATTGAGTGAGGATCCCTATAGGCAATAAGTCTGAAGGCCATATTTATTATTTTTTAACTAGTCAGATATCCTGCCTCTCTGTGGACATGGGTCCTTCCTACAGAGGCAGTGCCTCATAAAGCTTACTTTGAGAAATTCTGAGATAAGTTTATGATTTTTGCTTCCATATAATATATTCCACTTACATAGTAAAAAAACAACAACAACAACAACAAAAAAACCTCTTTAAATTAAAAATTTCTGTATAAAGAGATATTATTTCAGCATCATAAATGTTGAATTTCCCAAATGTCATTCACTTATTGAATAATTTTCAATAAAAAGGGCCAATTATCTAATACAGAACTCGCTTTCTTCTCAAAATAATTTTCCATCTTATTAGTTTTATATCACAACTGATGCAGAACATGCTTCAAACACTATATATCATTTCCCAGTGTAGTTTATAAAAATGCAAATTAATAGAAATTCTTCAAATCTTGATTAATTTATAACTTATCTGAAAAACTGGAATGTATTTTCCAGTTAAACTACAGACTGTGTTCTACACAAACTCCTTGCAAATCTGGGTTGATTTGACCAAAAAAAAAAAAACACAAAAACATTGCAATGCTCTCTTCTGAAATAAAATGTGAATATGAAGCTTGTGAATGCTCCATGAAAATTTGAGGATCTATCCAACATAATATCAAGTACACAAACTATTGCTTCAGTTTTCAAACTCTGTTAGTTAGTGACTAACAGTTGATCACTAACATGTAGCATATGTGACCCTGTGTAAGCCGTAGTCTGATCTCTCCCATGTTTTTTCATATTCTGAACATGAAGCAAATTTGACATTTATTCCATAACTCACTATTGAGAGTATAACACTCTTCATGTCTGCCTCTGTCATATGCACACACACACACACACCCACACACAGGTATGCATATAATTAGCTAATTTTATTAAGGAATATCTCTGGGAAAAGATCCCTTTTATACAAAGCTAAAGATCAAAAACCACTCTGACTGTCAGTTGCAAAAAAAGCTTAGCAGCTTTCAGTTTATCTGGATTCATCACCGCTGCTTTCTATCGAAAAACCCTTTGCCCAGATAACCATTTTCAAAATACAAACAGCAGATTCATCACACAAAACATTATTCGTCTCAAAGTACATCTGAAAGAAAATCTCCAGCACAGTCAAGGCTTGTGACTCCGGAATAACTAGATAGCTGATAGTCAGGGTCAGTGAGCAAAAAGGTTTACGATTCCTGCGTTTTTATCGGAAGTTCTCGTACCTATCACACTACTACATTGTAAAGAAAACCAGAAAAATGTGCCACATGAGTCCTTGATGTTTTCAAATGCTACGAAAGAATATTTTAATAAAGAGTTGAACACTGATCCATTTACGTGAATTTGTGCATTCTCTACTAGAGCTAAATCTAGCATTAATTCACCGGACCTGTTTTAGATGAAGGTTAAAAACTTGTTTCAACTGTACATAATGCAATAGGTAATTACTGAGACCCTCAAGGCGCATTCCGTTTATGGGGCATTATTATTTAAACCCCATCATTAGTTTTCTAATTGTTTTCATGAGTATTTGGTCTTATCTATACGTATAAGACAGAAGAAAATTTATATATTAGCCTATCTGAATTAGATCGGGCTACAGGAAAATTCAAGAGGCATTAATTAGTTGCCAACAACTAACAGAGATGATATTAGGCCTGTTTATATTTTATCCATTGTTATTAAAATTTAGATATTACTCTAGTTCCTAACACAGCCCCATTCCAACTTTTAGGCAAATGAGTTTCATTACACTTGATCTAACAAGGAAAGAGTGTGCTCATTTGTTTTGTTCTTATTGTAGGAGAACCTGACATGATATCTGAAAAGATTTAGCCAGTTATGAAGATGATAAAAAATCTCAGATGAAAATGTCATGCCTCATCTATATTAGTAATTACATACTCTTACATACTTACTGGGGGAGCATGGGATATTCTGTTTATCCCAGCTGGGGTTTCATAAGTGGAAAGAGAACGTCATCTCTACTGCCCGTCACTAACCAATCAGGTGTTCTCAGGTATTCCACCCCATTTGTGAATGTAGTATGGCTTGTTCTAGAACAGTAGGAACACCTATGAGCAAAAATGGTGTGCCTTCACACTGTTCTTTACTTTCTACCTGATCAGTTGCAGTTTTATCATGTCAAATTCAAAACCAATAGTCATTCTTGCCATTGATCTTTAACAAGTTATGTGCTTCATGAATCATTAATTGAATCCAGAGAATTTTACCTTATAAAAAGTGTCACAGAGGGGAATATCACATACTGGGGCATCTCGGGGGGGTGGGAATCTGGGGGAGGAATAGCATTAGGAGAAATACCTAATGTAGGTGACAGGTTGATGGGTGCAGCAAACCACCGTGGCACATGTATACCTATGTAACAAACCTGCACGTTCTGCACATTTACCCCAGAACTTAAAGTATAATTTAAAAAGAAATTTTTTAAAAATGTCACAGATTGCTCAGAAACCCAAATCTTCACTCTGAATTTGAGGATATATGGGCACCATGTTAGACATGGTCCATCAAGAAAAGAAATGCCTAAGTTTGAGGAAGCGAGTCCAGATTCTAAGATAAAACCACAAGTGGGAAAGAGGGGGAAGAAAATGAAAGATCGTGCTAATTCTTAATAACCCTGAGGTTATTGATTAGATCATTTTCGCTTCAGGGTCTTCAAAGTTCTAAACCAAATTCATGTCTAGCATTTGATGAGCTCCCTTTTCTTCTCTGTAGCTATAGTCTATTTGTGCAAAAACTATAGCTAATGCTCTGTCTCCCTGGGAAGGCTTCACTCTAATCTGGCTAAAATTTAAATGAGGAAAGATAACAAGATTGCTGAAGACTATCATTATTATTCTCAATTTATTTCCTTTCTGCAGACCCCAATGGCAAAGCCATTGAACAGAATCACACAGCTAAACCAGTGCAGTTTTGTCTTCTTCTCTGATTGTATACATACAGAAAATAAGTATTTCTAACACATAGACTTCTATCTTCCAGCATAAAGATGTATTAGGCGCATTTACACTTTCACATGGAAGCCTGTTTCAACATGAACGGAGCCCAGGCAAGTGTCCTTGTGATCAATCGAGAGTGAAAGTTAGCAATACTTAAAAAAAAAAAGATTTTAAAAAATATCAAAATAATTAGAAAAGAGTTTCAACTAATGACATACTTACTATTTGTATTCCATTTTGATAGTACCATGTTAGATCAGTTACTTCATTTATCACAATATATTCCATGCTACAGTTACCTCTCAGGAAAATGACATTGATGGAGTCAACTTCCTTGAGAATTAAGCTTCTGTAACTTTCATTTAAAGGTGTCTCAAGCTTTTGCTTCTTAGTATTTTATGATATGTCTTTAGTTTTTGTAATTTCACTTTGTCAAAACATTACATTTGTCATTATTCATACTGAAAGACAGGGTATTTTGAAGATAAAAATCTACCAAGGATCATCTCCCATTTGTTTTTGATATAAAAATTTATAAGACCATTTAGACCACAAAAACAAACGTTCCTAAGGACATATCTATACATCAACAAATATTAAAAATTACATTCCTAGGAAATTAGAAACAATTTAGAAAGGTGCTTAGTTGGACAGAAATTAGCTACAACCAAAATAATGATTAATATTATAAGCCTAATCATGTAAAACAACAGTTAATTGCCACTTTGAAGAATAAAAGCAAATTCTGTGAATATAGAAATAAAATACTAAAAATAAACAAGCTTGGGAGAGATTAGTCATGCAAAATCCAACCCCAGATATTTGATGGCAATTATCTAAATTTTTTACCTTACAATTGAGATGGTATTTCACTGGCAAAGCTTAAACCCAGTAATATTCACAAAAATGGAAGAAATTCATAATTAAAGAAAGTCATTAAGCAAAACAGAAAAATATTTTAGTATCAAATTTTAAAGTTAAGAATTTTTTTTTTTTGTAAAATATGATGGAGAAAGACAAAACAAATTGATGGTATGAATTAACTAATACTAATGAACATTATTCTCTTAAATCTCCATCAGATACATTCTTAGTTTGAAGAAATACCAAGGCAATTTAAGATAGGGGTATTATCAAACAGTCCATATGTGATTTTCAGGAAGCAAAGCTATTCATTGCAGTACACTATGTCAATATTCTAACCATCAGAGAAGACATAAAATTTACAAAAGTCTTCTGTAGTACCCAAATCACAACAAATGGAATTGCTAAACATGTCAGGTTTACAACATGTCATAACCTCAGCATTCATTCCCACTTTCTCTCTTGGCATAGGAAGCTAGCTGGCTCATAACCCAGACTTTTCGCAACCAGAAGTTCTTTATCCCTATATAACCAAATCCTCAAGAGAACAGCAGACAGAGGGAGAAGACAATTTATTTAGAGAACTATTACGTGAGGAAGAAAACAAGCTGCCATTTCCAATTTGAAACATAATTAGGAAGACAATAGCCTCCTGACTGATGCTCTTTGTTTGCTTTGGATATTTATGTAGGCCAGTAATTGGAGTGTATTTTCCTGTTCAATTTCACATTGTCTAGAAAAGGGTTTCTCATGATCTATGACTTTCTAGTTGGATTCAGAAGAAAACATCTTGCAGCTACTGCCCTATTGCCTTGGCCACACATCAATGCCTTCTAGACATGGTCAGTTGCTGAAACTCTTATTTTTAATTCTGCCAAACAGTTGAGTTAATAGGATTTTAAGAAGGAAAAGGTTGTTCCATGGGACTTGGGTGATTGAAGGCTTTCTATCCGTTATTGAAAAATATTGGGAAAGTTAACCACCCTTTTTTGCTGAAAGATTAACATATATAATTGATATAAATATATGTCTACAGATACATTAAAGCATTCAGTCAATAACAACATCAAATGAAAGTTAGGATTGAGGCCCATTACATTTCTGAAAAGATGCTTTTAGGAGTGGAGAGAGACAGCTTCCTCCTTTCCTTTTATAAGCAGAGAAAAGTCATTTTTTTTCTCATTTATTGAGTATGTACTTTCTGGCTACTCAGGTGGGAAAAATTTTCCATTGATTATCATTAGATTGCCCTGAGGACAAGCAGTGGGGGAAGGAGGCTTATACACTTGTTATTTACTATTAAGTAACTACTAAGCCATCCATCTCTGATCCCAAACACTCCATATGCACATTCAGAATAAAATTAACAAAGATGAATATTAAAAACCCTACATATTTATTGAGCAGCTACTGTGACATATTGATTAAGCTTCACAACAAACTTATAGTCATTATATCCCCACTCTTCACAAGCTGAAATTGGAATTCAAAACTTAAATAACACCATATTAAAAACTCAGACTGACCCTTTCATTTGTCTCCTTTTTTTATGTTACTGTGATATACCTCTCCTGGCAAATTGGTGACTTAATCCTAGTTTTACCCTGATTTTGGACAAATTTCACAAGAAGAATAAGACTTCTACTTCTCTATGTCCACATCCACCTGGAACAGTGCTAGGCCTATGCTTACAATTTATTGGTTCAGCTCACTGTCATGAGCCTCAGGACAGAAAATTGCCGGTAAGCAGTACTTCCAAATATTTTGTAGGTAGATCACTTCCATGGTGATTTTTAACCCTTCATGACCCATAGTCTGGACTGTGATAGAACCGTATGAAAAATAGCTATGCTATCTAATAAACCTTGATACAATCAGAAATATATTAAACCAATTCTATGTCCTTCTCTTTTCTAAGCTGCATTAAATGTCAAGATCATTTTCTAACTTTTACTCTTCAAGTATGTAAAAGCTTTGGACTTTAAACTTGATAAATATATTTATTTTCATACTAATATTGACTATATTATTCAGAATGGGATATATTAAGCTGCAATCATAAGCAACACCCAAATCTCAGTTGCCTAATATAGTAAAATATGTTTTTTTTTCTGTACATTATATGCTCATCAGAGCCTAAGTCAGGCTCTGTTGCTCATCATCCCCATTCTAAAATCCAGGTTCATAGAGCGGCTTGTATGTATAGCATTACCGGAATCTATGGGGCAGAAAGAGAAAGAATGGCAAATCTTGCACTAGTTTTTGGAGCTCACAGACCAGTATGGCACACATCATCTCCACTCATGTTCCATTGTTTAAAACAAGTCACGTGGCCACACCTACTTATAAGCATGGGAGGAATGCAATCCCACCATTTGTTCAAGTGGACCAGAAATATTTGATAAACTCTAATGACAAAATGCCTGGTTTTTGGCTACCAAATATTGGGTTTCCTCTTCTTACTACAGGCAAATACACTCATCCTCCCCAAAGGAAACAACCCAAGTGGTCAAAGTTTCAAACTCAATGTCCAAGATCTCTACATGATACCTGATATTGCTTTATCAGGTACAAATGTAGCTCCTTTTGATTGCTGTGAAGTAAAAAGGCAAGTCTTCTACCTTATTTTCTATATATACTGTATTCATAACCTTAACCTTTTAATCTGGTCTTTATGTTACAGGACATGAGAGAGAGACTTGACTGGACTAAGAAAGAAATGAACATGATTTAGAGATGGAAATGGTGACATATGGGCCGTTGAAACCTCCCATGTTCCAGAGAAGGTGAGCATGTCTCTGGTCATATGAGGGATATATGTATATAGGTGTCATATTAAAATCCTGATTTGTTGGTGGTAGAAGTAGGCAGAAGTTTAAATGTGGATAAAAGAGTGTCAAGGGATGCTGAGATGAAATATGAGTCCCTGTGCTGGATTAACTCTTGTCAGGTTAACATCATTGCCACTCCCATTGATGGTCTTCTCTGCATTGCAGAAGAGAAGACTAGAACCACATTCCCCAGAATCCTTTTCCCTGTGTGGTTTCCTGTATAGTTAGTTTCATCACTGACAGTCACTTCTGTGAACTTCAGAAAGTAAAAGGGAAGAAAATGACGATATTCACCAGAGGCAGATTCACCCAGACACGTGAGTACATGTCAGATGTGAAGTTTGAAGGAATTTCAGGGTGAACTTCTGAAAATATTCACTTAGGTGCTATAGGCAGCTTTGATAGCTGACATGGCTTCTTGTGAACCAGATATCTCAGTGCACCTGGCTACAGTAGTTATTTGGAACTTCCTAGAAGCACTTGAGTTCTGTGGCAGCTCCCAAGTAGACTCTTGAGATCCACCACTTCACTTCCGTTCTGCAGACTGAGAGTTAGTGACAGCTTCCCACCTTTCACTCTGCTGGTTTCCCACAACTGTGAATGCCTCTCATTCCATGTATTACCATGGACACATAGAGCAACTTCTATTTTTTTTTTTTTTAAACTAAGCACTACTGAACCTTGAGTAATAATGAATTATCATAGGGAAGTTACTTGACAATAACCACAGATGACATTTTGTTGGTTTTCAAAAAAATAAATTTAAAAAAAATTTGAATATCTTTAAGAAGATTTACTAGTAATATAATAACAAAAAGGCAAATATCTATTTCTGTTCCTATTGTTATTAAATTTTCAAATTGAAGTCATTAGTACTATTGCATTGTAAGAAAAAAATGATTTAAAAAAACCCTAAAAGTTTTCATTGACTCTTTGAGTAAAAGTATAAACTCACAAGAAAGAACTGTGTAATACAAATTTTGTACTGTTTTTAATTCAGTTCCTTTGAAACGCTGCCAGAAATAATATATGCTTTGAAAAATAACTACTTGAATGTTAATATTTTCAATTTCAAATCAAAAGAAATAAAATCTGCAAGAAATGACACAAAATTCTACTTATAAGCATAAGGAATCATAGATGGGAGACATGAAGAGTTTCAAATGATCCAGTATTTTTGTTTTTAATAAATGACATGTCTGAAAATCTAACAAGTATCTCCCACCCCTAACAGACTATCACATCCCTATTTAGCTTCTTATTTGTCTCTGTCAGGCTGATCCATGGGTTTAGTCCCTAAGTCATCAAAATGAGACTTGACATTGATCACAGAAATTTATGATACTTTGAAAGATTGCACCTGATTAATGGCACAGCCACAATTTATGTATTCCCCTAGCCACGTTCATTCACAGTCAGTGCTGGCAGGATGTTGAAATTGTGGGAAGAATTTTAAATAAATTGGAGATTGGCATGAATCCTGGGGTCTCTATCCCTTTATGATTAAAAAAACCTCTTTATTTCTTCAGGTAGTACCAAAGGTATTTTGAGGCACATTTTGCCCAAAAGATGGCTTCTTTGTGGCAGTGTATTTGCTTACTCCTGTAGCCTCTAAGTTAACTTTAAAAATTTTAAGAAGTTATTAAACTCTGAAAAATGTTAAAACCTTGGCACTGTTTCACAGGCTAAGTCTTATCCACCAATCTCATCCATTGTCTCTTCTTGTTCTTATTGGGCTCTCTCTAACTATACTAATAGATTAAAGATCCTGAGCCTTAGTTTCCTCATGTGCAAAACAGGAGTAATTACAGTGCATCTTTCGAAGAGTTACTGTGAGATTAAATGAGATAGTCATGTGAACTATTTGGCCCAGTGCTGGGGATCAAGTAGCTATCAAATGCTACGTATTAATTTCCTCAAATAATATCCTATAATATAAACAACAAATGAAGATTAAGTAGAATAATTCAAGGACAGTAATCAAAGGTCATACAACTGTTTTCTAACTCTATCTGAATTTCGGTTTTTTTGTTTTTTAGGTTCTAACTTTAGAATCCATATTATATTCATGGTTTTCTTATTGCATCAGCAACTTTGGCATTAAGTGATACCATGCACAACTCTCCTAGGTGGTCTTTTTTACCCAACCTAACTTCTGACTAAGCTTTGCTCAGTCTGTAAACATAAGGAGAGCATCCAGGGTGGTATGGCCCTAGGCAAATAAAGGCAAAAACAAAACATCTAATGGGAAACAAAGTAAAAATCAATTAAGTGAACATGAACAAAATTATTGGAAATAATGTCCACATTCCTTGAGATTCCTTTTTTATCAATATTGGTTCCCTCATTTACATGTGTCTGGTTGGCTTCCTTCCGTTAAATCATCACTTCTCCCAGCAGTCAGTAGACCTCCCAGGTATCTCACATATGGGAAATTTGAGGTCTGTGCCCACCTGTTCTCCCTGCTCCATTCCACAAAATATGAGCTCACTCTCCACAGCTGTCAATAGCTTTTGAAATTCTCTTCATGTATCCTGTCATGCTATTAAATCATTTTTCCATGTAATTTTCCTTACATAAACTACATCGTTTGGCCTGTAAAACTGCCAAAACCTCAAAGGAATGTCTTTAACAAATTTTAATGATCTTTATTTTTTATCACATAGACACTTCTCCACGTCCTTCTAAGGTTTACCAACTTAAAAATTAAGGTGAGAATTTGCACCTGCTACTGTATCTAGCTTCCACACCTGGCATATTTACTTAAGGTATTCCTTTTTTCAAATCAGAGATTTGTGTATTTTCCACAAATAATTTGTGAACCTGTTATCTGACTTATTTTTGATGATAGAAAATGAGTTACTGGACACTGCACATAAAATATCTTACAGTTAAAAGGGAAACAGGTGGTAATTTAAGGTGGCATTTACATGGACAATATGGGCAATTAAAAGCAAAACATTTCTGATTTATGACTTAACTTAATCATCTTGGCAAAGGGCTAAAAAATGTAAACAACTGGAGATTTGACATGACCTGAGTGGTTTTCTAGACCAGAATGCTAGGGAATAGTTAATACCCCATAAACCTATGCAAAACTACTCTCCTTTTTCTACAAAGCATGTGTGTGTTCTAATTAAATAGTATTTTTTAACTCATGTAAACAAAGAGGAAAGGTCAGTTAAAAAATGTTGTTCTGCATTTTGTCAATGACTACAAATCCCATACCTAAAAATGGAGCCTGTCTAATTCAACATCATTTACTTCCCAAAAGCAGTCATCAAGGTGGGCAGGAAAACCAAAAATATATAAAGTTAGAGTCTGAACTGACTGGGGTTCTAATTCCATAGAATAAATGGTATTCTGCTTCAAACCTACAAGGCTCATTTTTCTCATCTTAAAAATGAAAATAAAGATTATTAACCAAATTAGGGTGCTCAGGAGAAAGGAAGCCCTGAGTAAATGCTCTTTTCTTTCTATCAACCTTTTCTAGCTGCTCTCCCACCATGACACCCTTCCCCCACAGCTGGTTTGTCTGTTATTCCATCCTCTGACTTCATCCTTCAGGTATTTCACTAGCGTAATCCTCAAAACAGCCCTCTGAAGTTGTTTTTTTATCTTCATTGTCAAGGGGTTGGGGAATGGAGGTGTAAAGAAGCATATCAGTCAGGAAAACAAATACCACTCTAGGTATTTCAAACAGAGAGAATTTAAACTCAAGAAATGTCCACACAGGTAACGGAAAAGGAGAAATAGCTAAGGGGTATCTGAGGGAGCCCAAGTTTTAGCAAAAGCAAAAAACTACCCCTAACTTTCCTAGGCATGGAGGTAAACTGAAAGGAAACCCAAAGCCAGGGTCATCCTGTGGATGTGACCTCAGGTATCCATTCAGGGAGAGCTGAGGCCACCAGAACATGTAGCCACTGCTGAAAGTGCTGCTGAAGTTGAAACAGGAACAATTAATTTACCTTCCCAGCAAGAAGAAGGCTCAGAATTGGAATCCACATACTTACTATAGCTTTTTCTTTCTGAAACGGATATAATTTTACATGTGAGAAGGCTTACAAATCATAAATCCCAATATAAATTTAAAACCTTATAACACAGCATTAGGATATGAAGAACTCTGGAACACCCTTCAAATAAGAGATCATAAAGAATTCTTGGCCCCAGAACTTGCTTGACAGTTTCCTTGAGTGATTTCATACATTCTAATGGCTTTGGGTCAAAAGCAGGGCTTCAATAAAGGTTTATTGAATGAAAGGGTGTCCAGGGGAATTTTACCATAGTTTTAATTATGACATCTTTTGGCCCACTAGATTTGATCATAAACTTCAAATTCAAAACAGAAAATCAGAAGACTAGAAGAAACAGCGTGGGATCACAGTTTGGATAGATCTTTTTTGCCTTTTCATCTTATTTCTATAGTTGAATTAAACTTTCGGAAAAAAAATACATAAAGCAGAGGTATTTGAAGCAATGAATAATAAGATTGGACTTCTGAAGTGTGGTTCACACCCACCTCATTTCCTAAGCCATAATCCTGGTATAATGTGTAAAGGGATTTGCAATGAAAGATAGTAAATCCAATGTGTATCAATTATTCATACATTCCAATTGGCAGTGAACCCAGCAAATGTATTCAATGAGTGGTCTCTATTCCCACAAATGTAGAAAGTGCATAATGGATGGAAAAATAAAGAATTTACTCTTCAATACTCGCTTACAACAGCTCAGTAAAAGAATGCTTATATATAGATAAAATGTTCAAAGTATTTGTTGAAACCACTGACCAAACTACCCAAAACTACAGCTGAACTTCTGCCAGCTATGAAAGGGCTGTGCTTGAACTCCATTTCACAGTTTCTGGTTTTCACAGCCTTTAGGCGAACACAATTCAAACCCGTTACTATGCTTGAAAAGATCCGTTTCAGAAACTGTTACACAAACAGAGAAGCTAGCACACATTATCCTAAAATGCTGCTGTGTTTAATGCGGAAAAAAAAAAAAAAAAGCTCTCTGATTTCTTAAAGTTCTATGTGATGCACCATTAAAATTTGCATATGAAAAATTTCAAAGCTTTAGCATTTAGAGGCTTTGAAACCCCTTTAAGTTTTAATATTTTCAAGGACCTGAAGTTTGACCAACTTCTTTCATTTTCCAAACTAATCTGTGAATAGGAAAGAATATTTTGTACTCTATGCTTTGTAAATGATAAAAGCAACTGCATTTTGAATTGAAGGTAAGTATTTGTTTCACTGAAATGTGAAAAATCATAAACAAAACTAGAAAAAGTAAATGGTCCCTTTTACTTACAAACACAAGTCACCAAGAGCTATCTTATCTATAATTATTTGCATTGTGACAGCAAAATCTCGATAAAGTAAGTTCCTTCCATTGGAAATATATATACAACTTTCTTAACAATAATTAGAATGAAACATTATTTTTGACATTAGGAAATTCTAGATCTAAATATATAATAAATCCAACCTTGAAGCAAACTTTTAAGATTCAATGAACTGTCAAAATTAATAGAAAACTCCTGTATTCAGATCAGTACAAAGAAAAAAATAGTTGATTGAGTTAGACATAATACACACTAGGGGCCTAGAAAAAGTTGAATGAAACAAAATTAGCTCCTTCCTTGTCAAATAAGACAATACCAAAAAGCAAAGAAAACACAAAGAATATGATCACTGCAACACAAATTAACAAGTATCACCCAGTTTGGGCTTTTAATTAGTAGAAAACCTAGACTTTTCCCAAGTCAGACTGCAGTTCTAAAAGGGAGTTTGGTGAGATGGTTTTACTTAGATGAGATTATTTCTAGCAGTGCTTGCTCTTGTGGTACTATGACTGTTTTAGGATTTGAATCCCCTCCCTTTTGCATGGCCAACTTCAGTCTTATCCAGTAAGATAAGCTCCACTGTTACCTCTGGTAGATGGTATTACCTGATGCCTCTTCCAGGTAGGGTTGTGTCATCTCTTCTTTCTAATTTTACTATCTCTGGTGTGTTACTCTTCTCTTTATTCATATGTATCTCCTCTCCCACCATACAGTAAATTCATAAGAAGCAGAAACCACTTTTGTTTTTGTTTTATTGAGATGGAGTCTCGCTCTGTCAGCCAGGCTGGAGTGTAGTGGTAGGATCTCGGCTCATTGCAACCTCCACCTCCCGGGTTCAAGCCATTCTCCTGCCTCAGCCTCCCGAGTAGCTGGGACTACAGGCGCCCATCACCGCGCCTGGCTAGTTTTGTTTTTTTAGTTTTTTTGTTTGTTTGGTTTTTTTTAGTACAGGTTGAGTTTCACCACGTTAACCAGGATGGTCTCGATCTCCTGACTTCATGATCTGCCTTCCTTTGGCCTCCCAAAGTGCTAGGATTACAGGCGTGAGCCACTGCGCCCTTCCTCAGAAACCACTTTCATAACCTCAATACCTAACAGAAACTGGTACATGGGTGGGTAGTGAATAAATATTTGTTAGTTAACCACGTGAAAATTTTCTTTATACAAGTTGAAATTGGTAAAGAATGGACCTTTGCATTTTGCCAAACTGTTCTACAATAATCTTTTGTCAATAAATTTTATTTTATTTCAGCCCAAATTTTAAAATAGTGGTTGTTTATGTTAGGAGAAACAGCCTCTCAGTTTTTTAAATGATGAAACCAAACTTTGTCAGCTGCTAAATTTTAAATAACTGAGCAGACTACATCAAATTTTAATGGAAAATTATGTTTTAAGTATTGTAAAAAAAAAAAAACCCAAATCTATCATAAAGTTGACCTATCCTCCCTAAAAATGAAAAGCAAAGAAAAGGGGAGAGAGACTTCATTCATTTCTTAAAAAATACTACGCTCATATTTTAGATTTTACATTGGTTAGTCAATTCTAAAGTTTGAAAATCTATCCTTGAAGTTACAGGGTTCTCAGTCTTTGAGGGGACCTGATGAGATGACTTTTTTGAGGAATGTTGTTTGGCTACTACTCAGGATACTAATGCTTTGTTTGTTCAATTCCTTGCAACTCCATCATCGGTAATGCATCATCACAATGTCACCTTGCCTGTCAGACTCAACGAAGGAGGGATGCACATGGGCACTTAACTGCTTTCTGCCTGGCTGGAATTGGCAGCTATTATTAAGAGTTAGTAGCACAATGGGGTAGGAGAGAGATGTCTTAGCTTTGGCATATATGCTGTACATGAACAAAGAACTTTGATCTTCCAACCTGCCAAGCTGACATCTTGCACAGGCATAATGTTCCCTCAAAATTTAAATACAAAACCAAAAAACTCTTCCATCTGGGATTACAGTCATATAATTTCTATATATTGCTGGCTTCAAAGGACTGAATTCTTTACAATACTATTTCAGTCATTTTAAAAATAAAAAAGATGAAGTCTTGGAATGGTTGACCCACATAGCAGCTCAGCTGGACAATGATAATGCTTCTGAATTTTAACTAGAAAGTATCCATGCTGTGCAAAGCCACAAACTTTCCATTCAGAATATAAGAAAAAGTGAATACTCCTAGTGAGATATTTAGCTAGTTATAGACAGCTGAATACTAGCTAGTAGTTTTTATACTTACTTTGTTTGTCTGTTTAAGGCTTTATTTGAAACACAGAATTTGTAATCCTAATTTTTCAGACTGTGTGAGAAATGTTCACACTTGCTCACTGGGTTAAAAAGGATGGATAGCTTAGAGAAAAAGAAGAAAAAAAGAAAACTTGGCTGGGCGCAGTGACTCAGGCCTGTAATCCCAGCACTTTGGGAGGCCAAGGCAGGCAGATCACGGGGTCAGGAAATTGAGACCATCCTGGCCAACATGGTGAAACCCTGTCTCTACTAAAAATACAAAACAATTAGCCGGGCGTGGCGGCACGCATCTGTAGTTGCAGCTACTCAGGAGTCTGAGGCAGGAGAATCTCTTAAATCTGGGAGGCAGAGGTTGCAGTGAGCTGAGATCACGCCATTGCACTCCAGCCTGGGTGACAGAGCGAGTCTCAAAAAAAAAAAAAAAGAAAGAAAGAAAACCCATCCACCCATCCTCACATCCGAAAAACTCAGCAACCTTGTCCTGGTAATGATGGAAGTAGTCATTTGTTCACATGTGTGTAACATGTGTCTATATAGATAAGTAAATACCATTAGTCAATATAAAACTAATTTCATGACTCATCTCTTCAGGCAACCTTGCAAATTAAATGGTTCACATATGAAGCAGCACAGCTGTAGAAGGAAAATAAGGAAGAGAGTATAACATTGGAAAATTCCCGGGACTAGCAGTCTAAAGGTCATAGTTCTAGTCCCAGCTTGGCTAGTAATTAATTGGATTTTGGTCTTAGATAAAATACAGACTTCTAGATCTATTTCTTCACATAAAATGAGAATAATCACCACAGTCCTGATCTAATATACTAAGATTTAGTGTCATAAAGTGTGGTTCCAAGAGCCAGTTATTGTGAAGGTAGGTAGAAGTGCTTTAGAGTAAATATACTTGCCTAAGTATAAACTCTTGACTTTTTGCTACTGTCTTACTAGACAGACAAGTCATTCAGAAATCTATAGATCAGCAAAATAGTTATAACATTTTCTATTTCATATTTGTTTTCTAAGTTTAAATGAGAGAATGAGTATCAAAAAGTATAGCACTTGCCTCCATAGGAAGAGTTCAGTAAATCTCAGCAGCTAATTATAGGAATAATATGGTGGAAAAAGGCAGCAGCAGTACTTCAAAGTCAGTTGCCTTCAGGGGAGAAAATGACTGCAAGGTTAACAAAACTTAGCCAGAACCTGATTGAAAATAGGGATGTGATTCAAAATGGCAGATGGCAACCCCAAGTAAGATGATTTAGCAATAGAATCATAGATAGAGAGGAGCCATTGAGAACACATAAGCAATGACAGCTCTATGAATGAAGACCTAGTGTCAGATGAATGTGAGTATAGGTCCATTGAGTGAATACATTCCTATGAAAGGAATTGACATGTCAAGTTTTGAGCCCTAATGATATTAAATATTCAAAAAGTTGTTAAAACCCCTTCTTGTTCTGATTCCAAAATAACCTAACAATTATATAATCATTTTTATTTTTATATATTCATCTGTATAGAGAAAATGTAATGATCAGGCTAACATGAGAATTCATTCATTCTGCCTGACACAGCTCTCATTGGGAGTTAACAATCTAATGTTCTCAGTTTCTATTCCAGCCCCTGTGAGCTGTGACTGCAAGAGTCAGCACCTAAATTAGACCAACACTATAACATAAAAAAGGTAGAGGGGGTTTATGAGACATAAAGTCAGACTCTGAGCTATGTACCTTTATTTAAACACTGCTTTTAAAATATTCTAAGTATCTGACCTCTTTTTTTGACACCAAAACCTTTTTAAATGCTATTCTTTTGATTTTCCAATACAATTCAAACATTATACAATTCATTAGTTTATTAACAAATTGCCACTATAATATGTAGATATAGGTATAGTAAATCTGAGTTCTAGATTACCTCTCAATTTAGCAAAAATAAATCAATATACTACCCAATACTAAATGCTAGTGATAAAACAACAACTCTACATTATTTAGACAATGATGCAGGAACCCTAAGATAATACTAATACTTCAGAAAGAGATTTATTTCATGTTTGGCAAGAACCTTACTGATAGAAAATAGGCAGTAGAAATTCACAGTCTATGTAAATATAATTATGCAAAAAATTAAAGAAAGCATGTATTTAAAAATGACTGAATTCAAGTTCAAAACATGGTGAACTGAAATGATGCAGACTTCTACCTCATTCCAAACACTTACAAATGCTGACTAAGACATTTGTCTTAGTCATTAGTTGACTATGACAATTAAACAAAAGTAAAGAAAATACTTGGCTAACCTTGAAAGACAGAAAAAAATGACCAAGTCTCAGGAACTTGAAGTCAGAAGAACAAAACACATGAGGCAACACTTCAGAATGAGATCGAAAACAAGAGATGAGGGAAATATGAGATCTAAAATGAGCCCAACATGTCAAGATCAGGATAGTATTTCACAGGCAGGGGAAGAGGACGTGTTCAGGGTTGGAACTGTAATCGCTGAATGAGATTTGAACCCTGGGAAATCTTCCTACTTGGTGAAAATTGACTTAGAGAAGTTGTACCCTCAGGCCCAGAAAAGTCTCAAGAAACAATTATGTTTCTGTGTCTGACTAGGATTCTGTATTTCTTTTAAAGTCTCTGCAGAAAATGAAATCCCAAGACTGTCTTCTGCATGTATACATTTCAAATTTACACTGTATGAATGGTGCAGAGATCCCCAAAAAATTTACCTAAAGACTGATACTAGACCAAGTAAGCCTCTGAAGGCACTGGCAGTTGTAAACCAAAATTACTCTGAAATCCCGTTTTCATAATCTCACGCTCATAGAACACACGCAAAGAAAAGAGAACAACAAAAATTAAAGAAAGTCCTAAAAAGTATTTCCATGATGAAGAGAGGAGATACATCAAACAGAAGAACTTGTAACAAAAAAACCTGTGAAATAAAGCAATCTAAAGTGTGTGAAAAATAGGTTTTTAAAAAATTATTTAAAGTGCAGAAGTAATAGAATCCTATAAGCTAAAAGACACCAAGAAAAAGAATAGAAAGGATTTAAAGGGAAATCAAATTAAAGACATTAGAGATATGATTATTAATATCAATAAGTTTTTTGTAACAATTTAACATCAAATAAAGCTGGACTCAAAAGGAATATATAAGCTGGAAACTGGGTATGGCTACATTATTGAGGAAGCAAAAGAGAGACATGAATGTAGACAACACAACGGAACAACCACCTAGGCTAAAATGAGTGGAACGACTTAAGTTCAATAAAGGTTGATAAAAGAGAAAAGAGTTAATTGGGGATAGAAAAAAATCAAAGAAATAATAGGTGAAATTTTTCCAGAATTAGTGAAAGGCATAAACTATTGGATTAAATAAGCAAAATAAATATTGAACTCAATAAATAAATATAGATCCAAACCTGCATATATTATGGAGAAAATGCAGGATCTAAAAAAAAGAGAAAAGTTTTACAAATGATAAATTTTTAAAGAGCAAAAAGACTTGGTTGTTTACAAAGGAATCAAAATTGCTAACAGTTTACTTCTTGGCAAAAATGTAAGAAGACAACAAAATAATATCTTCAAAAAGCTGAGATAAAAATAACAGCCTAAAATTCTAAAGTTCCAGTGAAACAGTTTCAAATATTAATACAAATGAAAGCATTTAAGAGATAATTTACCACTCAGATTCTGATTGAAAGACCAATTAATAGATGTTCTTGATAAAAAATAAATTAAATAAAAAACAAACCTATAAGAAGGAATAAGGAAAGAAATTGCTTATAAAATTCTACATAAAATGTTTAGAATTTTAGAAGAATTTATGAACTTGAGTATTTACATAGACTGTCTTTTTGATAAAAATAAAACTTTTAGGTAAATTGTCTAAATATTTTTTTGAATCACAATTATCAATTAAAGGAAATTAAAATTACAACTAAAATTCTAGACAACAATTTGGGAGTGATTAATTGCAGTAACAATTTAAGTTCTGTTGAATTTTTTAGACTAAGTAGGGATAAACTGGATTATTAGGGATTATTAAGATGACATTATTAAGACAATTGGGCATGTTAAAATTTTAACACCAACTACTAATATAATGAAAATTGAATGAGCTCCAAACAAGAAAACTGTGGAAAAAGTGAAATAAATTAATCATTAACAATTCGATAGAAGGGAGAGAGTTAGAAAAAACAGGCAAGAAAAATATATTGTATGAAGCAAGCCCAAGAAGTAAGGCCAAGTATAACAAAAACCATAGCAAATTTTATTATATTCAAACCATTAATTGAAGGACAGAGTCTCGAATTAAAAACAATAGAAAATCAATTGGAATTTGGCTATAAAATCAGTAAGAATAGACTAGGCCGAGCTGTGATAACAAACTATAATCTCAGTGGTTTCAAGAAACTCATAGTTGATTTTCATTCCCATGCTCCTGAATTCATGCTCACAAAAAGCACCCTCAATTAATAAATTTTTTTTTCTTATACATCGAGTTTTAGATTATGGAGAAAAACATAAAATTACAACTCATTTTATAATACTACAAATATTTTGGTATTAAAACTGGACAATGACAGAGTCAGAAAGCCAAATTATTGGGTAATTAAACTTATAAGAACATATCCAAAAGTACTAATTAAATGAATCAAAGGAATCAAATCATGAAACATCTTTTATGATTGAGTACAGTCAGTAATAAAGGATGTTTTAATTTTAGAAAATCTATTAATGTAATCTGCTTTAAGCTATCATTATGATCATATAATTATCTCCACAGAGAAAAGCATTTTATAAAATTCAACTCTTAATTTTGATTCAAAATTGATAGCCAACTAGTAATACTAGTGAATTTTCCTAGATACATTACCAAAACCTCTAGTGAATAGTATACTGTGTTAAAATTTTAGATCTATTCCTTTTAAATCAGGAACAGAGAAAGCATGCATATCGCCACTTCTATTAAACATTGTATTGACTACATTAAGTACACAAGATAAAAAAGATTAAGAAATTTAAAAAATGAAAACAGTAAGAAAAATTGCCACTAATAGCAGATAATATGAAGGTGTACTTAGAAAATTCAAAAGAATCTCCTGACAAAACTTAGATCTAATGAGAGAATTCAGTGAGCTTCCTAGGTACAAGATACATATAAAAACATGAAAACTTTTCTCATTCATCAGAAAATATATTGTTAAAAGGTAATTGTTCATTAGAATATCAAAAAATGTACAATTACCTAAGAGTAGATTAAACAAAATAAGTTTTTGGAGAAAAATAATAATTTTTAAATTAAAAGACAAACAAGATCTGGAAAAACAAGATAAGTTTCTGGAAAAAAAGTACTATGTTCACAAATGGGAAGAGTCAGTATTATAAATCTGGTCATTCTCCCTAAATTAATTTAATTTTAGTTAAATACCAATTGATCAGTTAACTTTTTTGAAGAATTTGAAAATTTGATTCTAAAATTAATGTGAAGAAAAATGGGCAAGTAGAAATCAAGAAGAGTTGAAAGAATGATAATAAAAGGAAAACACAATGGATATCATATTAAGCAGCTGTATATAGATAATCAAAATACATGTGTATATTTTAATTACATTTAATTAAATATGTCACATTTTAGATTTAGTTAAATATGTTTATGTTTACTGTATGTAGTTTACATATAAACAGTAAATTTAATTGAATTGTTTAGTATATATTCTATATATATACTAAATATATAGAGTTTATATAAACAGTAAATTTAATTGAATTTTTTTAGTAACTAAATTGTTTAAAAATGGCAGAGAAGCAATGGAATAATTAAGACTTGGCATAGGGAAAAAAAAAAAACAAAAAGGAAAGTTAGCAGACAACCACCCCACAATCACAACAGTGAATATATGACAGCAAAAGCATTACAGATCCATTGGAAACCGAGTGCTGTTTGCATTAGGCTGGATTCAATTAGGAACTAGAAAATACACAAAAATTGAAACATGGGAAATTTGATATACTTATTGTTTTGATAGAAGAGTGACTATAAAAATATAAAATAATCCCTACAGAGTACCCTGGAGCTGAGGAAGGGTATCCAAGGAAGGGAAAACTTGGAATGTGAGTTCTTCTCCCAAAAGGCCGGAGCTGAAAGGTGTGGCTGTAGCCTCCCCATGTCAAAGAAGCCTCTGGGTCACCTGGGCCAGAACAGGCCTGGCATATGCATTACCTTCATCTAAATGGTTCTGGAAAGATGGCTACTGGGCCCAGGTCACGGCTGAGCAGTTGCCGAGAGCCTGAGCGCTCTGGGCAACCCACATTACTGAACAACCACACAGCAGGAGCAAGAAGTGGCAGATGGAAACACACTAGAACTCAGAAGAGAAGCCCCCGTCTTACTGGAATGTTCCTCAGACACCCTCTCCTGACAAAGCTGAACATAGTGCCCATTAGAAAGAAATTCAACACAATCGCCATCAAAATACCACCATCATTCTTCACAGAATTAGAAAAAACAATTCTAAAATTCATATGGAACCAAAAAAAAGCCCGCATAGCCAAAGCAAAACTAAGCAAAAAGAACAAATTTGGAGGCTTCAGACCACCTGATTTCAAACTATACTATGAAGCCATAGTCACCGAAACAGCATGGTACTAACTGGAATAGAAATAGGCATATAGACCAGTGGAACAGAATAGAGAACCCAGAAATAAACCCAAATACTTAACAGCCAACTGATCTTTAACAAAGCAAACAAAAACAAAGTGGGGAAAGGACACCCTTTTCAACAAATGGTCTTGGGATAATTGGCTAGCCACATCTAAGAGAATGAAATTGGATTCTCATCTCTCACGTTATATAAAAATCAACTCAAGAAGGATTAAGGACTTAAACCTAAGACCTGAAACCATAAAAATTCTAGAAGATAACATTGGAAAAACCCTTCTAGAAATTGGATTTGGCAAAGATTTCATGATCAAGAACCCAAAAGCAAATGCAATAAAAACAAAGATAAATGGCTGGGACCTAATTAAAGAGCTTTTGCAAAAGGAATAATCAACAGAGTAAACAGACAATCCACAGCACAGAGTGGGAGACAATCTTCACAATCTATACAGCTGACAAAGGACTAATATCCAGAATCTGCAATGAACTCAAACAAGTCAGTAAAAAACAGACAATCCACAGCACAGAGTGGGAGACAATCTTCACAATCTATACAGCTGACAAAGGATTAATATCCAGAATCTTCAATGAACTCAAACAAGTCAGTAAGAAAAAAACAAACAATCCCATAAAAAAAGTGGGCTAAGGACATGAATAGACAATTCTCAAAAGACGATACACAAATGGCCAACAAATACATGAAAAAATGC